>NC_134859.1:19315500-19632500 GCF_049852395.1 Peromyscus maniculatus bairdii
GGTCTTTTGCCCCCCTTGCTTTGAGTATAAAAATACTGTGAGAAATAAATTCAGGGCTGTTGCAGTATTGACTCAGAGCCCTCCCGAAGCTATCTGTGTCTCTGTCTTTTTCTTTAATGTCTACGTCTGTATTTTTCCTATCTATTATCTATCAGTCCTCACTCCCTTATTCAAGACTGTTCGACAGGTTGGGCAGGACCAGACAGGAATCAATAATGGAAAGAGATTTGGGGAATTTACAAATGTGTAGAAATTAGAAGACACATTTCCAAATAAGTGGGTTGACCATTGGGCCAAATAGAAATTTCAAAGAGAGTTGGAAAACTGAGTGAGAGGAATGAAAATATGCCATACCAAAATGTACATGCTTAGAGGGACAATTAACCTTTCAATGCATATATTAAAAATAGATAAGTCAATGTACTTAACTGTTACCCGAAGAAACTAGAAAAAGATCAGACAAAATCCTATGGTAGCAGAAAGAAAATAATGAAGAGGGGTAATTAATTTTATAAAAAGTAGAATTAGAAGGACAATATGGAAAAATCAATGAACCAAAGTTCATTCAAGGTTAGTAAAACTGATAAATTATTTAGCATTGTCTGAACTGAGCAAAGAAAGAGAGCGGACTCAAATTAGAAAACTCAGGAAAGGAATTGGAAATAACAACAGTAAAGAAATAAGAGTGTCATAAAAAGAATTGTTGTGGCTTGCACGGGAATATGTCCCCTAGACTTAGATATTTGAATACTTAGTCCCAAGTTGGTGATGCTGTTAGGAGAGGTTGTGGAACCTTTGGGAGGTGGAGAATTGTAGGGTGTGCATCACTGGGCGTTTATAATCCCACCCGACATCCAGTTTCCGCCCTCTGCTTCTTCTTGGATATGAAGATGTGAGCTCTCAGCCTTCTGCTCCTGCATTCAGGCCTGCCTCTTGCTGCCACGCCTCCCTGCCATAATGGACTCTCATCCCTCTGGAACCATAAGCCCAAATGAACCTTTCCTTCTATAAGTTGAACTGGTAATGCTTTGTCCCAGCAAGAGAAAAATAAATAACACACAAGATGGGATGATGCCGTGAAGAACCCGGCTGTGCTGTTTTTGGAAAAATGTGGAAAACTTTGGAACTTTGACTAGAAAAGAGTTGCTTGCTGTATGTAAGCAGAGTTTTAAGGGCCGTCCTAATAGAAGCCTGTAAGATAGCTGTGCTGAGAGCTAAGTGGACCGTGGATACCCAACTCCAGGGACTCCAGATGGGAACGATATTAACAACTGAACTAGAGGCTATTCCAGCGATATTTTGGCAAACAGAAATCTGGCTGCCAACTGCCCCGTCCTAAGAACTTGCCCGAGGCAAACTTTTAAACTAATGGACTAATTTCTTTGGCAGAAGAGATTTCAAGACAGCATAACATTGAATCTGTGGTGTAGTTATTGGTAATGTTTTTATGCTAGTCTGTGATGAAAAAGAGCAAGCGGGGCAGAAAGAAATAAGAAATGTACAGTGTGGAGAGGAAGGGGAGCATTAGAAAGCTAATGTTATAGCCAAGGACTGTGCTGGGAGAAAGGCTGTAATTGCTAAAGGAATTAGCACCCTTCAGGAGAGACACGATCTTCACTAGAGCACAGGGTGGAGTGCCCTCAGGGCAAGACCCCACCGAGCTGAGCTTCCAGTATCTAAAAGGAAAATGCCCAAGACAATTTCTGATCCTAGAAAGCAACAACAAACACAAGCTGCTGCTAATGTGAACAGAGTCCAGGGTCCAGCCCAACCTGGCAGCTGAACTTGGTAGTGTTGCCCATGTGGTATAGGGGAATTTAAAAAAATGCAAGAATGAAGGGGTCATGGATTATTCCTCTATGTTGGCATAGAGCTAATAAAAAATGTAAGAATGAAGGGGTCATGGATTATTCCTCTATGTTGGCATAGAGCTCCGAGGCTGGGCAACATGTGGCTGGGGAGTCCCTTCCATGAAGGTCTTGAGAGAATTAGAGGCTGTGAGAGGCCAGTGCATGAAGCTGCATGAAGTACAGTGTACCTCCAAGATGTCTTAGGAAATCTGCCAATAGAGCTGCATACAGGGAGTGGAATTAGTGCAAGACGAGAGAGAGAGAGAGAGAGAGAGAGAGAGAGAGAGAGAGAGAGAGAGAGAGAGAGAGAGAGAGGAGGATGTAGGCAGCAAAGCTGGAGGCGCTGAGCAGTCTGAGAGTTCTTTGGCACCGGATCGGGAACTACAGAGTTTGGTGTTTGCCATGCTGGGTTTCAGCCTTGCTTTGGTCCAGTATTTCCTCGCTGCACCCCCTTTCCACTTGTTTGAAATAGTAATGTATGTTCTGTGCCTTTATGTTGAAAGCACACAATTTTCTTTTTATTTTATAGAAGTTTACAATTAAGAGATAGCCTTGAGTCTCAGAAGAGACTTTAGACTTTGGTATTTTAAACAGTGTTAAGATTGTGAAAGACTATGGCAACTTTTTATTTATTTATTTATTTAACTTTTTTTTAAATTTTCATATTTCTTTATTAAGAAATTTTCTACTCACTCCACATACTATCCACAGATCCCCTCTCCTCCCTCCTCCCACCCCCAGCCCTTTTTCCCAAGCATCCCCACATCCCCCAAATCGAGGTCTCCCATGAGGAGTCAGCAGAGCCCACACACTGAGCCTAGGCAGGTCCAAGCCCCTTCCCACTGCACCAAGGCTGTGCAAGGTGTCACACCACAGGCACCGGGTTCCAGAACTATGGCAACTTTTGTAGTTGGACTAAATCTATCTTGCATTGTGATGTGGCCGTGAGCCTTTAGGGGTATAACGAGGGGGGTTGAGTGGCCCCCATAGGCTCAGATGTCGGAACACTAGGTCTCCTGTGGGCGGTGCTGTGTAGGGAGGTTTAGGAGGTGCAGCCTTGCTGGAGGAGGTTGGTTCCTGAAGGCAGGCTTTGAGGGGGGATGACACACACCACTTCTCCTTTCTCCTCCTGCTTTATGTTTTCAGTTCTAGGTGGGAGCTCTGGGCTTCCTGCTCCAACTGCCTCGTCTGTTACTCACTGCCATGCCCCACTCCCCACCATGATGGACTATTATCCCTCTTTAACTTCTAATAAACCCTTTCCTCTATAAGTTGCTTTGGTCATGGTAACAAAAACAGTAACTGACAGGGAAATGTTATGATCAGTTGCACACAAAAAATTTACAGGTGAAACTGAAAAATATCTAGAAAGACACAAACTAACAGTGACTCAAAAAGAAAACACAATCTGAATAGACCTATGAGATGTAAATGGGATGAATTAGTAACCTAAAAAACATTTTCATGAGCTGGACATGGTGGTGCATGCCTTTAAGCCCAAGAGGCAAGTGATTCTCTGTGAGTTCAAGGCCAACCCGATCTACACAGCAAACTCCAGGCCAGCCAGGGCTACATAGTGAAATCTTGTCTCAAAAAAACAAAAACAAAAAAAACAAAAAAACCCAAATCTTTTCACAAAGAAAATCACAGACCCATATGGCTTCATTGTTTAAAATTCCATAGATACCTCAAACAAATTAATACCAATCTTTTGCAAACCCTATCAAAATATAGACGAGGTCAGGAATACTTCCTAACATGTCCTACAAAGTCACTATTATTTTAATACTGAATCCAGAAAAAAAATCACAGTAGAATTTGTTTTCAATACCCTTTGTGGACATAAATACAAAAGTCCTCAGCAAATTCTAGCAAACCAAGCTCAAGAACATATTTGAAGAATTATAAGCCATGACTAAGTAAGATTTTTTCCAAGGATCCAAAGTTGGCCTAATATGTGAAAATCAATTAATGCAATTTACCCTATTCATAAAATAAATAACCCATATCCCCACTTGACTTAGAAGGGATATTGACAAAGTGCTGCATCCTTTCATGATCAAGACACCTAACAAACTAGGAATAAGAGAGAATTTTCTCAACATAATGAAATACATATCTAATACAGACTTAAGACATTATAGTTAATAATGAAAGAAATGCTGATTTTTAATATGCACAAGAGAAGTTCACTCTTGCCACTTCTGCTCATCACTATTTTAGGCATTGTATAAAGGACAAATAGGAAGACATAATAAACATTTACATCATAGTAGTAATAGACAAAGTGGAAGTAGGGAAGGAGAAGGAAAGGGAGTAGGAGGAAGAGGTGGAAGAGAAAGGGTAAGAGAGGCAGAGGAAGAAGGATAGAAAGGGGAGGTGGAAAAGAAGAACAAAGAGGAGGAGATGGAGAAGGAAGAGGAGGAAGGGGAGGAGGAGGAATTGTCACATGAGTGAATATTAAATTAGTAAAGCAAGATTTCAGATTACGCAGCTCATATACAAACCCCAATTATGTTTTTATATGCTATTAGCAAGCATCCAAAATAAAATTCAAAATTCTACTTTCAATGGCATGAGAAGGAATAGTAGATTTAAGAATAATATTCTTAATACCAATGCTGATATACCAATACATATATTTAAAGGACATGTTAGGAAGTATTCCTGACTTCTATATTTTGATAGGGTTTGCAGAAGATTGGTATTAAGTATTGGTATTGGTATATATTGGTATATATACAGTGAAAAGTACAAAAACTTTGCAGAAAATGATTAAAGATGGCATGAGATAGTGGGGGAGTGCGTATTCCCCCACGGTTTGGAAGATTTAAGATGTCAATATTCTAAATGCAAAGGATGAAATTGGACTTCCTTCTGGTGCCACCAATGAAACCAATTCAAATGAATCATGGATCTAAACATAAAAGCTAAAACTATAAAATTCTTAGAAGTAAATATAGGAGCAAATCTTTGTGATCTTGGCTTAGGCAAAGCCTTATTAAGGGTGACACCAAAAATCACAAAAGAAAAAAAAATTAAGTAACCTGAGCTTCATCCGAATCTTACAAAAATTCCATGCCTCTAATGACATAATGAAAAAGCCAAATGCAATCTCCAGAATAGGAGAAAACATTGGCAAGTTAGGTATCTGTTAAAAGACATACCTAGAAAAATATTCTAACCCTTTTAACTCAAAAATATCAAGACAAAGTGCCTAGTGGAAGTGGGCAAATAATTTGAGTGGATTTTATTTTAAGAAAATGTAAAAAATCACCGAGATTCACGTTCAACATTATTGGTCATTGTGGAAATACAAATAGAGCTATAAGATAGCGGGGAGCACCCCAACCTCCCTGTGGAGGTTCACACTAAAGAGACACGATGACAGTGTTGACTGAGATTAGAGAAAACCGAGCCATTGTGTGTTTCTGGCAGGGTTGTAGGCTGTACAGATATTTTGTGAAATGGGTTGCCAAATCCTTAAAGAGATAAGCATATAGTTACCAGAATAATGAATTCTACTTCCAAAAATATGCCCCAAAGAAATGAAAACATTTCTCCACAAAATTTTGTGTACAGATGTTTATAAGCAACATTTTTATAACATAAAAAGTGGAAACAAAAGTTTATCAATCGATAAAGTGAAGTGTGCTGATGTACTGCCCAATTGCTCACCTACAAAGACATGTAGTTACACACATGTAATACGGATGAACCATGAAAACCTTATGTTAAGATCACCTGATATATAATTCATTTACATGAAATGTTCAAATAGGTAGACTCATATAGAAAGGAGATGGAACGGGCTGTGTTAGGTTAAGTGTAAGAGAGACTGGAGAGACTGCCTGTCGGTGTGGGGAAGCTTTTGAGACAATAAAAATGTTCTAAATTAGACAGTTTGGTTGCACAAGTCTGCACATTCTATGACCCACTGAATTGTTCACTTTAAAAGGAAGAATTTTATGGTAGGTGGATTATATCTCAATAAAACTGCTATTTACAAACTATAAATCATATACATCTGTGTTGTAAGCTGGTCAGTAGTTTTCCCCTGCTCTTAAATTCCAGAGCTTAGCCATGGACACAATGTACTGCACCCCTCCACATCCCCTCCTCTGTGGGCTCAGTTACCCTGACCCCCCGATCTTCACTTTGAACAGAACTTGTTATTTTCTACTTAGAGTCCTGCTTGGTTTTTGTTTGGGGAGGGATGGGGAAATGCCCATCCCCTGCTTTGCCAACAGCTTTTCCAACTCATTCCTTCCATTTGTCTAGAATAAAAATTCCCTCCTCTCTGCCCTTGGACAACTCTATTGTTTATTTTCCGTAAGTATTTACAGCTCGGGTTGAGATTATTTTGTGTATTTATGTGTGCATTTGGACATTTGTCTTTTGACCTCCTACCCACTCCCCTCTAGTAGTAAGCCATCCCCATCTTAGGGAGAACCTTCTCTGGTTTTTCGTTCATTATACTCTAATTTTGAGAAGTGTCTGTCCAGTCATCCTCACTCTACCTGTTTCTTGACTAAATTCTCAAGTCTAATGACAGAACTAGCAAATCTCTTCTCTCACGGCCCATTCTGAAGAAGGCCAGCATAATGTGAATGCAGTAACGACTACTAAGCAACCACACAGACAGCCATGCTTTTCCACACAATGGGATCAGAGTCCTCTTAAAGACCTATCTCTTGATCGCATTTGGAATGCCACCATAGTGTCCTGTCAAGGTACACTATGTACTGCAGAGAAAAAAAAAACATGAAAGTTGTCCTTGAGGAATTCACATTCTTCTGCGTGAAATAGACCTGAACAATAGGAAATAATAAAAAAATAATAATACATGCTGGTCATAGCAAAGTGCTTGAGAATTACAAGATTGAAGGCCATTGACTTTTGATGGACGATATCACTGAATTGATTAAATTTATGTTAGGACTTATGGAGAAAATGGCTCCAGATTAGTGATTCTCAAATCAGAGATGGGGGGGAGAGAGGTGATTTTGCTCTACAACACACCATTGGCCATGTCTAATGATATTCGATGTAGTGGGAGGGGCTGTTGGCATCTGGTAGTAGGAAAGAGGGAGACTGCAGAGCATCTTCCAATGCACAGCGCCATCTGTGCCAAACAGACATGTCCTACCAATGTCATCAGTGCTGAGACTGAGAAACCTGGGTCAGACAATGGTACTTGGTGCTGAAACTGTAATGGGAGAGGCTGGTAGGTGGGGTTTGGAATGGAGGAACCAGGCTAACAACACCAGAATCCATGTTCTATCTCAGGATCACACACACACATGCTTTGTCCTCTGCTGTCGTACAGGAAGTAAGGTTATGCATAAAATGTGTTTACTGAAGCACCAAACGTGAACCTGATCAAGACCATAGGGCATCGTTGGATGATTAAAACTACATGTGAATCACATGTTATTTAATAATCTCACAAGTGCAATGTGGAAACTTTTAAGCCTTAATATTGCTTCTATGTCTTGTGTGTGAAACTAAAGATAGTCTAGCCAGACATCAAAATCATCACAATTGTATCAATTGAAGCAGGTAAATAATGTTAAAATTAAATGGCTCGCTTAAATAAAATTAAGTAAAATTTGGCACAGGTGAGCTGAAGAGGCAACAAGCTCTCCGAAGGTGAACCCCAAATTAGCCAAGTTGGGGAGCTGCCCTGTGCAGGGTTTTTTTTCCCCTGGGAGCCCAGAACAGAGGGATGGTAAATACAGAGACGCCAGCACAGAAAATAAGCCAGCCTGAGAAACTATTTCAATCTAGAGTAATTTTCATTATGAAAAGAGCACGCATTCCTGGACTAATCTCTCTGTGTTGTGCCAGGACATATCTTCCAATATCCCGAGCCTCCTAGAGCATCACTTTGGTGGGAGAACAGGAAAGAAAGGAAGACAGCTTTTGTCTCAGGGTCAACCTGTGTTGCCTGGAAATCCCTGCCTAGGAGAACTCCCTGTTATTCTTGCTTCCAAGTGGATTAGATAGAAATCCCTCGTCCGAGGCCCCCTGCCCCTATGTGACCTGCTCTCTGCTCCTTTTCAGCCCCACCTTGTAAGCCTCAGCTTCATGCCAGCCTTCGGTTTTTGTGTCAGCTGTACTGGCTGTTTTCTGTCTGTCTCCTCGGGGAGTCTCTGTTTGGTGAGTTTCCTATAATTTATTTTCAGTTTGAACACTGCCTCCTCTTGGGTTTTCTCTTTCTAAAGCATCACTTCACCAATCACTCATTCCCACATTATCCTCTTCGGTCATCTGCACTGAAGCAAACACTCCCTGTGAAATCACAGGATTTGTTGACTTGCTCCATGAAGCAGGGGCCTCGTCTGTTCCGTTCCCGGTATTCCCCTCTCATGGTGAACGGTGCCTGGCGTGTAGAAGGAGTTTGGCAAATATTTGTTGAATGAATACATGAATTAGATAAGCTGGGGCTTGGACTGGATCATCTAGGAGAATCTCCTTCCAGCAATGAAGTACTATGATTTTCAAAAGCCATCACAAGAAGCATCTATCTTTCCAACTGAGAGCTTCTCCCTGCATATTGGCCAAGATAGGATTTCTCAGGGCTTAATTGCAAGGGTGGGTAAGCAGCGAGAGTGAACCCGATGCCTTTGGGGGCCCGACACATCTTCCTCTGAGGTTTAGCAGCAGAGCGAAGAGCAACCACCGTAATCAACACAGAGGTGGGTGCGGAGAGCAGCTGAGTCCTCGGCCAAATGGCCTTTGTGGACGTCAGAGCCAGCGTCTCCAAAACAACCCTTTATTTAGAACAGTACTCCAAGTGGAGCTTGCCCTCCACCCCCTGCCTGTTCTTCTCTCAACCGGGCTCTCCAGCTTGTCACATATGTGTCCAATTGCTTTCTTAACATCGGCTTGGGTAACCCTGATGTGAGGGAGATGAGAGAGTCAGCTATGAGGTCTGTGAAGGTCTGATGAAAGCAACTTTAACACATAACCATTTGCCTTGGCAGGAGCTCGGGCCAAGAGCAAAAGTCCTCTTGATGTGTCAAATTATAGATAAACACAACTTTCAAAAACATTTGTGATATAACTGCAAATAAAGGCTGGTAACTGGCAGGGTGCTCCGTTTACAAATAGTTCCTGTCATCCAAACAGTAAGAGGATAAACTTAAATGGGACTGACTTCCCAAACATTTGAAAGCACTTTAATAGGCAGGCTCTGAGGCTACAAGCGTTAAGAGAATATGAATTAAGGAGCAAGGTCGAGCCAGCCCACAGCTAAAGTTCACAGGGCTATGGCCACGGGCTCTGAGCTTTATCGAGATGACTCAACCGAGGATTCCTGTGAGACTTCTTCTCCAGTTCCTCCCATCTTCTGAAGACCTTCTGGGTTGTCCACACCCCTGACTCAGGCTTGGGTTGGCTTGTCTTCTGGAAAGTGTGTCCTTAGAAACTGGATGAAGAGCCTTGGGCCCCGATAAGATAATTACAGCTGGCAGGGTCCCCTCAAGGAAAAATATCAACAAGAACACCCGGCCTTCTGCACAGCTCAGTGGTGATGCTGACCCCGATGACAAGAAGAGATGGGCCACCACCTCTGCTCACTGGCCACTCTGAGCTTCCATCATCCATTAACCTACTCACGAGCCAGGATATATTTATTACATTCTTCGTGCGTGCCAAACACCATACTAGGCATTGAACTACTTCATTAAGAAAAACTTTGGTTCTGGTAGCTGAGATATATGTACATATCTGAAGACAGAAGACTCAGACTTTGGTTGTTATCTGAGTTGACAGTAACCACTGAGATACCAAAAGAAAAAAAAATCATAAAGTACATGTGTTTTAGGGAAATCTCTATTTTCTACATCCCATACAATGTTAGGAGTACAATAAGCACTTCCTTCTGGTCTCTCTTTTGAGTTTGCTTCTAACATAAACATTTATGCCAAGTCTAATTGCTATTGCTATTTCAAGTACAGAATGTATGGAGTTGTCCGAGTATCTTCCTCTGTCCCTCCATCTCTCCCTCCCCTCTTTCCTCCCTGCCTCTCTTCCTTCCTCATCCTTCATATGTATTGACATGTAATGATTATGTACACACACTCAAGGGTCACATGGATCCTCCTTGCACTCCTAAAATGCAGTTTGGATTTCCTAAAGCCTACCAATCCCAGAGTTCAAGACGCCGAGATTTTAAGAGTTCCTAGAATTTGGAGCAATTATGATTGCAACTTCTTCAACTTCTTCTGGCTCTTGGGCCACAGAAGCAGCCATCCCACCCACTGTAGTTGGACCATGTCCAATCCCAGAGCTCAGGCCTTTCTTTGAGTTTCATAAGAAACTGACTCAATCACCAAAAGGATTTGTAGACTTAACAGAAGACATTTTGGGGGATAAAGGAAGGGTGGAAGAAAAAAAAAACTGGTGGCAAGGTAAGTTAACTTTGGCAGATGCGATTTCCCTTGCTCCATGCCTGCTAGTTAGAAGGTCTGAGCAGGTCACTTGCCTTTCTGGGTCTCAGTTGCTCATATTTAAAAAAGACACTACAATATTTGCTCACAGGGTTGATAGGTATATAAAATGTGTTTTGTTTATTTTTTTTAAGTAAAAGGATTAGGGCTGGAAAGATAGCCAGAAGTTAAGAGAAAGTACTCAAGCACTGCTCTCGCAGACGACCCAAGTTTGGTTCCCAACAGCCATGCCTGGTGCCTCACAACCATGCCTGGTGCCTCACAACCATCAGGTTCAGAGAGATCTGACAGTCTCCGGCCTTCACCAGCACTGCAGCCAGCTGCATGCCCCACCCCCATCTACGTATAAAATTAAAAATGATAAAAATCATTTAAAAAAAGGAAAGTCCTGTGTTCCATACCAGCTCACGTATTGGGGGCCATGATAGCTAGACAGGCAGATAGATGGCGACAAGCAGACCTAGGTAAAAGCTCTTGTCTATATTTATGCACGTACGTAGTGGGTAGCACCATTGCCATTTCTTTAATTCCTGCTTCCTCTCACTCTGCACTTTCTTCTCTCCTCGCTTTCCTCTCCTGTGCCCATTCAGGAAGAGAAACAGATTTATTCTCGGCCCCCCTCTCCTGCTCTTGCTGCGCCGCCGAGGTCTTGGCTCCCGATGACGTCATATCCCAAGCATGTTTACCAAGGTATTTTCCAGACAATGATGGCTTCCTCCTTGTGAGGGATTAAGGTGTCAAATGTCATGATAATATTTTTTTAACTCGTTACATTTATGTATACACAAAAGGTTCCATGGCTTTAAATCAATATTAAAAACACTGGCTGTGTCTTTGGGGGTGTTTTCACTCTCAAAAAATTCTCTGGTTCAGAGGAAGTAGAGTTTCCTGGTGAGAGAGGCCTCAGTGCATGCCTTCTAACGACGGCCAGGACAGCACAGTCCTGCTCCCACCCTACACCCAGGACACAGATGATGACGTTGGCCCTTTTCTAAAAAATTGAGGGGACTGCAGTACCAGATGGCTAGAACCTGGCACAGAAGTCAGATAATACGCTGTTCCCCTCAGAAAGTATTTTATCACATTAGTCTCAGAATATTTCTTCCTTCTTTTATTCATTCCACCTCCAAAATAGTCAATCACACAAATGTCACAGATGGAAAGAGACTTCTCTCAGGAAAGAGAATGTATGATCACAGAGTTTCACAATTTTACTTTCTGGATTGGGGTTGGCTTGTAGCTGCAGTGAACAATCAGACTCCCAGAGATCTGCTCCACTCTCCTATAATGCTGACATTACACACATTCGTGTGTGTGTGTGTGTGTGTGTGTGTGTGTGTGTGTGTGTGCGCGTGTGCACGCACGCGCGCGCGCACGCATGTGTGCTTTATATTTCTTCTGAAGCACATTTACATCTATTTGAGTGTTGGTAGAAAAACCCATTAAAAATGGAACCCTCCCATTGCTATCTCAGTTTCAGATCTACGGGTGACTCCTTCCCTCCTCGTTACCATGACCCACACGAGAAGAGAGGAGTTCGCTTGCTGTCTTTGGCATCTGTCAGAGGAAGAAGTTGACTTTGGAAGCATTTTGATCTAATCATCGTCTATTGTAGGTTTGAGATACAGATAGAAACAGACAAAGAGGAACGTGAGAGGCCTGTTCTGTCACCCATTCCACACAGGTGTGTCATGGAAAGAGCCCAGCAGACCTGGCTGGAGTCTCAGCTCCATGGTAATGAGCTTTGTGTTTTGGGCAAAACACACGGAGTGTAGTCTTCCCATGTCACAGAGGAACAATAGCACCCGCTTCGTGGGGCTCTGAAGGTTTGGGAAGGGCAGTTTTTTCTCTTGGATTTTCAACACTGCCATCTCTTGAATGTTGTTCCTACCTTTTTGGACCTTCCTCTCCAATTCCAGAAAACACCAGATGTGGACCTAGGAACAGTTCTTTTCCCTCTTGACTTCCTTTCCCTAGATGATTCCACCCATACTACCCCCATTGTTTCTCTATAGGACAGGTGTGATGATGGTCTCCCCGCAGTTCATTTAGCCCAACCACAGGAAGGGATTAGGTAGGAATATGTGGGCACATCAAGGGGTTTTCAGGTTGGTGTCTTCCCAGAAGTCATCACTGTGGATAGACCAGAGCCTACAAGAGGAGTAATGGGTCAGGTTCCCAGGGGAACGTGTTCAAATGACAAAGCCAGCAGTCTATGCTCAATACCCGCAGTGTCTCAAGACTGTAAATAATAAGTCTAAGGGACCTGATGCTCTTCCATTGTACAGGGCCTGGATACAGAGCTGAAGGTGACTCTAAATGCAAACATGGCCTCATTGGTACTCAGAGGCTAGTGAGCCTAAGAAGGCTGGAGCTACAGTGCATGGAGCCTAGTCTACAGTAAGCTCTTAATGTGTTGTAAACCGCGTAAAACTTGGGGCTAGAATGACGGCACAGCAGTTAAAAGCATTCACTGCTCTTCCACAGAACCTGGGTTCAGTTCCCAGCATCTGCATGGCAGCTCACAAGCACCTGTACCTCCAGATGCAGGAAGTCTGACATCCTCTCCTACCGTTAATGGGCACCAGGCATGTACATGTTACATATACATGCAAGCAGGCAAAGTGCCCACACATCAATACAGAATTAAAAAAAACAAAACAAAACTAATGTTTTCCCCCTAACCATTGAAAATTCCATACAATTTGAGTTTAAAGATGTCTTCAAATGTCAGGTGACCAAACCCTTCCCTGGAGATGGAAGAAACTTGCAGATTCAGTCAATGTAAAATAAAACTGTTTAAAGACAAAAGAAAACTGGGAATGTCTGAAGGACCAAAAGAGAAAAAGAAAAGAGTGGGTGATGGCTTTAGGCACCTGATGGGAGATAATTATAACACTTGGCTAATACATTTTTGGCGCAGGCTTCTTGGCAAAGAAGGCGAAGTGGAAACATGCTGGGTTACTTAGTTTTGGTTTTCTGACAATGGAAAACATAGAATTTTTTCTGAAGAGACAAATTTTTTCCTGGAACCGAACATGGGCATTTATCACATGAGTCATTGCTAAAGGATGCTGAGGACAAAATGGACCCCTCTCCCTCTGCGGTTTCTTACCATGCAGCCTCCCATCTGGGTGTTCTCATTTCCACCCTTTATGGGTGTTTTTTAGTGATAGGAATCTTTTTAAAGCACCGGGTGGGCCTGAAACAAAGCAAGAATGGAATCACTTCTGCCTCCCACCTCACCACTGGCCAGCCCTAGGCTGTGGGGAGAGGATGTGCAGGTGCTTTTGTCTAGGTATAGTCTTAAGGCAATAATGATAATAAGAAATTTTCTAATTGTATCTTTTGTCAAACGCAAGCACATCTTATAAATCCAAGCAAGCTGACTAAGAATGCCCCCATAGGTTCTTCTCTGTGAATGCTTGATCACCAGGGAGTGGAACTGTTTGAAAGGATTACAAGGATTAGGAGGTGTGGCCTTGTTGGAGGAAGTGTGTTACTGGGGGTGGGCTTCTAGATTTCAAAAGTGATGCCAAGCCGCAGCTTTCTCTCAGTCTGTGGACAAGGATGTAGCTGTCCGCTACTGCTCCAGAGCCATGTGTGCCGCCATGCTCCTTGCCATGATGATGATGGACTGGACCTCTGGAACTGTCAGCAAGCCCCCAGTTAAAAACTTTCTTTCCTAAGAATTGCCATGGTCACGGTGTCTCTTCACGTCAATAGAACAGGGACTAAGACACTGACTAAGTCAGTGTTTCTCAACCTTCCTAATGCTGTGACCCTTTAATACAGTTCCTCATGTTGTGGTGACCCCCAACCATAAAATTATTTTCATGGCTCCTTAGTAATTGTGATTTTGCTACTGTCATGGATTGTAATGTAAAACTGTGTGTTTTCCTATGGTCTTAGGCAACCCTTGTGAAGGAATTATTGGACCCCCCCAAAGGGTCGCGACCCATAATTTGAGAACCACTGGGCTAGGGCATTGTCAGACTGAACAGCTCCTCCCAGCCCTCCAAGCTCATCCCCGTCTCCAGCTCCTTGAGTTGTTGGTGGATCCCCAGATGACTATGTTAAAGAGGATTCTGTTGTCCCATCTGACAATGGCAGTGGCGCATGGTCACCTCACCTGTTGGCATGTGAGAAGGGAGTGGCACACGCCTGCAGTGAGTTCTGCCATTGTGCATTTACATTTTCCTGCTGCTAGCAAAGCAGATTTCCTATGACAGCAGCTAACAGATAAATGTGTTTCCTGTAGTCCCGCTACATTTGTTAGTGGGAATATCCTAAGATGTAAGGACATTTTATCACATTCCACTGGGATCTTTGGGGTTTCTGAGAGCTGAGGTATAACACATAGGGAGCAAACCAAACAGAAACTTGCCTCCCCCCTTCAAAAAAAAAATGTCAAGCCCACAGTGCAAGTTATAATTATTAGGAAGAATTTGTTTATATAGTCAACTTATGAATTATTAATTAAAAATCTTACTCTACGGCTAATGACTGCTCTTTGTTCTTTTTGTATTTACTTAAGCAGTAAAATCCATTTAGTGCTGTAAATTATACAGCATCCCAGTGAGGCACTGTGACTGTTCTGGAAATCTCAGGCTGTATGACAAAGGTTGCCTTTTGTGGGTGTGCATCCTGAAGGACCTTGCTCCCTCAAGAATAAACTGTAATGCCAAGGTTGCATAAGGCAGTTGACAGGCCCTGAGGGGACCGCTGCTGGTTTTGACTGTCTAGCTGCCTTTCATCCCATCCCACACCAAACCAGTGCCTGTGCTCACAGAGCAGCGGACACTTAATAACACTTAGTCAATAAGTGGATGGGTATTGAATTCCGAGGAGACGTTTGAATGAGTAAATCAGACACCCACCCTGTTGTTGACACCGAGGCAAACCGAGAAACGCCCATCTACGTGCAGTGAAGGAGGCTGATCTGGTGAACTGGCCCTGAAACTTCTTGCCCATGCTGGGGAGAAAGAGAAATAAATATCTGCTTAACGAGAGAGCGTGTGGTTTCACAAGCAGATGTGTAAAGTTTGCAAATGGGAAGTGGATTGTTTGTGTATAAGAGACGTGAAGGGAGAGACTCAGTAAGCTAAGTTAAAGTAAACTATTTATTGCACTAACTAAGCCACAATGTGGTCGCACCCAGCTCATCATGACTGCAGTACCTCCCCGCTTCTTAAAAGTCATCCGTCTCTGCAGAATGCGCTCACAGTAACTGGGGAAGGAAGGCTTCTAACTCGCTGTGGCATCCTGGACCGTTTATAGTCTCAGTCCACGAGTGTTAGGTCTGGTGGCTTTCTGTCTGTCTCGGCGCCAGACAGAAAGAGGATGGGGTGGAAGGGAAGTCAGATGTGTGCCTCGTTGCTAGGCAGGCAGCTTGCAGAGTGGGATGCACACATTCCCTGCTTGGGTAACTTCTAGACTCTGGGGCTTGGCAAAGCTGCAGCTGAAAACATGGAACAAAATAAACTACAAAATATAGAAGGAATGCGGGGAAAGTCATGAAAAGCAAATTGGTGATTCATAGAGATTACAGTGTAATGGCTACAAGATTTTCCAGGCTTTGATTTAAACATTTTCAAGAAATCAGTTGCAGCAGCGACTCCCTTGGTGGCTAGACATGAAGGGGGATTATGATTATTATTATTTTTAGAAATAACAAACTTTTGTTTAGGATGTTTATTTTATTTTTAGTAAAGCAGATATCACTTTTATTCCCCTGCTCCTCTCTTGAAGAAATAAAAATTGCCAAGTAATCCCAGCTCCTGGGTGTAGGTCACATAAAGAAGACACTCAAAGATCATTTAAAAAATGGAGGCCATTTTATTTTTTCATCATCCATAAGTTCTTGGACAATCGTAAATAACAATTATAAAGAGTTATAAATACCAGTTGTGCCAGTAGCCAGAACGTGTATGTTTGTATGTACACATGCATATATTATGTATAGCCCTTCCCTGGGCCCAGCAAATCTCCAATTCCTGAATGAAGATAACAATTTATCATGGTTCACTGGGTCATAATTTAATTTTAAAAAGACCCCAAATTCAAATAAATCATGGCTAGTGTGGTATGTGACAGTGTCATTTTAGGGGTATAAACCTCAAGATCAATGATATAATGGTCAGAGCTCCAGCCTCGCTCAGCCCAGGGCAAGGATGACACATGCCTAGCTCAGCCCAGGGCAAGGATGCACATGTGCCTCCCTGGTTGTTTTTTGTCACCTTTACATAAACAAGAGTCATCTGCGAAGGGAACCTCAATCAAGAAATTGACTCCATCAGATTGTCCTTTGGGCATGTCTTGGGGGGGGCATTTTCTTGATTAATAATTTAAGTGGTGGAATCTGCCCTCTTGGGTGGCACCACTCCTGGGCAGATGGTCCCGGGTTGTATAAGAAAACAGGTTGAGCAAGCCATGGAGAGCAAGCCAGTGAGCAGTGTCCTTCCATGTTTACTGCCTCTGTTCCTGCTTGGAATCCTTTGCTAGCTTCCCTTAAAGATGGCCTCCGGCGTCCAATAAGCCCCCTTCTCCCCAGTACTTACTTTGTGTAATGAACAAGAGAACTTGTGTATTGGTCAGCTCTTTCCCTGCCTCCCAGCCAAGTAGCTCTTTTTTGTCTATAACTCTCGCTGTTGTATTCACCATCTAGTCTTCATTCCTCATAGATAATTTAATGCTTTCTTAATACTTCTGGTGGTAAATATCACCAAGAATACTTGTTAAAATTATAGACCCATAGGTAAGACCTATGGAGGCAGACTCTACAAGAAACAGCTTTTTCTTGCCAGAGAATTTGGGAGAGCTAGTGCTATTGATGATTTTTTTCAGTGTCCTTTTATGCTAACAAAGCACATTCATGAATCTTTCCACAAATGCCTCAAATATGCTCACTGTTTTATGTTCCAGAACAAGGGGCCCCTTGGAGTTAAATGTTGACTCTGGGCCAGAAATGGCTTCTTGTCTAGAGCCTCCCCACCAGGACCTACTGCCTTCCAGAAGCTTCTGGTAATGATGGAAATAGTGCTATCAAGAAAGTCTCTTGCAAGCAAAGAGGAGAGAGAAAGATATGATGAAATCCCTGAGAGCACACTAGAGGTTGTAAAACAAGAGAAATCCTGTGGTTGCTGAAGATGCAGGAAAGAGGAGATGCATGAAGTCCCATACATGTGAGCACCAGTGTATTTTGATAAGCAAAAAAGCTTAAAAATAGCTACAGCTGAAAGCAGCATCATAGTGAGCCTTCTGCAGAACACTGGTTCTGAGAAATAGCCTTGAGAAACAGGTTCTGGCCTCAAATAAATTTGGAAAATATGGTGAACTTTACCCCAGTAAACAGAATCATAAAGTGTATCTAATCTGCCTTAAAAGGCTCTGAGAAGTCCAGCTGCAAACAAACACAATTAAAATGTGAAAATAGAAATACCTCAAACTTGGAACTCTGTCCCCTGTTGCCCCATAAAATGTGCATAAACATCTATCTGAATGTACTTGGGCAATGTTGACTTAGAGCATAGAAGAAAATGCATTCACTAAGGTGTTTAATACTGCATGTATATAGTACTATAGCTCTATCCAACTAAAAAGTTTAATGTAGGGGCCAAGCTCCTGATTTCTTCTCCCCACTTAAAACTTGAATGTGTGTGTGTGTGTGTGTGTGTGTGTGTGTGTGTGTGTGTGTGTGTGCGCGCGTGCGTGCGCGCGCTGCAATATGAAGTAGTCTGTTGTCCATGTCTTTGCTTATTTTGAAGAGACACGGGTGGGAACACAGGCAATAGCCTTGCCCCACACTCCAGCTTGTTGATCCTCTCTTGGAATTTGCTAACAAAAAGCAAGTGTATGGCGTGAGAACCGGGCGGGGGCTAGCCGAGCTCGAGAATGTGGAAAAGTGGGTATGTCTGGAGCCTCTGGCTCTTTCCAGGCATCTGGATTGGAGTTCCAGCTTGTCTTCCTTTCTGTCTTTGCCAATCTGCCGCTCTGGGGACCTGGCAGCCCAAAGATGTCACCTCATTGATGTGCTTCTGCTCTTCCTGTGTTTAATGCTGTTGCTTCAGAGGGAGTCTTGCTTCCAGGGACCTCTGGGACCTGAAGCTACCCTGAGCACAGCCCACGTGGCCTCTGGGTCAGAAAGGAGCAGAAAGAGCAATCTTGGCTGGCTTTGCCAGCTGCGTCATTGTTCAGAGATGTAACACTACTCTGGCCAGCATGGGGACATTCTATGCTTAGGTTATGATTCCCATGTGTTAGAGCTTAATGGCACTTTGAGATGCCTCTCAGATTGGGTGATGTGGGAGTGGATGTGTGTTCCTTAGATGGCTGGATTGGAAATCACTGAGACAGTGGGCCAGGGTTAGGAGGAATGCTGCTCCTCCTTTAGTGGTTGTTAAACTCAGCCTTGAAGCAGGGAGAGAAAGTATTTCAGTTGTTTATGCTTATGTGTTTAGGGATGGCTGATTGCCCTGTAGTGTGAACTCTCTCATTCACTGGGGCCCTCACCCTGATCTGCCCTTGGTTTAACAGAGACAAATTAGAGTTGGAAGAGGTTAGGGTACAGAAGTTTTGTTGGAAAGGATAGTGTCTTTAAAAGTAATTTTAAATGTATCTGTGGAGTGGTTCCCCTCTTTTAACATTTGTTGGTTGCTAATAAATATTTTACAAGTGGCTTTCCAAAAATTAATGTGTGTGTTAATTTATCACAAATTTTACTGATACAGGGGATATGTAACATAAACTTGCAATAAAACATTATGTAATAGGAAAACAATATATAATATAAACATTATATAATACATAAAATAATAAATCATTTCATTTTAAATTTCATATATATAACTGTGGTGATTTGAAAGAAAATGGCCCCCAAAGGGAGTGGCACTATTAGGAGGTATGGCTTTATTGGAGTAGATATGGCCTTGTTGCAGGAAGTGTGTCACTGTGGGGGTGGGCTTTGAGGTCTCCTATGCTCAAGCTATGCTCAGTCAGACGGTTCACTTCCTGTTCCCTGTGAATCAAGATATAGAACTCTCAGCTCCTTCTCCAGCATCATGTCTGCCTGCACACCACCATGTACCATTGTGATGAAAATGGACTAAACTTCTGAAAATATAAGCAAGTCCCAATTAAATGTTTTCCTTTGTAAGAGTTGCTTTGGTCATGGTGTCTCTTCATAGCAATAGAAATTCTTCCTAAGACAATAATTGATTCTTATAGGATTATTTCATGTTTTTAAAAAAATCAAATTTATATATCCTCAGTCAACCTTGTTTATAACTGACAAGTATATTCCCAACATGACTTGATATTTGTTTGCCAGCAAATAAGATGAAAACAAAACCTGGAGACACATTATGCTAAATATCCTTGGTTTACAGCCATCTCCTCTTCTTTGAGGGGACTCTGTTCTAAGACCTGCCAATTTCCTACCCCAGGCAACTGAAACCTACACACTGACATCCCTAAATGAGGAATTTAAGAGAGGTGTGCAGGATTCTATAGTACTATATAATGTGTCCACCATAAAAATACAGTAGATCCAAACACTCCAAGAGCATATTAAGAACATCATTTGTAAGGAAAGTTCAGTTATTGTTGCTGTTGTTGATTTTTGTTTGTTTGTTTGTTTGTTGAGGCAGGGTCTCTCACATAGCTCTGACTGTCCTGGAACTCACTCTGCAAAGACCAGTCTGGCCCTGAACTCACAGAGATCTGCCTGCCTCTGCCTCCCGAGTGCTGGGATTAAAGGTGTGCACCAAAAGGCTCAGTAAGAAGAAGTAGTGGATGGTAACTTTGCTTATTTAATGATAAATTACTCTAGCTTTGTTTAAACTGCCTCACAAACTTTAAACGATATAACCGACTCTTGTGAGCTGTGAACAGCCTCTCCAGTATACCACCACGCCTGTCCTACACTGTTTAAAACATACTCTCTGCCTTATTATTTGCAAATTTTGCTCTATTCCCAAGGATATTGGAGCTGGTGATATTTAGAAAGTGCTTGGGGAGATTTTGAGCTAAAACTCCGCCCTTCTCCACAGAGCTTTCAGCTCCTCGGGGGCGTCGTGAACATTCTCTCAGCATCTTCCAGAGACATTGCTTTTTTACTGAGGTTTTAAGACTATAATCTCATAGACCCCATGCTACATAAAAATAAAAAGTCAAGGCAACCTGCACTTGACATGAAAAGTTACTGGCATTGTAAGGCAGAAGAAAGTTGGGAGATGAAATCACCATTCCTTCTGGCCTGCAATATTATTGATTATCTATACCACATAGTTAAGGATTGCTTTAAACAATTCCTCCTCCATGGCAGTAGTCTTAAAGGAGAGCAGCATTTCCCTCTCTAGCCTCCTTTGATGTTGTAAGGATTTTCTGGAGATAAGTAAAGTCTATGATACAGACAACAAATGCATGAAATCCATCAAAAGGGCAGGTTTTCCTCCAACACATGGAGTGTAAGCTGGCCCTAAGGAACGAAAGGGATTTAGAATGTAGGGAAAGTATTCTGGTGGGGGCATGTAACCCAAGTGAAGGGTTAGAGATAGGAACTCAGGAGAAACAGCAAATGAATAGTCTAGCTAGAGAAGATTTGGATTTATATATAGATATGACAGCTATTTCAACAGGCCCCACAAAGTACACTCTTGGCATGGAATCAAGTTTTAAAACTAATAGCTGGAAAAATTGAAAATAATTTGAATCTTTACTACAGCTTGTTAATAAAAAACAAATGCTGGAGTTCTTTACCCATCAGCACTTTGCCTCTTCTCTTGGGACCCCATGGTCTTCTGACACGTAATTCCCTGACTTTTTAGTCCACGGATTGCCTAGTCTTCCCATAATGTCTCAAGAAGTTAAGGACAGAATTGAATGACAATCGTAATCTCCTTCATGGGCTAAGGGAACTCATGTGAGTCAGTGGAAAGACACCCTTGGTCTGCTGCTTCTCATAATGACAGTTACACCCGTAAAGAACAATTACATGAATCAAGCTTATCTGATTGCACACACCTTAATCCAGCCCCGGAAGGCAAAGGAGGTGGCTCTCCATGAATTCAAAGCCATCCTAGTCTCCATAGCAAATTCCAGGCCAGCCAAGGCTACACAGTGAGACTCTGTCTCAATAAAATAAAATAATTATGCAAACAAACAATCTTTATCCCTCTCCCCCTATTAGCTCTGTGGTATAATGTCCATTTGAGTGTGTGCACATGTAAGTGTGTGTGGGCATATGTGTATTTCCTTTGCCTTAGGCCTTAGAGCTTGCTGTTTCTTTTGCATATATCATTTGTTTCTTGCGAGTTTTTCTCAACTAATTCCTGTTAATCCTGGAAATTCAATTTAAAAGTGGCCTCAGGGCAGAGGATGTGACTCAATGATAGAGTACTTGTCTAGGCTGTGCGAAGCCTGGGGTTTGATCCTCAGCATTGCTAAAAGGAAAAAAAAAATGACTTTGCCCAAAGGTGTTCCTTGAGTGATTATTTATCTCTCTTTTCTGAACCCATGTGTTTCTTGCTATTTTTGAACTCACTATATTATCTTATGATTCCATATTTTACCTACCTTGTTTCTATTGAACTATGAAAAATGAAAAGATAAGCTGTAATTCTTATTTCTTATATATACATACACATGTATGTATATACAAATACAAAGGCTCACACACACATATGAACAATATATTAATGTATCATTCATATGTTTATTTACCTATTTTATATTAATATAGTTTATATTTTTATGCAATATGTTTCCCATGTATATGTATATATATTTATTAGTTTAATGTTCTATTTATGCTTTTGGATGAATGAATCCATTTATGAGTACCTTCCATAAGACAGCACTATATTAATCCATTAGCAATTTTCATCTTTTCATGTGCTTCTGTCTGTATGAAGTAGAAGCTACCCTTAATTCTCAGAAGAGCAATCAAGGACTAGAAAACAGTCAACAACTGGGACAGGTCAACAACTAGGAAATGCAGCACCAATCTGAGCCCAGGGCTGACTGAGTGGTCCTGGTGCATGCTGAAGCACGAGGAATCATTATTTCAGGAATTGAGGAGAGGTGGGGGTCTCTAGAGAGGAAGAAGGGGGCATGGACTCCCTTGGTTGACCATCAGAAATGATATTTGTTCCAGCATCATCCAAAGGCATGGGTAGAAAGGAAGGCAGAGGAAAGATGCTAGCTGCATATCCATTCTCTACTTAGGGGATGCTGAAACCTTGGCTTCTTATGTTATGGGGTGTTTGTCTATCAGTAGCAGTTTTTTTTTTTTTTTTTTTTTTTAAATCCCATAATGGTCTGCTCTGCTTCAGAAACCCTTGTTCTGGAAGAGGCATCACAGAGCACAGGGGCAAAAGTCGTCTCAAGAAGTCATCTGCTTTTTGGTTTTTGTGGGTCTCCCCGCCCCCCCCCCTCCGCCCCATGATTTGATTCAGGTCTCATTAATGGCCTAAGTTCACACTAAGAACACAGATCATCACCAAAGACCATGAGGGAACATGCATATTCTCCAAGAACTAACACCTATTCAATTTTGAAAGTCCATTAATTACTTTTCTATTGCTGTGATAAGACATTATGAGCAAGGCAACTTACAGAACAAAGAGTTTATTGGGGCATACAGTTTCAAAGGGTGAGTCCATGACCATCTTGGAGGGGAGCAGGGCACTACGGTGGCATCTGAACGCTTAGATCTTGATCCACAAGTAGGAGGCAGAGAGAGCTGACTGGGAATGGTGTGGGGGTTTTTCAACCTCTAAGCCCATCCCTAGAGATACACCTCTTCCAAAAAATCTTCCTCTTCTTCCTAATCTTTCCCAAACAGTTCTTTCAACTGGGGACCAAGTGTTCAAATATGTGGACTTATAGGGGCCATTCTCATTCAGATCACCACAGAAACATAGCACAAGGTTGTTTGAGTGTCCTATAGTGTCTGTGACAAACCATAGCATGTTTAGCTTTAAGTCAGACCTTCAGCCAGGCTCTCAGTAGGTTGCATGGAATTGTCAGCAGGCTGCCGAGTTTCTAAACGTTGTACGAGAACTAAGTGTTTTCTGGTCTTTTTCAGGTTCTAGAGACAACCTGCATGTCTTGGGTTCGGCCTCTTCTTCTGTCTTCAAACCAGCTCCACGAGGCCAAGTCCTTTTCTCGCTGCCAACCCTGAGCTTGTTCCCATTGCTATACCCAGGGCCGCAGCCTGACAGCCCGGACAGATCCTTAGCTCCTGTAGGCTCATATGATTAGGTTGGTGCCTTTACTCCACCTGTGCATTGATCATCCATTATGTGCCAGGTGCTAAAATTGCAGATTATTCTTCCTTTAAGATGTTTCTAGTCCAAGCAGATAGACTTATCAACCACCAAATGCAATATAGTATGCCAAGGACAACAGGAGAGAAAAGGATGGGGTTCAGTGGGTCCTGTGTTCAGCACCTATAGATTTAGGTAATTGTGGATCAAAACTATTTAGAAAAAAATTTGTATTGAATAGGTACAGCCTTATGTTCTTGTCATTATTCCTTGTGCTGTACAGCTAACTACACAGCACTTACGTCAGATACTGTAAGTAATCCAAAGGTGATGGTTTGAAGTATACAAGAGGATGATGTAAGTTAAATGCAAATGCTATGCCGTTCTATAGGAAAGGCTTGAGCATCTGTGTATTTTGATGTCTGCAGAGGTTCCGGAACTAATCATGCACCAAGACCAAGTGACGACTGCATAGACAAGAGGCCTTTAAGGCAATACGGGAAAACAGAAGGCATGGTGGCTAAGGTGATGCTCGGGCTACCTAAGAAGAATAAAAAGCATCTAGCCAAGGGAGCAGACACAGGAACGGTGCTAGAGTCATGACTTTTGTTTCTGTGGAAGCAAGAACTGGGACCGTGTGTTTCTGAGTACTTCAAAATGAGTCCAACTCTTGATCCAGCAATTCCAGTTCTAGAAATTTATTCTAAGGAAGTGAGCAGACATACACATAAAGATTTATGGGCACAGATGCTCATTGCCGTGTGATTTATAATAATAAAAAATTAGAAACAGCCTCAATGTTTATAGTAAATTGGATAAATGAATCCATATGATGAAATATAATGTAGCCCTTAAAAGCCGTCTTAAATGAGGGGAAAGTACTCACATCGAATTAAGCAGGGAAAAGTAGTTTAAAATGTGACCTCAATATGGTAAAATTGGACACAAAGCAGGCCAAAATGAATACTATGTATATAAGTTATGCACAATGAAAGACTTGAATAAAATATATAAAAATGGTCAGGGGCCAGATTTTAGGGAATAAATGCATTTATTGAGCACTACTTCTATGCTGGGCACTGTTCTAAGAACTTTATGTAGACTAATTGATGAATTAATCTGTGCAACTCCCTATGAGATAGACATTCTGATAATCTCCCACCTCACTGACGAGGAAGCTGAGGCCCAGCAGAGTCAGTGAACATGGCTAAGGTCCCTAATCAGCAAGTGTTGGAAGTTGGATTTGAATGCAGGCAATCTCCATACAGACTACTAATGCCCAAAGAGATGCTCACACCTAGTGAGAGGAGGACCTTTCTCAGGACAACAGCATCTTGGAAAGCCAGGTTCCTAGCTGATATAAGGCTATTTTGGACTGAGACAGGAAAGTTAATGTCTCAGGTATGTTGGGTCTCCTGGTCCTGTGAGATTCTCAGGATGTCCTGTGAACATCCTGCTGACCTGTGAATCTTTATGTTTCTATTTCTTTGATGTTCATTTCTGGGCAAAAGGACCCTTGGGTGCAATGAGGAATTGTGCTCCTGCACGGAGCTGAGAGGGTATGTGTGTACAAAGTTGTTTCCCGTGGTGTAGCTCCTGCATGGAGCTGAGAGGGTATGTGTGTACAAAGTTGTTTCCCGTGGTGTAAAATTTCTTGTACCTCTCTGTTATTGTTTTTCTTGATGTCAAGGAAGAAAAACTTCAATATTTAAATGGTTATATGTAGAAAAATAGTTTCCAAAAGAGCCTTGTCATAGCTTTTATTATACTGAAAACCTGTTTGGATAAGTTCCCATGTGAAAAACTTTAAGGCTTTGCCCATTGGTAAAATCTTTTTCTCTGAGTCAGTGTGGGTTGCAGAGACCCAAGTCCAAGCCAGATGGTGAAATTAACTGATTGATTGGCATGAGCTGATAGATATTTCATGGAAAGACGAGTCATTGACATTCACCAGCTTGGTCAAGTTCAAAAGTGATCCACTACTTTTGTGCCAGGCTATCCCATCTGGCCCAGATATGCTCTCTTCCAAGGGAATTCTTCAGCCTACCTAAAAAGTAAATCACTTGTCAGAGAAGCAGACTTCAGGCTTTGGGCCAGAAAGTTTCTTTCAGCTCTAGTGTAGGGAGACAAAAGCTGAGGTAAAAACTGCAATGATAGTAATAATAGCATGTAGTTCGTTGTTGAATTTATTTACCTAAGGATGGAAAGAACCAAAGACTACACTGAAGATGTGGCCGGTTGTCCTTGTCACAGAGGGCCCTTGTTTTATCGGCCAACTTGGAATCTGCTCCATATATTGTGTTTGCAGTGGAATAAGACCAGTAGAATCACAAGGTTGTTCCCCGTCCTCTCTATTCCCAGCAAAAGGCATTATGGGAAATAGAAGGTCATAAGGGCCAGTTAATGCTTACACAACGTGGTACTGATATAGATATCCAATATGAATCAGATAAAACCTGGCTGACTCTGGAACTCCAGGGCCTGTGAGTCACCATAAAGTGACTAACACTGGATGTCTGAGACCCCAAAAGTAAACAAAAGCTATTACATAACTAGTTTTGACAGAGTGCCGCTTTTTTTTATTTTTATTTTTTAAATGTGATTCTGTATAAAGAGGGACTTGAGGTCAGAGGCCTGAGTCTCTGTTTTTGTCTTCTCCAGCCTACCTGTGTGTTTTTGCCTGTAAGCCTATGAGCTGCCTGCCTGTGTGCAGCCCATGTGTGCCAGCTGTGGGTGGGTGCTGACGGGTGCCTGCCTGCCTGCCTAGTCAGCTTTACTCCAAGTGAGTAAGGAAGGCCTTCTCATCTCAGTCCACAATTCCTCTAATTCTCTCCAGCCTCCCAACCTCCTGTGGTCCTTCTACTGTCCTGGGATGGGAGCATGGACCTCACAGGCATGAACCACTCAGCTTACATATGGGAATTAAAGGCCATAGTATCCACACTAGCCGTGCCAGTGGATACCTGGATGTTAGTTTTTCCACCTTGTGACTAAACTCGATGCGTTTGGATTAAGGAACGGGAAGCAATACCCAGAGAGAGTGCTGTACCAGGAGCTGCCATCACAGAAGAACGCATTCATCGGGAGACCCAGGCGGCTCTGAGGGAGCATCCATTGACTCTGCTACTGCCACCCAGTGAGGACAAGCCATCAGCTAGATGGTCCCCAGGGATGTCTAGACTTGAGACACTGCTCAGCCCCCATTTGTCCTTTCAGCTGTTTCCCACTGCGCTTAAATTCAACAATTGCTTCTATCAACACCTATTTGCTACTACCGGCTACTGGCTACCATGTACCGCCCACTGTTCTGCGTGTTAAACAAGGAAGGAAATAAACTGGATTGTAATGTTGCATTCTATGTTTCCTGTGTGACTTTTTATTCTGAGTGTGTTCTCCCGCTTCAAACATTCTTCCAGATCTAGGGCTATTAGTGACAAGACTGGAGTCCTCTTTATGGTTATACCATGATGTAACCACGATTGGAAATTTGTACTATTTCTTATAACTAGTCAATATTTTATTGCATCAATTAAAAATTCTGGGGCTGGAGAGAGGGCTCAGCTGTTATACGTCTCTTGCAAAATACCTGAGTTCGGTTCCTAGCACCCACATCAGGCAGCTCACAACCTCCTATAATTCCAGCTCCAGAAAGACCCAATGCCTCTGGTCTTCTCAGGCACCGGTACCCAAGTGCACATAATCCACACAGGGACACAAATTCCTGTCATTGAAAAACGAATTGTCTGGGGGATGGAGAGATGACTCCATTGTTAAGAGCATTGGCTGCTCTTCCAGAGGCCCTGGACTTGATTCCCAGCACCCACATGGCAGTTCACAATTGTCTATAACTCCAGTTTCAGAGAATCCAATGCCCTTTTCTGGCCTTCAAGGGTACTGCAAGCAAGGGGTACATAGCCATAGATGAAGGCAAAATACTCACACCCATAAAAATAAAGGAGGAGAAAATGTTCAAGTCTGTATCTCAGCAAACCATTTTCTTCTACCTCTTCAGAGCCACAGTGAAATACAGTCACTTCTCACAGCTCACACCACTCTCTGCCCTGGTACCCACATGGATCCCTTCCTGTTGTCTCCCAATCACCCTTCCAGCTCTAGTGTGGAGGAAGTCCCCATCCTGCACTACCTAATCACACTCAGCTTTATTTTTCTCCGCAGCATCTGCGCCATATTATACAGCTTCCTTTCTGAATGTTTCTGTGATTCCTGCGTAGCTATACGACGACGACAGGAACCCCCACGCCGACAAAGATTCCCTTGTTTTGTTCCCTTTCCTCTGGGTGTCCCCGCTGCCTAGACTAGGCACACACCATGTGGATAAGAAACATTTATCGTGGACTGTTCCCAGTGAGGCTGGAGAGGGGTCGCGATTGGTGTGGAGGTCCTAGGAGGAGGCTTGGGAGGAAGAAACCTGGAGAACAATATGCCCCAAATTCAGAATCAAGGGACAAAATCTCTTCTGTCTTTACTTTTAGATCTTTTGTCAAGTTTGTCCTGGAATGCAGAGCTGTAAGGAGCCTCTCCTTGGCACCTTGCTTTGGAGGGCTGGGCTCTGAATTCTCAGCATCACTTTTGAATCCTTTCTCTCTTCAGAAAGTTTGACCTTGATCTCAAGGGTTTCTGTAGTGACTGGCCCAACTCAGTATCGGCAAAGGTAAGTAACTCCCCAAAACAAAATGGTCCTGGGCTCAAGGTGCCAACTGTGTATAGGAGGTTTTAAAAATCAACCAAGTGGAAGCCTTCACCATCTCACAGGCCTGGCCCTGGGAAGGGTGCCAGATGTCTGTAGGCCAGGTGACAAAGTGACTCATTTTCTCTGAGCCTAAATCCAGCAGCCTTGAGGGGCCCTCTGTTATCTATGCGCAGAATGTCAAGCAGATCAATAAGATCTCGATCAAATCCCTAAACCCAGTTAAGCTAGAGCTGTAGCCCAGCCTAGGACGGAGGCAAAGAGTGAAATCGTTTAAGACAAAGAGTCAAGGAAGACGAACAACAATCACAGTGTATCCATTGGACCCAGGATCTGAGTTATTCCTTTCAATTAATTTGTTTGTGCAGGGTGATTCTAAATAAAAAAAAGTATATATGTGATTTTTTTTTTAAAAAATCAGGTAAAGAGCATAGAGTTAAAAAGTTTCCTCTCTGTGGCTGAATATCAGCTCTTCAGTTACCTGATTTTCCACACCACAAGACAGCCAACTAGCAGTGTTCATGCATTTCTTCAAAGAATTTGTGTGCATTTGCATATACTGATGTGCGTTTGCATGTGTTTGTGTTTGTTTGTATGTTTCTGTGTGTGCCTTATATATTTGTAGGTATTTGTATATAGCTACCTGTGTTTGTACATATTTGCTTATGGTTATGTGTGTTGGAATGTGTTCCTGTGTATCTGCAGTTGTATGTATTTGCACGAATCTGTTGGTACTTGCTGATGTTTGTGTATTTGTATGTATGTATGTGTTCATGTGTGTGTCTAAACAAACAACAGTCTTCTATGCTCACTTCTCCTACACTTCTGACAATTTTACTTTATCTCAAAAAGTACTCTATGGAAGATTAAATCATCTCAATTTTCAATGTTCATCATATCTTCTTATCAAACAGAATGTAACTCAATTAGCCAATTTCTGCCACTATAAAAGGTGTTATAATAAATGTCTTCATATTCCTATTTTATTAAGAGGAAAGTAGCCTGAAGTTAATCAATTTACTTTCTGTCTTTCAATGAAGACACTGGAGCTTGAACCCAGGGCCTCACACATGCTAGGGATATGCCCTGTCACTAAGCTACATTCCCAACTGTGGTGGTTTGAAGGAGAATGGCTCATATATTGAAAAACTTGGTCCTTAGTTGGTGGGGCTGTTTGGGAAGGGTTAGGAGGTGTGGCCTCGTTGGGAGTAGTATTTCACTAAGGGCAGGCTTTGAGGTTTCGGAAGACTCAGGTCACTCCCAGTATGCTCTCTTCCTTCTGCTGTGGTTTGAGACGTGAGCTCTCAGCTTGCCTTTGCGCCATCATCACGGATTCTGACCCTCTGGGACCATACGTCCAATTAAACACTTTCTTATGAAAGTTGCCTTTGTCATGACATTTTAGCATATAACAATGGAGAAGAAACTAATACATCAACCGTTTTTATTTTAAAATTTGAGACAGAGTTTCCCTATGTAGCCCAGGCCAGCCTCAAACTTGCAATGGTCATATCTCAGCCTCTTGAATTAGTTGGGATTCTAGGACTGTTCCACCATGCCTAACAGTCATAATCCTTTTAAGTAATTTTAACCATATTATTATCAAAGATTACACATTGGAATAGAGAACTAAAGAAATAGAGAGAGGCACAAAGTCCCCTAGAGCATTAACATAGATGGGATTTCCTTTGTATGGCTTTTTATGTTAATAATGCGGTGCACTTCTTCATCCTTCACCCAGTTTATGTATTATGAGCATTCTTCCATGTCATTAAGCACTCTTACAAACCTTCCAAAATGCTGGTGGGGCTTAATTGCACTTGTTTAACTGACTGCTACTCCAGTTCCAGAGAATCCCATCCTCTGGCCTCCGTGAGCATAAGGCACTCTGGTACATACAAAGATATGCAAGCATACCACTCATACACACACACAAAAAAAATGTAATAAAATCTTTAAAATGCAATACTTGGTTTATGAAACTATTCCCCTACTGTATGGTGTCTTTACATTTGTCTGTTTGTCGATATAGTGCTTCCACACACATTCCTGGGCACAACTGTCCATGCAAAGGTGATGTATGTGCAGATTAGCTCTTCCCGATTTTCAAGGTTTGGTGTGAAGGAGCAGGTACACTTTCCCAGGCCTTTCTCTCGCCTTGCCAATGAGCTTTCTAGAGAGCCTGTGCCCATGCTGCCTGCCAATGTCCAGCTCACTCATTTGTGAACATTTTCACTCTCCTCTGTATACTGACGCCTCTGTATTGACTTGAAAGCAGAAGTGGCTGTGTGACCTGCGTTGGTCATTGAGATGCGAATGGAACTGACGCGTGTCACTTCCAGGTGGGCGCTTGGGAAGCAGAGTGAAAATCAGCTTTTCTCCCCTTGCCACAGCAGTGAGGGACACCCTGGTGGAAGTCCTGTTCACTTCAGTGTCCGGCCTGACGACAGCCAGCTGGGTAGCTGGGTGCAGGCGTGCAGATTGAAGAGACAATGAAGAAGACAGAAAAGAGTCGAGAGGTCTGCCGGTCAATGCCGGACAGCCCTGAGTTTACTTCACAGTCAGCTTATATACAGTTTTGAAGGACAGAGGTAGAGCAATGCACAGCGCAGGCATTCAGCCACTATCTATCCTGCCTTGCGTCAGGGCAGTTCCATTTTCTATCTCAATGTACCTCTGGCTGGCATCAGCAGCCTGCATCTAGCTAGTATGTTAGTGTGTTTCTTCTTGTGGACTTTCTCACAGCCTTGGAGCAAACAAGCCTGAACTCTATTGACTCAGAATAGACTTCAGATTCAAACTGGGAAACTGAGTCAGTTGTGGGCTCCCACACTTCAGTCTCTGAGGGAGTGGAGATGGTACAAAGGAAGCTCCCAGTCAAATCCTCTACTGGACAGCACGCAAAAATGAGAAACGAATCTTCGTTTTTAAAAGTCACACTGGAACTCGACACTCTGGAATTTGGGGTTCATCAGGAGAATGACACTCAAGGTCCCGAGACAGCCCAGGTAGGTAGTGTCGCTTCTCCTGGACATCTCAACAGCACTAGGCACACACCAGCCAAATCAGAAGTGAGAACTTCGCCATTAAATCAGAAGTACCCCCACACACTCTTGTTGCTATAGAAACTTGTTTTTGGTAACCTGCCTTATGCATTCACTATCTCATCGTTTGGTATTTCCTTGGACACAGGAATTGGTTTGAGGATGAGTGTGTGACTCCATGGAGATTTGTAAAATGTGATAACAACATTTCTAGGTGGATCTCAAGAAGAATATTCTTTTCTGGCTGAGCTGCCCAAAGCCAGGTGCTGTCTGGAGTGGATATGAGCGCTGGATTGACTGTGGCCATGTTGAGACTGGTCCAAGGAGAAAGGCAGGACCTTTTCACAGTCACAGCAGTCGATGGTTCAAAAGCTGCACACAGCCTTCCCCAGCCTTGAGGTGCTGACTTGGTGACATAACTGAGCCTCCAGCCTCTTGCAGCTGCCGTGGTAACTGATCATTGTAAATACACTGCTTGATGGGCTCTTCCCGGCCACCCCTTTCCTGTTCCAGCCCCACTACCAGCCTAAGGTGGCACTAAGAAGTCAGGTCACCTGCCTCCACCCACTCCCAGCTTCCTCCCCCTCACTCTCGTCTCTTTCTTCTTCTGTTCTCTGTTGGCAAACCTCCTTCCATCCCAGCACCCTGTATGAAGGGGCCCCATCACTGTTAGCTCATGTCAACTGTGCCTGCAGCTCCATGGACTCAGTCCCAGACCTCCCTGCCCTCTGCGTGGAGCACACATGGACCCAGGCCTTTCTGAGATAAATCACACTTGGAGCTGTCTTGGTTTGATGACAAGGTCAAGGCTGGGAGTATTTTGGGGAGAGAGAGAGCTTCATTAGCATGGCAGTCTCTAAGATGCAGAATGAGAAAGAGGGTTGGTGGACGCCCCCCAGGAAGGAGATATGTGGGGCAACTGTGTCTTCTTCCAGGACTTCCCTGCTTTTTCAAGCCTTGCCTGTGTCCTGGGAGACTGACCTCTGAACAGTACCAGCAGGACATCTTGTCCTCTGGCTTCTGGACTGGTATGGTCAATGAGGAGCAGTAGCAGGAGCTTTAAAGGAGAGATTGCTACTTAAGAGTAATACTCTCCTCATCCTGGTCAGGTTCAGCAGGCTTTTCCTGTGAGACTCCAGCTCCTGCCAAGCGCTCTTCATCCTGGCACCACTTTCTTTCCACTGGGGTCTGGGAGCTGCCCTGCTCCCTGCGATGCTCTGGCTGGATTGGGGACTGTCTCGGTTATGTTTGGTTGCTGCGATGAAACACCACGACTGAAAGTGACCTTATGGTGCTAGACAGAGAACCACAATGGTTCTAGATGGTTCCACAGTGTTGGGGACAGCATGGCAGCAGACAGCTGGAGCAGGCAGCTGAGGGATCACATCTCCACCCACAAACAGGAAGCAGAGCTTGAGCTGCAAATGGGACAAGGCTAGAGATTCTCAAAGCCTGTCCCCAGGGATATACTTCCTCCGGTAAGACTGTATCTCCTAAAGGTCTGTCAGACATCTAAAGGTTCCCCAAACAGTGTCACCAACCAGGGACCAAGTGTTCAAACTCATGAGCCTGTGGGGGACATTTCTTATTCAAACCACCACATCGATGGATGTCTGATATTTCTCATTTCATTAGATCTTATGTTTTCCCCCAAATCTCTGTAGGTGTACACCTCTGAAAAGAAAAGAATGGAACTCCTTCAGCTAAAACTTTTGTGTGTTTCTTGCCAGGATGCTGACCCTTATAACAACTGACATTCTGCTCTGTATGCAAGATATGGGGACTGTATGCCCATAATTTAACGCTTTTTTTTTTTTCCGAGACAGGGTTTCTCTGTGTAGCTTTGCACCTTTCCTGGGACTCACTTGGTAGCCCAGGCTTGCCTCGAACTCACAGAGATCCGCCTGCCTCTGCCTCCTGAGTGCTGGGATTAAAGGCGTGCGCCACCACTGCCCGGCAACTTAGCACTTTTATACTGAATTCTTTAATCATGTCTATGATTACAAGTTTCATATGTATGTATATGTATATATTTATATATGCATCATATATATTTGTATTATATATGCCCATTTATATACACTATATGTGTATACTTATATATGTCTATTTATATATACTATTTGCATATATTCATATATATACATACATATTTGGGGGGATCTTCCCACCTCAAATAATCTGATCAAGAAAATCTCTCACAGGTTTGCCTGTGAACTGATTCCAGATGTAGTCGAGTTGATAATGAAGATTAGACATCACAGTGTGTGTGGTATGCAACTAACATGATAATTTTATAAATATTTATAGGATACAATGTAATATTTCAACATATGAGCACAATATAAAATGATTGTTTCTTGTGTTGTGAATATTCAAAATCACATCTACAATCTATTTTTTAAATATACTATAGTTACCGTGTGTGTGTGTGTGTGTGTGTGTGTGTGTGTGTGTGTGTGTGTGTGTGTTGGACAGTTTATTAGAATGGCTTACAGGCTGTGGTCTGAGTCCAACAATGGCTGTCTTATGATGAAAAGGTTGAGAATCCAGTCATTGGCTACCCTGGGCTTCTAAATCCTGGCCTTGAATCTCAGTGTTGTGTTGTACTTTAACAAATGTGGAATGTCTCACTGAAGTGTCAGCTCCATAAGGGCATGAATTGCTACTTACTTGTATATGGAACACTTGGAACCACAAATTCTGAAGGCACAAACCCCACCAGACATATCTGTGAGCAAACACCTGTCTGTGTGGTCCAGGTGTATTCAGGCTAACGGCTTGTATAAACACCGACTGCGCCTGAAATCCAGTAGGGGGCCCTGAAGAGCAGAGCAGCTGAGAAAATTCCACTAACCGTGAAGTACTTGCAAGGTGGCCGCATGCTGAATTATTCCTTGTCCAGCGAGCGTGTTAGCCACACTTTTGTCACAACGTGTTTAAAGGGGGGACATTTTCTTTTGGCTCAGGGTCTCTGAGGTTATGGTTTATGGCTGGCTACATTTCTTCCAGGCCGAGGGAAAGCCAAACAAAAGGTAAGAGGGTGTAGAAGAACCGAGTTGTTGACCTCATGGCAGCCAAGGAGCAGAGGGAAGAAGAGGAAGGGCCCCAGAGCATGGCATCAGCTCCTCAGAACAAACTCGGGTGCCAGGGCTGCTGCGTCAGGGAGATGGGACAGGTTAGATTCATGGACAGAGAAATTAGAGATCACCGCAGAGTTTCTTTCTCCCTTGGGATCTATATGACACCAAGAAGAGACAGATGCCATTCTCCTAGCTAGGGAGTCAGACACCTGGTTGCCATGGATTTCCTATCTTGCTGGTACAGTGCGTGGTGTACAAAACATTTCCCTTGACCTTGAGAGGGTCTGGTGGCAGTGCTCAGTGCAGAGGAAATTTCACTCTGGTCTTTGGGTGATGGTACCGAGGTTGGCTTGGGAGACATGCACGCTCAGTCAAGTGATGTGTCTAGGGAAGGAGGTGAGGTGGCAGGTCCCCAGGAGGCCACACTGTAGGTGGGCCACCTCCACTGCCTTTTTATTCCTTTCTGCTTGTTTTGTAGGTGTGGAAGCCAGGTCCGGCCAGAGAGGGTCCTGAAAGCCACAGCGCTGAACTGGAACTACCTTTCATAAATGTCTTTCTCTGGGTAGTGGTGCTTTGTGTTAGGAAAAGTGGGAGTCTGCCTGTGAGAGGGGAAAGATACATGTATGCATGTGATAAAGGTATGGAGGACAGGATTCCACTGGTGAACAGTAAGAACATCGCTGTCGCTCAGGAAAGAGGGAGAGCCAACTGGAACCCAGATTAACCAGTTTACAGGTAGTACCCAGTGAGCAGGATCCTGGAAAAAAGAGTGGGCTTTGGAGTTTTGTTTTATTTTTTTGAAATTCGAAAATCACTTTTATCATATTTTTAGAAAGCTGGGAAGAAATACGTAACTCATCCATCTTGGGTATTTAAATAAACAAGCTGAAAATTCTGAAATCTAGGGGGTGAACAAGGAGCCCACGTTCATTTAACATCCTCACCACTTAATCCTTTAACCTCCCCTCCCCTGCCCACACTCCGCAGCCAAACCAAAGGGGCCCTGGCTCTCGGTACAGAAACTGGAGCTCCTTCTGTGGCTAGCCACAGCTCCCCTGGGCCTGGCCTTCTCGAAGGAGGGTTAGGACATCTTCCTCAGCAGGGGTCTCCGTTGAGAAAGCCCCGGAGGCCCTCAGAATCAGTGCCTTGATGCTTGCCTCCCCTGACAGAAATGCCTGTTCCCTGAGTTTCAGATGCAGCTCCACTATCTTCTCTGGCCACGCCACCCCACCCCACTTCATAGAAGCCCACCCCACTCAGAGTGTTTTAGCAATAGACGGTCCCGAAGAAAAGGCACTTTCCATCTTTCCCTTGGCACTTCCTCAGTCGCCAGAGAAGAGGAACCCAGGCTCCACATCTTTTCATTTCTTAATATCTCTCTCTCTCTCTCTCTCTCTCTCTCTCTCTCTCTCTCTCTCTCTCTCTCTCTCTCTCTCTCTCTTCTTTTTGTGTGTTTGGGGCGGGGGGGGGGGGGGGATTCTGAGACAGGGTTTCTCTGTGTATGTAACCTGACTGTCCTGGAACTCACTCTGTAGACCAGGCTGGCCTCGAATTCAGAGATCCGTCTGCCTTTGCCTCCCGAGTACTGGGATTAAAGGCGTGAGCCACCGTCTGGCATTTTTTCTTAATTAGTACATGTTAATTTAAATAGTATTCAGGGCCAGTGCGATATATCTGTACATGTACAGAGCATGCGTGGATCAAGTTCAGCCTCCCTTTTTCTGCCTCCACTACACTCCCCCCAATTCTTAGTAACCTCTATTCTGTTTTCAAGGCAGCTTGACCACGTCCACAAATGAGAGCACTTGTCTTTCTGTGTCTGGTTTATTTCATTTATAACATCATCCAGTTCCATTAACTTCAATGCAAATGACAGGATTTCATTCCTGTTGACTGGCGAATAATACTCTACTATGTGTATATTGTCTTAGCTATTTGCAATTAGCACTGCAATAAACATGGGCAGCTTCATTTTTATTTATTTATTTATTTATTTTAGATATACACCAAGGTGAAATAGCTGGGTGTTATAGGTCAGGTTTTAGTTTTTATTTGTTTGCTCGCTTTGGGGTGGGGGCGGGGGCGAGGGCAGGGGCGGGGGTTCCATCCTGCTCTCCACTGTGGCTGGCTTGACTTACAAGCATTAGAGTTGCTTTTTTTCCACACTTGCCAGCATTTATCTCTTAAAAAATAAGAAGAACAACCATTCTGTTTCCTCCCCCCTTACTCTTTTTAAGGCTTGTGATGTTCTTTTATCCACTTTAGTTTTGAGCTTCTATGGGTCATGGGACTGAAAAAGCTCCAACCCTTCTTCTTGCAGAGGTGGCGGAGGGCTTGGGAAACCATCTGATCAGACATCCCCCAGTCTTTCCCCTCCTGCATTGCCTTTTCTGGGCAAAGCTGTGCACAGCCCATCTGGCGGGGCAAACAGGAGCCATAACCTGAGCTCGTGGAAAGAGCGTGGTTACTGGTCATTTCCCAGGCTCACTTTTATTACGGACAAGGTGGGTGGAGGAGAATTGTCATGCATCTCATTGCATCAATATTTGATTTCCTCTCTGCACCTGGCTACCCTCCCAGCTTTGATCTCTGCCTCAGGGGCAGAGCCAGACAGGTGACTTTCACAATGCAAATCAGGGTCAGCCACTCTCTGCTCAGGCTTTGATCCCCTGGATAAGGAGAAGCTGGCAGGGAATGCCATGGACCCCAGTCCCTGCTCACCAGGGGACTCTCTGCGACCTTGCACAAGGTGGAATTCTGCAGAGGGCTGTCCTTATCGCTCTAGTAGCGGTTATTAAACTATCTGAGATCTGGTCATTTACACTATGAGAGCTTTAGAAGGGCTACGTGGGAAAGGCCAGCTTGCTCACAGATTGTATCTATGTACTTACCCTTGCTCAAATGTAAGTTAAGTGGCTAAGTTTAGCACAAGGTCAAGGCATTGGGAAATAGCCAGTTTTACACCTATTGCACTGGGGGCTTCTTTTATGGACTCTGATGAAATTATTCCCACTCTCCCATTTCCCAAAGGTTTCAATGCTGTAGCCCTTCCCATGCTGTCTGCACTGGGGCTCACCCTTGGTTCAGGGGTAGGGAAGAGGCAGGCTGTGAAGGACAAGAGAGAGTTCTTCCCTCTGAGAAGCACAGGTTGACCAGGAAGGGGAAGTAAAGGCAATTTCCGAGCACTCCAGCCCCAGGGTTCACCACAGAGAGAGGTAAAGGAAGGAGAATCAGAGGGCAGTGAACGTCCCTGTTTCCCGATGACCACGACTTTAACAACAAGAGAGGTAGCGTGGGTAGGATTCTCATATTTGACACTCTGAGAGCAATTTATTTCACAGGCTGCCCTCATTAGCTTGATACAATTCAGATTCATGCACAAAAAGTCTTCTATCGCTTTTACATTTCTCATTACACTGCAGGGGTGTGAAACCTTGTTGGTACAAGTATTTATCCATGGCAGATCTTCTAGAAACCTCTATTCTAAGCTTGTCACTAGGTATCCAATGCAGTCTTTTATAAGCCATGTTTTCAAGTGTTTATATTATTAGGAAAAAGCTAGCCTTAAGTTGCTTCACACAAAAGTGATATTTTGAGGACTGATACAGCTCTGTTGATGATATCTCTTACCGCCACCCATTTACCATGTCGGAGGAGGGGCTGTGGATTAAAAAACAGAGACAAGAGACAGCGAGTCATTCGTCCCAGCAGAATGCTGAATGTTGTTTATTGAAGGAGGGAGGAAACCTTAAATACAGGCTTACAGCACAATGGAGGATCCCCGGAGGGAGGGCAGAAGTGTGCTACCCAAAGTTCTACATTCTTGCATCTAAGCTGTTTACACCAAATGCAGGATACACGAACTAAGAACCTCCCGTGAGCTTTCAGAAGAAGGAAACCGGCAGGGAATCACCATAGGGAGGACATCTGGTCAAGGTCAGCAAGCAAGGCGGCAGCTACCCAAAATGGGGGGCCAGGGCCCAGCAATCTCTCCCTACACATGGACATGCTCTTGCTATCTGTTATTGCACAATAAACTACTCAGAAATGTAGTGGCCCCAAATAATCACTATTGCTCACTCCAGTGGTTCTGTAGCTTAACTAGATTGTCTCCCAGAGCTGTTTTAGGTAGCTGCAGTTGAATAGAAGCTGGGTGAGACCGACTCCAAGACAGCGAGCTCCGGTGGCTAGCATTGGCCGCAGGCTGGGAGTTCAGGTGAGGCTGTTGTCTTGAGTAGCTGTGTGTAGACCTTGATGGCTGAAGAGATCTGAGAACATTCCAATGGGCCCTTTCAAATGTGTCAAAGCTTTGTATGCCCTATCCTTGAAGGCCACACAGTCATACACATCATATTCAACAGCTCATGACACCCATCCGGATTTAAGGAGTGTGAAAAATGCAGGACTTCTTTGTGGGCTGGTTGGGTTGAGAGGCCCATCTTGGGCAACTGAGTGCCTTGGAACCATCTTTGGCGTCCCCTTAGTTTCCGCCCCCTCGTATCTTGAATTGCTTATGATCTTCCCTGACTGCTTTGCTAGCCTATCTAGATTCTCCCATGATGCTCTTTCATTTTCTTTCCCTGCTTGCATCAGCTTCGTCTTCCTTTTCAACAGTTTCAAATTCTTGCTGGATCAAAACTTCACCGGACAGCCTAGAGATGATGTGTCCAATCTGTGATATGTTCCGTCACAGGCAGATTTAGGTGGAGGCACAATAATGATGAATCCAACAACCCAGACTTGCTCTCCCTGAGATCATGGGTGGTCCAGTCCCTCCGGGAGACATGGTAGGTACAAATTACTGTAGCTTTACTCTTACTCCTGGGATTCGGAAATGAACTAGTACAACTGTAAAGAGACCCAAGTACAGAAGAGAAAGATGAGTCCTACCACCTGTATGAAGGAGCTAACATTCATCTGGTCATCTGGCATCCTTTAAATTGGCTGCATAACTCTTCAGGGGACAGCCTCTAAAAGTCCTAGCCATTAACCTGGCCTTTGTCATCCCTGACTCAGAGAATGTATTCTTGCACTGTCTACTTAGAAAGTGCTTGGGTCAGGAATTCCAGAGCCCTCGTTTGGAGATAAGGAAACAGAGCTTTAGAATTCATTAAAAATTCCACAAGTAAGACAAAGACAGACAAATTTCATTTCCCAAGGATCCCAAAGCCAAAACTCCTCATTGCACACAGCCAATTTAGAGTAAAAAAAAGCCAAAAAGATAGCAGTTAGGCCCCGCCCCTCGGAGGCATGGCCCAGCTTCATTCAGATGGAGACTACTGTTTTCATTTTCATGGGTGATCAGCCAGGTTTCTACCCCTTGATTGCCTGCTGATCTCTACATCCTACTGACTTTCACTCACTCTACCCAGTCCTGTGCCCCTCTCTACCCAGTCCTGTGTACCCAGCCTGGCCCATCCTTTTTCCTTCCTGCCCTTGTTTCTCAAAGGGGCAGCAGTCAGCATATCAATTTACAGCTGTTTCACACGCTGCTGTCTGTTCTCTGGGGAGCTCATAGTCCAGGCTCAGTGACTCTAGTCAGTACAAACTCGCAGGGTATTTACTTATATGGAATTTTTCAACCCTACTTACAATTTCGGCCAAAGAATTAGGCAAAATGCCTTGCATATATCCCAGAAGTCGTAAAATGGATTTTTCAGGCTGGTATTGGTTAAAAAATAGTTCTCCATATGGAATGGAGAAGAGGGCTGGGAACCACCTTTCCCAAAGGCTTTTAAGATAAAGTGGTGCTCACAGCTTGGGCATAGGTCGGGAGGTGGGAGGGGGCTACTGAAAGTTCCATACAGCGCAGCTCTTAGGATGCTGTAGGATTGTTCTTAACTACCACAAAGAAGAAAATACTGAGTTTCCTAGTTGACAGACATTTTTTTCAGGCCTAGAGGCAGAGCTGTATTGATCAGGTCAACAGGCTTCAATATCTGCTTTGGAGAAAATCATAAACACCGACTTTTGTCTTAACAAAAGCATCTTTCATGTCCACATTGGAAACCCTTTCTTCCTTGTCTTGAGAATTATTTCATTAGTCCAGTATGAAGACCTGCAAACATCAGACTAACCTAATGTGTGCTGAGTGACATCCATAGATACTTCGTCATCCTCCAAGAAGACCTCTCCTGGGGCGTCTGCAATCACTCTCCTCTACTTTCTTTTCATGGACACTGACTGGGTCCAGGAAAGTCTCATGGAAATTATGCTAGTGTGTTGAGATCTCAAGGGACCCACAGTAACCAGGCAGTGGAAGTGCACGCCTTTAATCTCAGCACCTGGGAGGCAGAAGCAGGCAGATCTCTGTGAGTTCGAAGCCAGCCTGGTATGCAGACCTACTTTCAGGATAGCTAGGGCTACACAGAGAAATCCTGTCTCAAAAACAAACAAACACACAGACACAGACAGACAGACAGACAGACAGACAGACAGACACACACACACACACACACACACACACATGCAAGACCCACAGTTATTTCTGACTCAACTGTTTATTAGCTAGTGATGTACTTACCACCTTTTTGAGCTTCCGCTTTCTCCTCCTGTTCAGGTAGTAGGGTGAACATGGAGGAATTGCCCTCCCAGGATCTCATACCATTGGGTTCCAACGCAATGAGGAAATTAGAAAGAGACGTGGACAAAGCGCAAGGCCTGTGCGTGTGGCTCATTGCATATCCAACGCTCTTCCTATTGTGAATTCGGCCTGCTGGCATGTCCAGTCTTTTCCAATATAGGGACACTGGTGTCGCTCTGACAAGGAAGAGCAGGCCACCACCCATTTCCCGTGGAACACCATCTCCATTTGTGGTTCACATGTCGAAATGCTGTGCATGACAGCCAGCTATCAAGATGGCTGGAGTCTCTTCGATTCAGTTTGCTGATTGTAACTGGTAATGTCCCCTTCCCCTCCCCCGTTTAAAACAAGATCTCTTCAGAATATACCCTGCCTCAGAAACTAGTTATTTACACTATGTATGTTCCAGAAATACCTTGTAATGAACCATACAAATCTATTTGTCCTGCTGCTACTATAATTGCCTATATCTTATTATAACTTAATATGTAACAGATTTTTTTGGGTGAAGCCAGAAGCAACTGAGCATTCACTGAGAACGCAGACATTGAAGGTTGTTGAGGAGCCAGTGAACCCACTAATTGGATAAAAGGGGGGTGGTGTGGAAATTTAATTAAACTGGCATTTGCTCTAGCTGCTGGAAATATTAATAAGAAAATGAGCTGTTAAAAAAAAAAAAAAAGCAAAAGGCGAGGGATGACATTAAAAATGCCATGGTGCCTTTCTTTCTAGCATCGAGGAGGAAATGGATCTCTTGCTTCCGTGATTTGCCGGTCATCTGTCCACTGAGCCCTGCCGACAGCTTGTTTGGGCAGAGATCACAAAGAAAGGCGCTTGGAAAGCTGTGAGTCGAGAGGAGGAGTGTGAGATTCTTGATTTGGGGACCAGATGCATCTCTTGGCAGCTCTTCATGAAAACATAAAGATAAAATATGTGTCTAAAAAGGCTGGGTGGGGGGAGGCGAGAAAAGAAAAAAAAAGCTGTTTTCCTCCCTCTTCTCAAGTCCTCCTCCCAGAAAGGGAGGCGGGGAACATCTGCATCCATTCAAGCAATAACGCTTAAACAATTGTCAAATTTGAGAGGGGCGCATGAGGGTTTTGAACCCCGCATTTAAATACATTCCATAGCCCAGGAGCCTTCGGGAAGACACCACCCTCCCTGGGCCTGAAAACAAGAGCCCAGGAAGGCAAACACAGATGGCAATGCTGTGTTTAGTTAGGGCTGCTCTAACAGGTTTGTTTAAGTGGCTGAGGGGCCAGACAGTCGTTCCCCTAGAGACCACTGCCCCATCACCACCAGGGACAGCTGGGCCTCGTGGGGACCTCCGGGTTAATGGACTCAGCCAAGGGCCTGGACCGCAGCGGAAGACAATTCTTCACTCAGAAGGCCAAAGGGCCTGCAATCTTCCCTTCGGTTCTGGACATTAGTAGGCGTCTGGAGAAGCTGCTCTGATCAATAGGATGCTTCCGTTGGGGGGTGGGGGGGAAGCTTGCCTCAGGGAAGTTGTCTTTTGACTATAGGCCTGACAAAGGCATCATGTTCTGCTGTTTTTATCACGAGTGCTCGCTTTTCTTCATCCCGCCCCCCCCCCCCCACCCTCTCCCATCACTTGGGAAAACTTACGAGAAATGGTGATTTGGGCCAAAATGTGTGGCAGTTCTTTCACGTAGATTTCTATTTCTTGTGAGTGACCAGGGCTCTGAGGAGCTCTGCTCACATGCGTCGCTGCTGGATGGTGCAGGCATGCCTCAAGCCTGTGTTGTGACTTCTGGTTGCCTCGACTTCCAACTTGGTCCTTGTATTGGCTCTTCACTTTCCAAGGTTCCAACGCTCCAGGGACCTGTGGCTAATTGGAGAATGAAGATATTAAGTAGAGAGAGGGGTGGGAGCAGAGAAGTAGAGACAGAGAGGTCTCATAACTTTCCTTGCACTATACTGCTGTAGTTATTACTAATATTCCAGTATGCCTAATTTATATATTAAACTTACCGTAGGTCTATATGTCTACAGTCCATAAACCAGTATATGTAGAATGTAGGGTTTGGTACTGTCTACGGTCTCAAACATCCAGTGAGAATCTTAGACAGTATTTACTTGTACATAGAGACCCTTGTTCTACAAATTAGCTAACTTAAAAAAAAAATAGAAAAATCTTTGCCTTACAGTTCTGAGGGATAAAATCCCCAATGGAAGAGCCAACAGGGCCACATGTTCTCCAGAGGCTGTGTTGAATGTTTCCTTGCCTCTCCCCAGCTCTGTGTGACCTGAGAGCTCTTGGTATCCTGGGCTTTGTTGACAAATAAATCCAATCCTGCCTCTACCTTTACATGGCTGTCTTCCCTGGATGGTTGTCTCTGTATCCAGCCCCTTTCTCTTAGCGTGACATTAGTTACCTGGCCAGGGTGCACCCCAACTCAGTCTGCTGGCATCTGCAAAACTCTACTAGGAAAGAGGTTTGTTTTCACATGTATTGGGAGTTAAAAAAAAAACTCAGTTTCTCGCTTTGGCCAGGACCATTCAGCATCCAACAGCCTTTATTGCAAGAACCAGAATGATAAGATACATCGATTCTATTTAGGTCGGCATACTTGTGAAATCTTGCCCTGGACTCTCAGTGGCACGCTGCTTGCCTGGCAAGGCCCTGGGTTTGATCCCTGACACAAAAGATAAGCACAAAACCAAATGTTTGGACTCCTGTTTGTGTCCTTCCGATGAACACATACTCCTAGTGTCCACAAACAGATATGAAAAATTAATTATATGTGAAATAAGACTACAAATTAGTCTTGTGGGGTTTTCAACATTGAAAATGACCTTGACTCTCTTTTTAAAGACCACCAAGCCACCAACACCGACTGTTGTTTCTTAATTCATTGTGTTATCATCGTTTCCTGCTTACCGGTGTTGAAATGTTCCTTCTATTATGAAATAGTGGAGACTGCAAATGGTACTTATTTGCTTTCACATTTTAAGAATGATATCCTAACTTGGCAAAAAGTAAAATGTTGAGAATCGTCTATCATTCCTTAATTTTTGGCCCTTTTCTTCCTCAGTAAAATCTGAATGTGTGGGAATCACTGCAATAAGATAGTTCTTTTCTTTTTGAGACAAGGTTTCAGTACCCCAGACTCACTCCCTCTGAGCTCAGGCTGACCTTGAACAAAGTGGTCCTCCAGCTTCAGCTTCCCAAGTGCTGTGATTGCAGCCAGGCACCAGTGTGCCCAAAGAGGTTTCGGTTTTATCTTTGTAAAGTGTGGGGACAATTTTATTAGAACTTAAAAGAAAATTAATCAGCAAAGCAGACAAGCTGGGAATGTCAGCAGCTGGCCAGAGGAGGGCAATAGAGAAAAGAAAGAGAGAAAACCACACAGTTTGAGTTAGGTTGGCATGGAGGTCAGTCACATGATAGACAAACTGCTGTATGACAAGGGAGGGAAGCCATAGAAAAAGCTCGAGTCCCAGATACAAGATACAAGCATCCTTAGGTTCTCACCAGCAACCAAAGGAACTGGACAGAAGAGAAGAAAAAGGAAATGTTACAATGTTCTTAGTCAGGATTCAGAGAGACCAGCAGACCCAACAGAACCTGGTGGGGGCACTCAGGAGAGCTTGCACTGTGGAAGTGTGAGAATACATGTCTCACTAAAGGGCTAATTAGTCCTCCTGCCGTAGCTTAAGGTGGACCTACTTTCATGAAGGATGGTCTATTGGCCAGGTGATTGACCTTGCTAACGAAATTAAATCTTAATGGAGAGAAAAATGCCATGTTCCCACCTAAAGGTAGATTCCATTCTTTACTGTAAGATTACTCCGAAGAGGTAACACTGAAATCATTTCAGAAATGGGATGAAATTAGAGAATGGATATGACACATTTCCATGGAGATCTAGAGATCCATTTGCAAAGCTGTCCAGACACTAGTCCCTAAGGAGTTAGTTTATTTATGCCTTTAATAGTGGTCACTATTCGCTTCCATGAAGTTTGGCTGTTATTGCTTTATTTAATGTAATTGACTATCTTATCTGTCCAGGGACGGAATGAGGTAGTGCTCTAGTTTAATTTCTGTTGCTATGATACAATATCCTGACTAAAAGCAACTTACAGGAAGAAGGCTTTTTTTGAGCTCATAATTCCAGGTTTCAGTCTATCATTAAGGGGAAGTCAAGGCAGGAACTTGAGACAGGCAGGTACATCAAATCCACAGTCAAGAGAAGAGATAAGTGAATGTACACAAACTCACTTGTGCTTATCCTGTTTTCTCTACTGTAACACAGTTCAGGACCCACTGCCTAGGGCATGGTGCCACCTACAGTGGGCCGAGTCTCTCCTTATCAATTAACTTCATTAAGAAAAACTCACTCCTACGGCCGATCTGATCTAGACAATTGCTCAGTGAGACTCTCTTCCCAGGCTTTCTGGGTTGTTTCAAGCTGATAATTAAAGCTAACCAACCAAGGTGGGAATTTGGCAATGAGCCCAAGATTGACCATCATGACTCAGAATTAAAGCTCTTTAAAATGTGATTACTGGTTGCACATAATGGCTAAGCCTATAGTTCCAGCTCTGTAGGAGGCTGAGATGGAAGCATTACTTGAATCCACAGGTTGAAGACCACCATGGGCAGGAGAACAAGAACTCATCTTATAAGAAGAAAAAAAATGTGATTTTCAAGCCATCTGGAAAAATAATTCTAGTTTCTAACATTTCTGTACATTTCCATCTTTGCAGGGGCCCACCTCCTACGTTATATGCACTGTGTCATTTTCAAATTATGATACTGGTGACTGAATCCATGGTAGTGAGTCAATATTTTCTTTGCATAAACCAAAATGCCACCAGACTCCACTTCAACGGTCTGAACATTTTCCGTCCCTGACATGAGAGTGAAAGACTTTGATTGGCAGCAGACGTGAACGGTTGAGCAAGCCAGCGGGTCACAGACAGGATAGCAGAGTGACTAATCAGTCAAAACTCTGGACTTCTACCTTTGCTTGGTTTTGTTTCCTGAAAAAAAAAAAAAAAAAAGGTTCCTGTTTGTGCATTTGAGCAGGAGCAGTTTTTCACAATGAAAGGAAGCTAAGCAAGTGTTAGACCTGACGGTCCAACAAGATTGATTCTGGATATAGTCACTTAAGCTTATCAAAGAGCTTTGTGGCTCTCAAGACAGGTAGATTAATTATTGACCGACAGGAGGTGGGAAATGCTGGCTCACCACTAAGCAAAGAGACAGGAGTCAGAGCAAAGAGCGGACAATTCAAGTTCAACCATATTTTCCAGCAAAGGCATATGGGGGAAATGGGTTCTTGTTGAAGGAAGACAACTAGAACTTCCTCTTGGGACATTAACATTGTTTTTCCAGCAGTGCTTTTAGAGTCAGATGAAGGGATATGTGTTTGGGGTGCATAGACCAGTCCTTCCTTGTATAGGACAGAGCTGCTTAGCTGTGACAGCTAGGCTAGTTTCTCTTTCTTCCTTCATAAACCAAGTCTGGTTCCTGTCAGTAAAGGAATGAGGTCATGGCTCTTTTTACCAAGACTCTCTCTATATGGACAGTATAGGTGCAGTCAAGTCTGAGCACCCATCCTTATCTATGCTTAATACAGGACTACTCTTCATTTTGGCCAAAGATAATTTCTGGTTAGGTCATAACATATGCTGGTTTGGGCCATCTTAATCTGGAAAGCACATTCCTCCTCCCTCCCCGCCCCCCCCAGCCCCAATCAGCCTAGTTCAGGGGAAGGAAATTCTAGATCCCGTCCCCACTGTACAAATGTATACTATGTGCCGCAGAGAAGAGCTGGTTGTTAACGGAAGGAATGGAGTGTTGCCTGGGCCACCTGGAGGTTGACCAGGTAGCTGATCTGGCTCTAGCTGTGACTTTCTTTCACCGGTGCTAATTTGAGAGGGCCAGATGTATCTCCAGCAGCCTAGACACTCTTAGCTGCACACACTCTGAGTCAGTGAACTCAGAATCTGCTTTGAAGGTCTAGAACTCGGTTTTTAAAAAACAAAGAGTCCAGACTATAAACTAGTAACTCAAGCACAGATTGCTAGACTTGTCTAAACCGTGGAAGAGAAGGGGAATGGTAGATGGGAAGGTGGTTGCAGAGAAACACTTTCCTACAGTCCACCAAAAGCTCAGTAAACAAGCAACAATATTTTGGCCAAGAATGGACTGAATATACAACTGTGGTCCCATAAAACCACAATGGACCTGGAAAATAGCGGCCAGCTGGTGGCATTCCTTACTTATTTGTGGGACACTAGTGTAAACAAACCCAGCAGTGCCAGTTGTATGAAATCATGGCACATAAAATCATGTAAATTGCACAGTACTTGATAATGTAATAAATAATGGGTTTCTGGGTTTTTTCATTGGTATAAAATGTACTTCTTCTATGTGCAAAAAACAAAATCTAGGGTAAAACAGTATGCAGCTTTAGCTGGCAGCAGCCTCATCCAATCTCATGTTTACTGTGTCCCTTTCCTGTATCAAGAAGTCACAATGGGGGGACCAGGCTATACTATCTAGGTTTGTATAAGTGCACTCCACAATGTTGAACCAAGGAGGAAATTGCTCAACAATGTATTTCTCTGAATATATCCGGCCATTAAGTAGCATGTGACTGCATTTTCTCTTTCTTTTATAAATAAACTCTCCTCGAATTACACTACTTTAAGTGTGCCCCAGGGCCTGTTGGGGGAAAGTCAATGATAGAAGACTGATCTGGGTGCATTACATTACTAATTAGTTTAAAAGAAGATTTATCTTAAAAGTGTGTTTTTCTTACATCAAGGGGTTCCAGAGTCCCTTGTCTTCCCCTCTACATTGCTTCGAGATTACAGAATGGTAGACTGATAGTCTTTAAGCAGAAATGTCTCTGTTGAAAAAGTTGGCCTCAAGCATTCCCCTCATCCTGTTTGGAACCATGGGAAGTAGATACAGAGGGCCGTGACATCCAGGTTTCAGCTTTATTGCTTATCGAGAATGGCCTTCCTTCTGGTCCACCAAAGGAGTAATATGTCCACCAGCTTGCAAGATGGAGATATCGCATTCAGGCCAGCTTACCTTCCAAGGCACTCTAAGTGAACAGAGGCAAGAATACATGCATTGTGGACAGGTACCAGACAGTCAACCTACAGAGTTCAGTCTCTGAAAGTTCTACTCTGGTTTCTCATCTCATGAGTCAACACCCTTCACTCTTGGCAAGTGATGGAGGAGGATATGAGAAGGTAGGGAGCTGTCAGCCAAATAATTTGGGAAAGGAAATCTTTTCTATTGTATTGAGCAATGTAATAGTGCTAAAGAATGTACAGACAGGCAAAGAGGATTGCTTCTACATAGAAACAGTCTTCTAGAATCAAATGTTTACCTGGGTTGATGATGGTTGAAAATTAATGTGATTTTTAATGACGTCTTAAAATGAAAAGCTTCCTTCCTATGAAGTCCCCATGTGAAAGGAGAGGAGGAGAATGTGCTGTGCCCTGAGTTCTTGTCATGGTACTGTTTTGGAGCCATGCAATTGAGATTGCACACTTGGGTGGTATCCTGGGAAGATTTAGTATCGTCCTCTTTCAGAATGAATGAATACATGCATGTATACAGATGAACAGACACACATGAGGCCTTTTTACTTCAACAAACCTTATTGATGGTCTATCATATACTAAATGCTGTTGTAGGTGGTAATATAGAAGCAGAATGCAGAGACTCTGTACTGAAGATGGTCACAGACTTAAATATTGGAAATGCTTAAAGCGGCAGTAATAGATACAAAATAACAGCAGCTCATATTCACTGAACATTGAATATGCCATATACCAACATATGCACTTCTCATGTATTTTATGATTTGATCCTCCTGAAAGCCCCACAAAGGGCTATATCCCTTTTACACATCCCCTTTACACATGAGAAGTAAGAGGCACAGAGTGACTAAACAACCTGTCCACGGTAAACACAGTCAGTAAATGGAAGAGCTTGGATATGGACCCAGGGAATTTGACAAATGGCCTAAGTGATTGACCCACACAGACATAGAACATGAACTTTTCTGGGCGTTCAGAAGACACTTTCCCATTCTAGACACAGATATTTAGGGCTTGTGTTCCAAGGATCTCACGGGTCATAACCTGTTTTCACTGTTTAGTGGCATCGTATGCTAATCAGCATGGAGAATAATCTTATACTCGTCCTGTTACGAGGTCCAAGGAGTCTGAATGTTCTTGAAGAAGCCTTAGGCTTGTCCCCACTCTTCCTTCCAGAAATGGGCCCATCAGCTGGACAGAGGGAATCATTCTTGCCTTCCTTCAAACACATTCCCGGGGGGATGCAGTACCCCTTTGTTAACCATCCTCAACGGAGACTCCCTGTTTGTCAGCTTAGCTCACGAAGAACAAGGCCATGGGCAGCTCCAGCTGCTCCCTGCCTAATGACAACCGTGTGAGCATCTCACTGATGCAGAGCGGAATGGAGTTTCATCTGGCTTGATCAGTTCCATACTTTTATAAGATTATGGGCATGAAGCACACTCTGGAGCATCTCCAGTTGTCCCAGCATGCTTTGGAGAGGGGGTGGGAGTTTTGTGAGGAATTCCATTCAAATCCCTCTATGGGCTCCATGCTAAAAAAAAATGTTCTGTTCCGATACCCACAAAGTGACAGATGTGGTGAGCATCTGTGGAAGATCTCTGTTGGGTCTGGGATCAGCTTTGTAGAATCTGTGTGGGCTAAAGCAGCCTATTTCTCCAGAACCCACTTGGTATTCTTCATACTTCCCCTCCAACCAAGGTGAAGAGATCAGGCCTTCGACTTAGAGGATTGAACTCCCTCCATTTGCATGGACAGTGTGGCCTTGCATAGCAACCTCATAGGATTATGGAGAGGATGGGTGAGTTTGAGGGTTAGGACTCAGGATGCTGTCGGCTACCAGCAAGCATTTGCTCACGTTAGTACTGTTGTGTCGGTTACTAAGTGTTAACAAGTGGCTGTTTATAAATAGTCTAAATTGAAGACACAGCTTTAGCCTTTGGAGTTCTCTGAAGCTGCCTCCCTGTGGTCTCTCATTTCACCATAGCTGTGGGACAGGCTGGTAGGAGCGAGGCTACCTGGTGCCAAGATAGAATTGGATGTCCTTGCCATCGACTCTGTACCCAAGCACACTGATTTTCCCCGGGAGTTTACTTAAATCATGTTTAGAGTGATTTCTATTTCCAGCAGCTAATGAATACAAGGTTCCTGCCTGTGTTGGAAAGTGCATTTCAGTCATGGCTGCTTTGACCCCTTGACGTCTCCTTTCTAGCTTTGTATGAACCCATCTCGGTTCAATCTTTCCACGCCCAGCATGATCCCATACCTTTGGTTCTCTGCTACACGCAAGATTCTCTTCTCTACAATGCGTGCCTGTTTAAAAAGCGGTCTGCGCATCCTCTCTCTTCTAATCTTTTCAGTGTCCTCTGAGAAGTGGAAAGGCTCCACACATATTGGATGTCTTCATTAGTGAGTGTTAGCTGCATTCGCAGTTGAATTCTCACACCCCCCAGGGATAGCGCAGCCTGGTCACCAAATGCGTGCTCCAATGCCTCACTCTCCAATGTTCCAGCAATAAGACTTCTCCAATCGTGGACCCTTTGGGGAACATGAGAACACGAGAATGTACCTATGGGGGAACATAAGAATAACTGTTGTTATAAAAATCTTTCAGGGATTTAAATGAAACAAATCATGGGAAGAGCTTGGCACAGTACCTAACTTGAAAAAAATTCTCAAAAAAAAGGCACTATATTAGCACAAGCGTTGCCCACTGGAATTGGGGTTCAAATTAGAATGAACATCATTATTACTACTCAGATCTTTGCACATTCTTTTTTAATTATGACATTCATTGATTTATAATTTTTATTTAATTTTTTTCATATACTGTATTTTAATCATGTTTTCCCTGCTCCTAACTCCTCTCAGATCCTCCTGACCTTCCTATCTACTTCGTGTTCATTCTCTCTCTCTCTCTCTCTCTCTCTCTCTCTCTCTCTCAAAAGCAAAAAGAAAAAAAATCTCCCCTCAAATGAAAATCAAAACAAACAAACAAAACCCAGGAGATTAAAAACTATGTCCAAACTGAACAAAAAGCTCACAACAAAACAAAACCAGCATAAAAACCCAGAGATCATTCTGTATTGCCCACCTTCTCTTGGGTACGGAGCTGTCCTGAAGCGTGGTTGATATACCCATTCAGACTCCATTGGAGAAAACTGAATTTCCCTTTGTCAGCGGGTTTCCATTGCAGGTAGCTTCTTAGTTAGGGGTGGGACACCATGTCCACTTCCTCGTCTCATCTGGCTTAAACCCGTGCTGGTCCTTTGCTTGTTGCCATAGTCTCTGTGGATCCTTATGAGCATTAGTCCTGTTGTATCTGAAAGACACAGTTTCCTGGGAGTCCTTCACTACCTCTGGCTCTTACTTCTGCCTCGTCTTCCACCTAGATTCCTGAGCCTTAAAGAGAGGGGGTTGATGTGCTCTGAAGTCTTTCTCTCTCTGTACATCATCCAGTTGTGGGTGTCTGTGTTAGTTCCTATCCACTATAAGAAGAAGCTTCTCTGATGAGGGGTGAATAAGTCGCTAATCTATGGTTATAGCGACATATCATTAGGAATCACTTGGTTGCCATATTCCTTTAATAGAATTAGTAGGTTTTCCCCCTAGGCCCATGACCTATCTAGTCTCAGGGCTAACCTTGTCTAGTCTTGTCTTGTCTAGTCTAGTCTTGGCCACTTTAGCAATGTCAGGAATGGGTTCCATCTCATGGAATGGGCCTTAAATCCAAGCAAAAAGTCACTGGGAACTCCAATAACATTTGTGCCACTTTTATGCCAATGTATCTTGCTGGCAGGTAACTGTTGTAGGTCAATGGGTTTGTAGCTGGATGCCATTGATGATGGCCTTTCTCTTCCAGTCGTATTGAGAGTACCTTCCAGCACCACGGACGCTAGTCAGTAGGGATGAAGTTTCTAGTTAGGCATCTGCTTGCTTTCTCTATGTTCTATGATATAACTACAGGTTGTCCTCAGAAATAGGGCCTTACCATCAGGTTGTAGAAAACAACCAATAGCCTTAGAAATAGCTGTGATGTGGGGGTAGGGAGGGTCCACAGGACCTGTGTAGCCAATGACTCAACAAGATGTAACTTCTTCCTGGCACTGGAGAAACTTGTTGGCATACGACGTCCCATTGAGGCATTGCCTTGCCCATTGTATGGTGACACTGTTGAAATTCCTTTCATATACGTATATATTTTAGGAAGTAATAGGTGTCCATATGGTTGTTCAAAGGGTTTTTAGTGTTAGTTGTCCCTCCACATATTCCCTCCTTTATTCTACATTTCTGTTCTCTTCCCCCATTTAATCCTCCTATTAGTTTCTACTTTATCTCTCAAACACTATATTTGATTTCCTTTTCCTTGGGAGATCCAATCCTCCCCCCCATTCCTTACTAGTTTATTCAGATTGTAGCACATATATCTAAAGCACTTCCCTCCCCCCCCCTCTGTGTGTGTGTGTGTGTGTGTGTGTGTGTGTGTGTGTGTGTGTGAACATGTGCTCACATACAGAGGACAACTCTTTCCTCCCACCATATGGATCCCAGGGATCAAACTTAGGTCCTCAGGGTTGGCAGCAAGCAACTTTACCACTTATCCATCTTGCTGGCCCTTCCGTTGCACATTCTATGTCTATCTGCATCGTCCCTTCCCTTGGTGTTTTTAGAAGACACCAAACCATCTTTAGCATCCAGTGTGAATTCGATCTACTCCAGAACACCATCCCTGCTCACTCAGGTAGAATGTACCAACTCCTAGGACCTCTGTTGTGATGCTAATCCCTCTAAATGGCATTTACATGCTACTGTGACTATCTGTCCTAGAGACTGGGCTTATTGAGAGTAGTCTTGGGACTAGCTCAGGTCTACATCACCTATCAGAGAATCTTCTTAAGTACTCTGCTACTTGAAAAGAGTGGCAGAGGTTACCAGTAGAACTAGCATATCTCAGAGGCCTGAGTACAGGGGATGATCAAGACAGAACCCTTCTTCCCAGCCATGCCTAGGCCAGGATTGCTGAGTTTATGGAACTTGAGGACATTTTGTAAATGACAGCATACCTCTGCCTGATCAGTGTCAGGAACTAGTGAGTTGACGTTCTTTGTATGATCAGATGAAGTAAAGACACTGGGCAATGAGGAAAAGTATGGAAGGGGACACACTACTTTGAAATAGTTGGCCTTGATTTTTAAAATTCATTGTATTGGAATGAGAGCAGGGTGCATAGAACCAGTCAGGCACCCTCCCTTTTATTTGTGAAGGGCTTCTTTCTTCTTGGTATTTATTGCTCTGAGTCACTTCTCTGGGTGCCAGATGGAAGACGCGGAGCTCCTGGCTGCCTATGAAGAAACGTGAAGTTGTGTTGGGGACCAGCTGAGAGTGGGGAGGGGCAATGAAGCTGGGCTGGGGACTCATTTTTAGATAGGATTAAGCTCCCAATCGCCAGTCTTTCTAGTCCCATGAGGGTTGATCAGTTCCCCAGAGACGGCTTATTCTCATATGTTTTCCCTCTTGTTCTTTGAGCCCATCTGTAAATTTGTAGGAGAAATTTAATCCGTATGGTCTCATTCATTAAACTCATTAAGCTTTGTATAATGAGAACAATTTCGTGGCTGCAAACCCTTCAAAGTTTACTCCTGGCAGCCACAATTTCCTGTTTGTGAAGAATGAGTTGGGCACCAGGCCTGAGATGGTTGTTTTTGGGGCATCTTGTTCCAAACTGAGATTCCCCCCCCTCCATTTCAGAGAGGGGCTACATATCTAGGTTACCAGATACAACACCTGTATCAGGTTTGTCCTTCCTGGTCAGGATGATCAAGGCTGTATTGGTCTGGAAGGTTTGACAATCCTAAGCGACATGGTCTTTTGAACTTAATACAGGTCATCACTTCCATATATAACCTGTTCCAGTCATAAGAATGGACATGATTCCCTGGGTTTGATTTCCCTTTCAACATTTTTGCGCCACTGTTGATTTCCTTTCTTATGTTATAGTTAAAATTAACCACCTTCTACAAGATGCTAAGCTGTAGATAGCACTTGAAAACACAAGTTCTGAGGTCAGGGAGACCAAGGCTGTTTTTAGTTGACGATGAGCATACCATTCTGAAGAATACAAACTCTCTGAACTTTGTTTTCCTATTTTCACTGAAAACTCTCTCTCTCTCTCTCTCTCTCTCTCTCTCTCTCTCTCTCTCTCTCTCTCTCTCTCTCTCTCTCTCTGTGTGTTGTATACTATTGCTCTCTCCAACTCTCTGTTGTTGCTTGGGTTCCTTGGAATGTCAGCTCTTGGTCGGATATATGTATTGCAAATATTTCCTCCTACTTTGTGTGTCTGGAAAGCACGTTCCTTGGGATGCACACATGTGCTGGCTAGTCTCATGGCAACTTGAAACAAGCTAAGAGACACTTAGAAAGAGGGAACCTCAGCTGAAAATGCCAGCACTAGATTGGCCTGTGGGCAAGCCTGCGGAGTGTTTTCTTATTTGACAATATATGTGGGAGGGCCCAACTCAGTGTGGATGGTGCCACCTCTGGCCTGGTGGTCCTGGGTGCTGTAAGAGAGCAGACTGAGCAAGCTGTGAGGAACAAGCCAGTAATCAGCACTCCTTCATTGCCTCTGCCTCTGTTCCTACCTCCAGGTTCCTGCCCTGCACTTCCCTTCATGATGCACTACAACTATAATATGAAAGAAGCCCTTTCCTTCCCTTCCCAGATTGCTTTTAGCCATGATGTTTTATCACAGCAACAGAAACCCTAAGACAACAGGTGTGTGGGCATATAGACATACACATCTCTGTGGAGGCCAGAGAACAACCATGGGGTATCATTCTTCAGGAGCTGTTGGCATTGATGTCTTATTATTAGTATTAGTATTAGTATTAGTATTAGTATTTTTAGTAGTAGTAGTTGAGACAGGGATCCTCATTGGCCTGAAACTCTCTGAGGACACATGCCTGGCTAGCCAGCAAGCCCAGGAACCCACCCCTCTTCCCCAGTGCTGAGATTACTGATACACCACCATACCCCACTCTTTTACACAGGTTCTAGGCATCGCACTTGGTTCTGTGTGTTTATCTGGCAATCACTTTACTGACTGAGCCCACTTTCCGGCCTAAATACTTCTTTTAAAACCATATAACATAAACTAGGACACAGAGAAAATGTACAAAGCATTAAAAGTCAGCTTAATGAGTGTTAAAATGGATACAATAGAGAGGCTCCCACCTCCCCTTTCCCATGATTCTCTCTCTCTCTTAACAAAATGCAGGCCAATTTTTGCCCTTTCCTGCTGCTATCATCTCTGCATTTCTTTAGTTTCCCTCCCAATATCTGTGGAGGATGTGCCTCAGTTGCCATTTTAGTACAGTCCTGAGCTATGTATTCTTTTACCTATGGCTTCGTTTAATCAGTTTGTTTATGGGATTCAGGTCCTTTGCTGTAAGTAACTGTGCTTCACCTATTTTCAGTGCTGTATGCTGTTTCAACAGATTTGTATTCCACAATGTATGCAGCTATTTCACACGTGATCCACATTTGGGTTATTCCCAGCGTGAGGTCATTATAAGGAACACTGCTTAACAAGTGATAGGAATGTTTCCCCTAGGCACAGCACTGATTCTGTGTAAGAACTTGCTGAACCTCAGGCATGGACTCTCTCCACGTTTAGTAACAGATGCAGAAGTGTATGCTGCTTTCTGATTCTATAGTGGTGCATAAAAAGCACTACTGCTCTCCAGCCTCACCATGCTTCCGACCTGCTATGGGTGTCAAGCATGCCGCTGCCCTACAGCTTGAGGACTCCCTTTAACCATGGAGGAAACCTGACTCAGGTGAAACCAGATCATTGGCTTCAATGCAGAGGAGAAATTGAAGACTAGCCCGCATGAAGCAGAGCTGGGGTGGTTGAAGGTGTTTTCATACAGATTTTAGGGACAGAGTTAAGAAAAACAGTGCCTCAGAAAGGAAGAGATGCCTCTAGAGCATGAGTGTGGGCTTGTCAAAGAATGACTGAACCTCTTTATATTAAAGGTATCTAGTTTTTTAAAAATATGCTTAAATTATATGTGTCTGGGCAGGGGGAGTATGCACATGGGAGTACAGGTGCCCGCAGAGGTCAAAAGTATCAGATCCCCTGCAGATGGATTTACAGGCAGTTGTGAGACACCGAACACGGGTGATAGGAGCTGTACTCCAGTCCTCTGCAAGATCAGAACATGCTCTGAACCACTAAGCCACCCCCAGCCCCCTAACAGTATTTTAATATAGTCAGTCTTTAAGCATGAGAGTTAAGAGTAGTTTGTGTGTGGGTGCTCTGGAAGGAAGAAGCTGTGTGCAGGAGTGTGGGTACGGGCTTCTCAAGGACAGTCACACTTCACAGTTTGTTGAGTGCATATAAACACTCCAGTCTCTAGAGTAGTCACATACAGGATTTGGATGTATCTTGAAGCGATCATCTTCAAAGCACTGCTAAGAAACCTAAATGAAGCCACAGAGAGGCTTCTGAGGGGCCTCTTTGGGGTTCCAACTGATAAGATAAAGACCAGAGTGAGGGGATGCAGGAAAGTGGAGGTTCTTTATGTAAACAAAGTGAACAGTCCTGCTTGAGAGTCCCAGGAAATGGCTAGGAACAGGAAGGAGTTCTCCCATACTCACAGTCCCAGCGAGGCTTGAAACTGGTCCCTCACTGTTTATCATAAGCTATCTAGATATGAAAGGAATGCAATCTCCATGTTGACAGTCCTCAGAGCAAATGTTAGCTATGATGGGAACTCTGCTTCTCAGCTGCCCAGAGCCATTAACCAGACTCAAGAATGAGGGACTCATAACTTTCCCTGTCTTTCTAGTTGGCTTCAACAGTGACCATCTTAACTCTTAGCCATACCAGTGGGTGACAGCAATTTTCGTTTTGGTTGTAGTTTGCCTTTTCTTGACCACTGGTAGATGAGCAGCTTTCTGTAAATGCCTCTAGAGTGTTTACAGAGTTTCCTTTTGCAGAGAACCTGCTAAAAAATCACTGCTCTATTTTCTTCTCTATTTCATTTGTGTTTTCCTACGTTGTTCAGCTAGAATGCCGGTCTTGTTTTCACTGTCTTGTGGCATGCCTTTTCATCTGTTTTATGGTACATTTTAGGGAAATGAAGCTGTCCCTTTTAATGTGGTCAAGTTCATCAACCTAGTTTCTTTTCCGTCATCTTGACAAACTTTTGTCTTAAACCAAAGTCATAACCTCCTGTAATATATCTGAAAGTGATGTTGCTTGCCTTTACTGCTTAGATACATCATCTTTCCAGAACTGATTTGTTGTTGTTATGGTGTTAAAATAGAAAGCAAACAGTTCCCCAATGCATATACCTAATTCTGTCTGTGACGTTCTTTATCAATACTACTCATGTAAGCCAATGTCCCTCCGTTATGTGATGTGCTTAAAATTCAGAGTCCATTGTCTACTATAACTTTTCAATAAACCTTGGTGCCCAGTTTAGCAAGTCTACCCACCTCATTTTCTTTCTTTATGCTGTTTTTTTGAATTTCTGGTTTTCAGTGAATCCAGAATTTCCACAGAAGACACTTGGAGATTTTTTTTTTTTTTTTTACGGCAAAATTGATCTTTGTGTTGTATGCCCATTTCCTCCTAATTAAAACATTCCCTCAAGAGAAGGTGGAGGAGGGCTCGTGAGACTCAAATTTGACAAGATTCACAAAGCCCCTCCCCAAAACTATGGAAACAGCAAAGAACAGCTGTGAGGGGAGACTGACCAGCTGAGCTGCTGAGAGGAGACTCTTAGACCCCAGAGATGCCTGTAAATCACAGGGAGAGCTCAGAGTTGCACTTCTGTGACTCATCGCCTGTGTTGTGGAGGGCTTTATGGAGATGTAGCTGCATTGAGTCATCCCCAGTCCCATAAGGCACTCCTTACCCACACTCCTGTAACAAACCCAATGAAGACTCTTTGGTTACCGAGTTGGACTTTGTTAGGCTCATTACTTTGGTCTGTCATGGGTAGACCTGTGGGTATCTGATCTCCCCAGGAAAAGTCACATATAATACACTGTAATAAAGACATCCCTGACTCATCAGCAAGGTATATCCATGTCTTTAGGAATTAAAAAACTTCTCAGAATGATTTTTACAACTTTCCTAGGCTGAAGGTGGCTTGCACAAATATTGTTAGATTCAGTACTAGCAACTTGATATTTAAGATCTATCCTGAGTAACATCTTTTGCTAAAGTCATTTTCAAAGTGCCACTTTGATTTGGATGTGCAATTGATTTCTACATGTTGACCTCATTAGTTTTCTTTTTGTTTACATTGCTTTTAGGTCATTTTACACTCTTACCACTGTTCCTCTATGTTTCTTCTTGTCTTCATCTTCTTCCTCTTGGAAGAGCATCCTTTCACGTTGCTTTTCACACAGGTCCATGTGCAGCAAGGCCTGTGTTTCTGTTGGTCTGAAAATACCTGTATTTCACCCTCTTTTTCCTTCAGTTTATCTTTTGGATTAGGGGTCTGCTAAAGTCTGCACACGACAATGGTAAATTGTTAGTAATGTTTTTAACTCTCCTAACTTGCAGCCTTCCAGTTGTATCTTCTTTTATTATTAGAATTATTTTTCCATCTACCATCATTTGTCCTCTGGAGCACGACATAAACAGTCCTTTTGACAGCATCTCCTCCACCTCCTCTTCATGGTCCACAAACTGGTAATGGATTCATTGGAAGCAGATTCAATTCTTGGTAGACAATTCAGACACGGTGTATGGTATGAAGCTCTTCCATCAGAAGACACTTGGGATCTGGTGACTTCTGTTTGCTCCTCTGACAACAGTTATGATCGACTCTCTCCTTTTGATTCCAACTACTCTTGACTCGTATTAGTTGTCTGAAGCCTTTGGTCTAGCACATCATGTGTTCATGGTTTGACTTCTATGTCCTTGAAAGACAATTTCCCAAATAAACAGCTCATACTTTCCTCCCTGGGAATGTTTTGTTACATCACGATCTTTGGGCTTAGAGCATAGCTATTAAAATTTATATAACATATGATAATTTCATTATAAGTGACTTAGTAATTGGATGATCAAAGAAGTTTTTCTATTATTGTTTCTCTGAAATATGTTGGATATTATCTGACTCAGTTTAATTTTTTTTAGTACTTTCTCTTCAAAATGTTTCCATGTCCTGGATTTTTTTCAGTTTCTGTACAGCTTTGTGTGTGTGTGTGTGTGTGTGTGTGTGTGTGTGTGTGTGTGTGTCCTGTCTCCCCAGGAAAAGCCATGGCATTTGATTTTCATATTTGTGTAATATTTCCTCTTATTTTACTTATTTGCTTAAATTCCTTCATTAAGGGAATCTTACTATACATCCACAGTCCTTTGCCTATCTCCTCTATCTTTTATTTTCTCTCAGATAATTTTGATTTGATATTATTTGATATTTGAGAATACCAATTTGATATTTTCCCCTCTCACATCCATTTCTCTTAGGGAATTACCTACTTTGGACACTTTTATGTTCCTTTTGGTCTTTTACTTTGGAACAGATTTGTTTTCTCTTTCTTTTTCATTCTTGAATTTTATCACTTCATTTCTGAATTTTTTTCATTTCTGATGTATGCCATTCTTAAATAAATCTCTTTTAGTTTGTTTTTCTATATTAAGACAGAACCGGTATCCACTTACCACTTATGTGTTTTTCTGGTGCAGCTTTAGTGACTAGAGGGATATTTTCTTTACTCTGTTTTCACTTTTAAATTCATTGTGTGTATGGATAAGGATCTCTTCTGTCTGTCTTCTTCCGGTGATGTAATGAGACATATGCTCCAGACAGAACGCACCAGGATGGTTCTTTACCTTTACTTTTTTTTTTTTTTTTGATTTTTCAAAATCTCTGTGTAGCTTTGCGCCTTTCCTGGGACTCACTTGGTAGCCCAGGCTGGCCTCGAACTCACAGAGATCCGCCTGCCTCTGCCTCCCGAGTGCTGGGATTAAAGGCGTGCGCCGCCGCCGCCGCCGCCGCCGCCACCACCGCCCGACTACCTTTACTTTTTAAGAGATCCTTTTGTTTTGTGAAGTTTTTTTTTTTTTTTTTTTTTTAATAGCCCTGTATTTTCTAAGACCTCTTGGCTTTTTCCTCATCCTCTTTTTTTACCTGGCTTTTCTCTGTATTTCTCTGGGCTCTGTCCTACTTGATTAGAATATATGTCCTAGCAGCTTCTGTCCAGTGTAGATTTTTACCCCAGATATAAATGAGCTGGTTAATTTTGAGAATTTGTAGGGTCCAAGCTCATTCAGTCAGTCACACCTTAGCCCAGATGCCTTGCCCCAACTTTAATCATAATGTGAGAAACTCTGTCCTCGGAAGCTCTCAAACCACGGACTTTCCAGAGAACACCTGTTAAAGATTTCTGTTTCCTTTTCAGGGCAACAACATACACCATAGCCTCCCTCCACTTCTTCCAACATGCATTCAAACCCTTGTCCTTAATAGCCGTTCATCCCAAACACACATGGTTTGAGTACAGAGGAGACTTCTCTTTTTCTATTAGACACTGTTCTTGATTTCTTAGTTACCATGCTTGTTCTGTGTATTTTTCATGAAGTGATTTAGACAGACTTACATTGGTCTTCCACACTACCATAGCTATCTTCCTAGGATTTCTCTCTCGCTCTTATTCTTGAAGAATATGTGTTACATATAAATTTCATTGACAGTATTTATTTTCTTAAGGCAAATAAAAAGCTATCATTTTTCACTGTTATTGATCTACCACCCATATTGCACTCTTTGTGAGTGTGAGTGTGAGTGTGTGTGTGTGTGTGTGTGTGTGTGTGTGTGTGTGTGTGTGTGTACACCTGTGCATTCATCTATGGAGGCCAGAGGTGGGTATCAGGAGTCTCCCTCTATTGCTCTCTGTCTTATTTTTTGAAACAGTCTCTCACTGAGCTCAGACTTTACCAGTGTGGCTAACTTAGAGACAGAGATTTTACATGGGGATCTACACTCAGGTCCCCGTGATTATGCAGTAAGAACTTTACCACGGAGCCATCTCCTCAGCTCTTGCTGCTACTCTTCTGAAGATTGTAACTGTCTTCTCCTTTGGATGCTAAAAACCCATTTTCTTCATAATCACTCAATAAGATGTGATTTGCTGCAGACTTATATCCTTAGAATTTGTTAGTATACACCGTCTGCAGATCATATTTTCATCAGTTTTAGACAACACTTAACTGCAATGTCTCCTTCTATTCTTTTTGCTTTTTATTTGAAATCTTTCTGGCTTTTCGGTTACAGGCATTTTACTTTACTTACAAGTAGAGTACTGTATCCTCTGGGATCCTGGTTGTCCCTGATTATGTGCCCTTTTATTCCAGGCTAATTTCATAGCAGTTTCTCCCAAGCTTTCTTCCAGTTTTCTCATTCTGTCTTCAGCTATATTTAACACATCATTGAAACCAACTATTGGGTCCTTTTTGAAAATTCTATAATTTCTAGCCAGTTTCCCACCTTCCATCTATAATCCTTAATTCTTTGCTAGTAACATTAAGTTCAACTTTCATGCTTATGAAGATGGAAGGATGAGGGCTTTTACTATCTATGCCCGATGATTATACCAAGTACTTTTTATCCCTGTCATTTGTTGGATTTTTTTTATATTCTCTTATGTTTTCTCTTTGAAGTTATCCTTGTGTGTTGGGCATTATATGTTGGAATTAATCCTAAAATGTAACTTGATGACTAGTGTGCTGTTCTATTTATTCTAAAGAATTTTCATTTGATTTTTCCAGGTTCCTGGAGTACTAGGAACATGGGAGCATCTGAATTTAATGTTAGAGGCTGTGATTTTCTGGGCCACAGAGATGAGATCAAACCAAACTGTGTTACTCTTGCCTCATCCTCACATGCAAGCGAGGACCAGGACCTCCTTCTGCTGGGTCCCGAAGGTTGGTGTAGCATGTTTTATTAGGACCCCAGCTTTGGAAAGGCCTAGACATAATTTTTTTCTCCCCAAACCTAGAGGATGTTGTGACACGTGCTGCTGAGTGTCTTGGCCACTTCTGCTTCATTGCTGTATCTTTTTGGATAGAAAGAAGACTATAGAAGGCTGATTTTACTTGAGTCTGTCTTTCCTAGATATTTGCTAGTAACTCCACTTTAGCGTGGTTGCTCTTTCTTGCAATTATGTCTTGCATAATCCTTTTATAATCGTGAAAATGTCCCTAATGGGAAAAATCACCCAATCTACCCTGATGCAAATATCAGTTTCTTCATTGGTAACGACAGGGTCTATAAAATTTGATCTTGTGGAGCTTTGGTGTTTTCTTTTGTAAAATTTGTTTTTGTTGTTGTTTGGATTTTTAAGTCAAAGTCTCACACTGTAGCACAGGCTAGGCTGACACGTTATTTTATAGCCCATGTGGTCCTCAAACTTTCAGCAATCCTCCTGCCTCAACTTCCTGAGTGTTGGGATTATAGGTGTACACCTCTATGTCCAGCTGAACTTGTGTTGTATTGTGTGGTGACTATTAACTCCCCTGGCAGGATGGAATATCTATATACTTAGCACCTCACTGAGACTTACAGGTATATAAATGAAAATAAACATTTTCCCAGTTAGACTTAGAGACTCCTTTAACTAAAACAGTCAATCAGAAACTCCTGTGATGAAGACAATCAGAAAAGGTTGGGGGAAACAGTAAGGAGTGGCAAGAATCCCTCCTAGAATCTTTAACCAATGATCTAATAACCGTGGAAATGTGTGTTGCTAGTTTTAGTTATTGCGTTTCTTTTATTGGATTTATTAGATTCCAGCTAGTATATTTTATTTTCTCCATATTTCTGGAAGATAAGCATCCTTATCCTTTGTAATCTCCATCCACTCCACACTCTCCCAGTTACATGGACTACAGCAGAGGAGATAAAATATGTCAGATCCCCCTAAATATGGACTGAACAAAAGGCCATCAAGGCCATGGGACACTTCAATCTTCCCGTCTTTTTGTAGAGACACCCCGAATGGCAGGACGGACTGCCAAGTACTGACACTTGAATTGAGGGCACATCACCTTAAAGGTTTAGACACACGTCCTCCCAGATCCTGTGGCTCCAGTGGCTCTTGATTTCCTGGTCTAAAGAAATAAAGGACATGAAGCTCACTGCACTGCACAGCCTGCCCCATTCACGTCCTGAAAGCAACAGATTCCATACTGAATGCCACTCAACAGTGACAGTGATCAAATTAGTACGGTACCCACTGAGTCTCCAACTGCATTGCCTGCTTTAATTCGGTGGCCAACATAAAAATAATCTACACTTTTGATGTTATTTTTGTACCAGTGAAGAAATGAATGCCAAGAAAGTTAATTATCCAAATTCCTGCATTTAGTCAGCTCCTACTAACCTTTGTAACTTTGAATTTCCCACTTGTAATATGGTAAATAGCAATTAGTTTTAATGAGATAATTGGATTCCCTAATTACATAATATACCAGTCTTGTCTTAGACAATCAACATTGTTGGTTGCCGACATAGAAACAGACATATTATAGGGTTATAGAATCCGCTGGCTTTCTCTTCCTTGTTTGGGATATTTTGTTCATGTAGCATCCAGGGTCTACTGCAGTCCCAGGTGAAGTATTGGCACCCAATAAGTATTTACTAAAATGTATAACCTGAGTCTTCACATGAAATAAAGACTGTGGATTCCTGTGAGCCAATCTGATTTAGTGAAGAATATTTTTTCCAGAAGATTCTAAAGAGGGAGAGAGACAAATAAATCATGTTCATAAGGTAATCATTTCTACTGTTAAAGAAACCTGATCTTACAAAATCCTTCTTGTGAGCCAGGGCTATGCCATTTTGTAAAAGCCTCCATTTTGGTTGAATTGTGTCAATTCCTGGACCTATGATAAATTAGTTTTCAGAACTAATCTGTTTTCTGTATTCTTGCTCTCCCTTCCCTTATAGCTGATTTAGAGACAGAAAGCATGCACTGTAGAATATCAATCCTTTGACGGAGAACCTCTCTATGCCTTGCAAACCTCTAAGTAGCCCCCCCCACACACACACATTCTACTACATGAGCCTGAGCTCACCTCAGAACATCCATCAAGCTATTGATTATCTCTGGTACTAAAAATGACACTTCCAATAAGAAGAGACCTTATTCCAAAGGACAGTTATCAGTGTCCCCCAGAAGACCCAAACTTGAAATGATAAGTATATTGAGGGTATAAGCTCTGATCCTGTACTCTGGAGGTGCATGGAACAAGCTTATTTTTATTTAGTTATTTTTCCTGAATCTTCCTCCAGATACTGCACTATAGCTTGTAGATAGATCTACTTGGTACCTTCATTTCCAGGCCAGATGTGTGCGGCAATGTCCAGTTATTCCAGTGTGCCCCAGTGGTCAGTCAAGAACACTCTGTCCCTTTGAGATTTAAATAAAACTGGCTAGAATCTCTGATGCCACACCCTGTGGGAATTTCAAAGCCCTGGGTTTCTGTGAATTCCTAGGGATTTGCTTTCAAGGTGAGTTTTGGATGGGACTTTTGTAATTTTGTAGAACTGTGTCTCACTTGGACTTTGTCTTTTCAATTCTCCATCTGGCCATCTTAACCCGGGACTCACTGCCTCGAATCCTCCACACCACACATGTGTACCATTTGGGTGTGTGGCAGAGTTGACCAGTTGCAGCAACTGCCAATTTCCGCTGCCAAACAGACTATTTCAAAGTAAGATAATTAGCACTGTAGTTTTTAAAATCCCACGTCCGTCTGTTCTTCCACTGGGAGTTTCCTAGTGGTCATCTTTCTCCTTGGACTATTACATTTTGCGTATTGCCCCAGCTGTTTTCCTGTCTGGTTTTGAGACAGCGTCTTGCTTTGTAACTTGGGTTGGTATGGAACTGAATAACACACATTCCTGATTGCATCAAACTCTCAATCCTTCTGCCTCCACCTCCCAAGGGCTGAGGTTACAGTTCTGAGCCACTATCCCAAATTTCTCTTGTTCTTTCTCTTCTGCCCGCTCTCTCCTCTCCTCACAGCATGCGCACCCTGCCCATCACTTTCACGGAGCGCTCTCCTTTTGACACTGAGTTCTATCCTTTGTGCCAAATCTATTTATCAGAATATTTTCCTAAGCAACAAAATTATCTTCCTAATAAGCCCTCTGCCACATACTTACAACATGATTTCAACTCTTCTCACTCAGTAAACACTTAGTTGCTGTTGTTAATGCCTCTTTTGGCATACATCTCCCAGATGGAACACAGTGAGTTCTTCAGTAAAAACAAACAAACATTTTACTAATATAAAGAAAAATCTACCTTTATGGTTCCAAAGTGGTTCTTGGATGGGGCCCTGTGTACAATACTAATGACTGGTATGAATCATTGTATCTCTTATTTCTTTTCCCAAAGATGTTTCAGGCAGTCAGGCTTTTAGTTTACAAATGTATGCACCAATAGACTATCTGGCTGTATAACCAAAAAAAAAAAATTCCACATAAGGGATAGGATGTAGACACCCTGGATACATGACTCCCATTTCGAATGATGAGCACGCTTTCTTAATCTGCTTGTAGCTAAGGATCATTCTAGCAAAGACGAATGCATATATTTTAATCTATACTTGGTTGCTTATAGTTGTCAAATGTGACTTGGACTTTTAAAAGCATAAGAGAGTAATTGGAGAGAGCTAGCATAGTAATGACTACTTGAGAAAAATCTGATTTTGGCTCATCATGGTTGTGGACAACTTTGAGGTAATCTAGAATGCTAAGTTGAGGTTATATTGTATTCATAATTGTTTGCTTGAAAGAGAAAGCTGTTAGAATTCTGCCCTTGCTCCAGCTACACATGCACAGTTCAGGGTCTTGCATCTTATGTCACCAGTGTGTGCTGGCGACTATGTGTGTGCGGTGTGGTCACACAATCTGCACTTTAAAAAAGCCAGACACAGACCCCACCCTCTCTCTCTCTCTGCTCTGCCCCCTCTCCCCTCACCCTACCATCTTTCTCTCTCCAGGCCTGGCTCCCCCACCACCCCTGCTTTCCTTCTAATAAAGCTCTGAATACCGTTACGGGGCTCTGTCGTGACCATGACCTTTTCGCCAGTAACCACCACTGCCACCAGTGCCGTTTATCTTTCAAAAGCCACCTGAGATGGCTAGTATTTATTTCCTCAGTACTCATTTTAGGCCAGGTACTATGTTAAATTCATTATATGCATTAGGTTATTTCCTCCTTCCTAAATAGAGCTTGAAGCTATGGGAAACATCATTTTCCTCATTGTATAGATGAGGAAACTGGGGTGTAAAGTGATGAAGCAACATGCTCAAGGGGCCTCATCTATGACGTGGAGCAGAATTGGAGACTCAACCTAAGCTGACCTGGAAGCTAAGTTTTTAACTGCTTCAGTGTTCTTCTATCCTACCCACCCAGAGAAGGAAAAGGAAAGACATCATCCAGAATGTTCCTCCCCAGAGCTGCAGCGTTCCTCCTCATAAATGCTCTTTTTATTTTTTGTGCAGGGTACCTCAACAGCTCCCCCTCGAGTTCCTAATATGCTTTCATTGGCAAATCAAAACCAGGTAGCTGGCCAATACTTTAAAGGAAGCCAGTGAAGGGAGTGCTTTTTTCCTGTTCTCTCCCTTGTGGGAACCAGGGCTGCACAAGAAGTAATGGGGAGTTCACTGAATCTTAAAGAGGAGAGAGGCCGGGGTTCACAGGGGCATGAAGAGGTTACCAAGGAGACCTCAGAGATCGCAGCTATGAGAGAAAAACCAGACTCCATCTTGGTCTCTGAGGAAAACAAATCAGTCCTTTTTTCAAAGAGCATAATTTTGCATCTTGATTAAAGTGTCTTGGAAGATGAGCTTCATTAAATAAAACCAATGGGTTGAAAGTGTGTAATTAAATTAATCCATTTTGCTTTTCTTAATGCCTTAAATACCTGTTTGTGTTGAAGCCCGAACATCATGAAACTTCCCAAGGTAAAAGACAACTGTGAGCCATGGGCCTAGTAATAATTCTCTGGGTGATTGAGAGTCCTTGTATTTCTTCAGGGGCTCAGTCTTCCTTGAATACTTGACTTCTGCATCATCATCAAATCAAACATACCCATGGACACTCGGCAATATATCTTCATATTTCACTTACTAGTGTGATAACATTGTTTGATTGTGTCTTAGGGTGTCTCATAGTTAGGGTTTCTATTGCTGTGATAAAACCCCAGGACCAAAAAGCAAGTTATGGAGGAAAGGGTTTATTTTTTGTCTTAGTTAGGGTTTTTATTGCTGTGAAGAGACACCATGACCACAGCACCCTTATAAAGGAAAACATTTAATTGAGGTAGCAGCTTACAGTTTCAGAGGTTCAGTCCATCACCATCATGGCGGGGATCATGGCAGCTCAGAGTATGGCTGCATGCAGACAAACATGGTGCTGGAGAATTCTACATCTTGATCCAAAGGAAACAGGAAGTAGCTTGAGCATATATGAGACTTCAAAGGCCGCCTCCACTGTAACACCCCGACAAGGCCACGCCTCCCAATAGTGCTACTCCCTCTGGAGGCCATTTTCTTTTAAACCACCACATTTTGCTTATACTTTCACATCACAGTCTCTCATTGAACAAAATCATCACAGGAACTCAAGGCAGGAACTGAAACACAGGCCATGGAATAGTGCTGCTTACTTGCTTGACTTTCCAAGGCTTGCTCTGTTGTGGCTGCATCGAGAGACCCCCGAGCAAGACCACCACAGAGCCAGTATTCGATGCAACACACACAGGGGTTTATTGATAACAAGCAAGCCCGAGCTTGGTCCGTGTCCAACACTTGACACAGCAGGTGGAGGAGGACATCCCTGAGCTCTCAGGGTGAGGAGTTTTTAAAGGAAAAACTGCAAACAGGGTGGTACAAGCCTTGGCATCATGTGATTGGATGAGGGTGTGTAACCTTTGAATTTACTGGTTGGGGGGTTATAGTTACCATTTTGGGGGCAGGCCTGGACAAGTTCCAGGCTTTGTCCTTGAGCTGCCATGGGGGCTGACTGGCCTCACATGTTCACATTGACCCATGCACGTAGCTCTAAGTTGGTGAGGGGCCCCAGACAGTAAACAACTGACTGAACCTTGAGCGGTCAGAGCATGTGCAGAAAGGGATCTACTGCAAGGACTATGTCTTTTGTTCATGGCCCTCCCAGAAACTGCTTGCATAAGTCTCAGGAAACTGAAATGGAGGCCTGGTCTCTGAGAAAAGACTGATCAGTCTGTTATGGCATCTGCTTGGTCCTTTCAGCTCCACCTGGTTTCTTCTACACCCCAGGACCACCTGCCCAGGTATGGCACCATGTGCGATGGGCTGTGCTGTGGTGATATCTTATTTGTGCTCTAACAAATGAAGCTTGCCTGGGGATCAGAGGTCAAAGCCAGCCACTATATTAAACATAGAGTTCAAGCAGTGGTAGCACATGCCTTTAATCCCAGCACTACTTAACCATTGAGGTCTGGAGGTCTGTAGAGACAGACAGGAAGTGATAGAGCTGGGCGGAGAGAGGAAGTAAGATGGCAGGGCATAGAAAGGTATATAAGGCAGGAGTATACAGGAAGTAGCTCTCTTGGGCTGAGGATTTCCTAGGGGTAAGAGCTTGTGGCTGGCTTGTTCTATTCCTCTGATCTTTCAGCTTTCACCCCAATATCTGGCTCCAGGATTTTTATTAATGAGACCGTTTAGCAATTCATGTTATACTGGGCCCTCCCACATCAATCACTAATTAAGAAAATGCACCACAGACTTGTCCACAGGCCAATCCAGTGAGAACATCTCCCCAGCTGACTTCCAAATGGCTTCCTAATCGCTAGCTTGTGCCAAGTTGACATAAACCTAGCCAGCACAGATTGATCCATTCATTTGCATTCAATGTCTAGTAGGTGCCTATCACGTGTCAGGCAGTAGAAGACAGTGTCTGGCCTTGGGGAGTTCACTGTCTAGGAAACAGAGTAAATGTAAAGGTGCATCCCAAGTTCCTCTGCTTTTCTGCTACTTTTCCTTCCTAGTCTCATGTAGGTGACCCTTGCTGTCCTTATGGAGTCACACCACTTCTCTAAAGATTGATTTCCAACTACATGTTACCTATCTACTCCTTTCTTTGGAATAGCATACCCATATGCTTGTCTTTGTGTTTTCTGAACATAAATGGTTCACACAAATCTGCAAGTTTATGTACATCCAAATCTCAGCCCTCAATTGCTCTCCAAAATCTGCTTAAATCTTAATAAGCTGTTCTGTATTTCATTTACCAAGAAATCCAGATTGTAAGCTTGGGGGTTGTGTAAAACTTCACATTCTTCCCCATGAACCCACAAATTTTCCCCCAGGGTAACTTAGAAGTCACCTCATTAGATTAGATCTCTTTGTGACTATTAAATACGGATTTGTCTTTGGTTCCCCCTCCCGTTTCTTGGCACACTAATTATCAGGAGTGCACTATGTCAACAATATAGATGAACACATTTGTGTCTTTCCACAATGTCAGAATTTATTAACAATAAATTCATGAGGCACGGTGACTTCATTGTCAGCAAATTGCCAGATAGTCCCACTTCCTTGATAGTCCTGGACAAAGCAAACATGGATTCTTTCATCCTAATCTTAATAACTGGTATTAACTCTCAGTTCATACATTGCACATCACATAGTAAATACATCTCTGTGTTACAGAATGGCTGCAAATGGCTGAAAAGGACAGAGTTTCAAGGAGTTTCCAAGAAGAATGATTTTTCCACGTCAAAGCTGAAAACAGGTAGAAATGTAAGAGTCTGGGGAGGAGACAATGAACCAGGAGGAGGCCTGTTAAGAGCCACACATTTGAGCAGAGCTAAAGGGTTGAGTCCAGCTGCAGAGGGGAAAGAGCAGAACCAGGTCCAGACAGACAAATGGTCCGACGGATGGGTGGAAGGCTCAGGAAGTGAACAGAGGGACAGGAAGTCTGAGTAGTCTGCATCAACATCAGGGAAGTAGTTGAGCTGAAGCCCCTGGGATGGTTGGGAATTCTCTGCCTGTTGGTCCTTTGATGTGTACATCAGGTGATCAAACGAGAGTTCATCAGGGACATAGTCTTCATGATGCTGGAGTCTCCTTTTTACGGGGTCTAGGTGAGAGTGTTACACACTTTCCTTGGTCGGCTATGTCTAATAAGGTCTTGACCCTAGCTTTACTGATAATGATTTGAATACGTTAGTGTGATTCTACAGCCCAAATTCACTCTGATAAAAACACGCTGTTCGTGTGTCCACACAGGGCCTACAGCAGGGGTTGGGGGATCTGAAGGTTCAGTTGTTCATCAAGGGGAAATCATAGAGATTTCTGAAGGGCTTCCCATCCAGGCAGAGCATGGAAGCTCCGGTTCCTTTTCACTATCCGCTGCTCTTCGCATCGCCTCCTCCGCTGTTCACCAGTATCCTTACGGCTATCTTTTACAATAAACCAGGACACTACGGGCAGGCCTCTGGAACCCGGTGCCTGTGGTGTGACACCTTGCACAGCCTTGGTGCAGTGGGAAGGGGCTTGGACCTGCCTAGGCTCAATGTGCTGGGCTCTGATGACTCCTCTTGGGAGACCTCAATTTGGGGGATGTGGGGATGCGGGGTGGCTTGGGAAAGAGGGCTGGGGAGTGGGAGGAGGGAAGAGGGGGGATTTGTAGATAGTATGTGGAGTAGAAAATTTCTTAATAAAGAAAAATGAAAGAAAAAACTGCAAAAAAGAAAAGAAGCAATATTACAAATATGTCAGGCTTCCCCAATTTTATGTATAAAGGCAAAAGAGTCCAAACTGAGCTCATTGCCTGCCTTTCAGTTAGTACAAATGTGTGAATGTGTTAATAAAGGATTCAACAATGTGAAAAAATAAATAAAAATAAAAATTTAAATAAATAAATAAACCAGGGCACATAGGTAATACTGCTCCGATTTCTGCAAGCGACTCTAACAAATCCATCCAACCTGAGAAAAGGTGTGTGGGTATCCCCATCTGGTGCCTATCAATGCACACGATAACATTGGGATTGGACATTGGGAGAATGTCCTCCATTGCTTGTTTGGAGCTAAGCAGAAATCTCCAAAGCATCCCATTGTTGAGTGTGTAGGAGAATTGGAGTTTATTCTCCCCTGCAAGGCCTGTTCTACACCTCTGGTATCTTTGACCAGCACTGCCTGTGCGTAGCTTTTACACATTGCTTGTCCCTGTTCTTCTTGACCTCCAAGCCTGCTCTCCATACATCTGTCACAGTGATCACGGTGTCATGATGAAAGGAAGATTGGACTAGGTCTCTTGCTTGTACAAATTAACCACAGTAATTCAAGCGATGTATTCAAATCTGTCTCAGATGCTGATTCCCCAACCTCGTAGGCAACTCAGTCGTCACAGGGTGGTTGCCTTGATGTTAGGCTGTGGTGGAGAGAATGTGTACAAGTCCCTATGATATTAGCTATGATGCACCAGCTCCATACTGCAGAGTGTAATTATAGACTTTATTATCTCAGAACACACCTTCCCGCAAAGGAGGCATTAATGAGACAGGAGACAGGCAGATCTTAAAATAGGCAGATAGAAAGGGACAAAGGAATTCCACAGGGGAGTGGCAGCATGCCACCATCTATCAGGAGTGCATGAGCTGAAATGCCACCAATGAACTAGCTTGAACACCATACCTGCCTCCTTTCACAGAATTTCCCCATTCCTATGTAAAATCAGTATTATAGACCTTGGTTTATAAATGGCCCACCAGGACTATGGCCAGTCTTCATTAGTCCATGGAGGGTCTACAAATTTTTAGCCTTATCAATATATTCTGCTATCTCAAAGCACATATAACCTATAGACTAGACACTTTGCTAGCAATTCCTTATGGTCCCTCCCCCATTAGCTAAGAGATCTCTCTCTTTCATCATTTTTCTTAATAAAAATCTCCCCTCCTCATTCCTTGTGGTCCATGTGCCTCATTCCTCATGGTCACAAGACAAGAACTTGGCAAGGGGAAAAACCTCAACATTAATGTCCTTACTCTGCAGTGAGGAGATGGAGGTGTGAGGTCCCGCTGGTGGTAACAGAGCCTAGTCATACGGCGTCAGTAACTCTTTGAATGAGAATTTGAACCCAGGACTCCAAAGCCTCTACTCCGAGAAGCCTTTTTCAGTGACCATAAAGCTATGGGAATAGTTAATTCTGGCTATACAGAAGAATTTGTGTGTGTGTTATTTTGTACATGACAACAGTCAACATAATTGACTGTTGACCACCCAGGTATCATAAAAGAGTCCTGTGGGTAATTTTTATAAATGACGGTAAGGCTCTATCCCCTAGGAATCTGTTTGAATTACATGTGGTGCAACCTGAGTTCCAGGTGTTGGGGTGTGTGGGGGTGTGTGTGTGGGTGTGTGTGTATGTGTATTAATGTTTTCCATGTGATTCTAACTTGTAGCCAGGCTTGAAAGATACCCTGTCCCAAGTCAAGGTGACCCCTTTGAACTTCTTTTTCTGAAATCTACTAACCAGGTAAGCAGATGGCATCAGAACTTCTTGACTGCCATTTGGGCAGGACACTGGGACAAGAGAGTATCTGAGAGGTGACCGTAGTCCTAAGTGGCTTCTGGAGGCTATTTACGTATGCAGGTCATGTGAACAATAGTTTCGAATCCACTCAAAGAATTTGTTTCTCACTGAGCATCACTGTGTAAATGCCATCCACATCTTGCCTGGTGATTCTCCAGTAGTTTACTATACAGTCAGAGATGTCCTGAAGGTTGAAGCCTCATTCACATCTGAGATTGTGTGGCAGCAATTTACTAGGTTTTTCATGGAATTTGGGGGAAGAACAGGAAATTTAGAGTAAGAACTGGATAGGAGAAGGGATAGCTCACTCTCATCTGCCTAGTTTACTGAGCTACCTACCCTTTGTGTGGAGTTATGTGGTCCTTCAGCACTGAAGCTGAGAACTGAAACATACTACTTCTATTCATTTTAAATAATGGGAATAACAACTTGCTACTTAAAAATATTATCAGGGGGCTGCAGGGCTGTGGATGAGTGTGTGGGTTGGGCATGGTAAACTTGCTTCAGTCTCACTAACTATAAAATGGCCATTCTAATGCTGTAAGGTTATTAGGTAAAGTAATTAACTGGTAAGGGAATACAGTCATCCTGGGATTTAACAAAGACTGTGGATAGTATTTGTTTGTAGCTGGAGAGCTTCTCTCCAGGTCCCGCTGAGCTCTGGCAGTCTGACAGCCCACTTGCCACGTGGCTTGTGGCTTACCAGCATCTTCACATGCTGCCTGTCATGGTGGCGGCTGGCAGGGTCTCTCTGCCTCAGCCTTCCACTTCCGAGAATTCTCTTCTCTGCTTGTCCTGCCTATACTTCCTGCCTGGCCACTGGCCAATCAGCATTTTATTTATACAGTGATATCCACAGCACTTCCCCTTTCCTTTTTTTTTTTAAGGAAGGTTTTAACTTTCACACATTTCCAAAGCCAGCTTGATATATTTGGGAATTTGGGTGTACCTTCTCTTATTACTTCCTGCTGGAGGGGAGCACTGTATCTTATGGGGACACAAAGAAAATTTTATGATTATGGAGTAGTCCGTGAGGGTGTATCGTCTGAGACAGTTGCCTTGAAACTGTTCTGGATGTTGGATCATCTGGGCCTTGGTGTCATCTGAGACCTTTCAGGGGGTCTTGGCTGGTCAAACCTGATGTATCTTAATCTGGAATAATTCCATAGCCTCTTGCTTTCTGTGGAAACAAAAGCAGAGCCTTCTTTCCAAAGCAACATATCCTTAGATCCAAATTTTGAAGTTACGGTGTCTTTAGCTTTTACAATCAAATGTTTTTCTACAGTTAAGAATCCCAGAGACAACACAATTCAGATTCTCTGTGTAATATCCATCTTTACTTGGCTTTTTTATACTACCTTGAGCCTATTGCTTTAAACTGCAGCATTCTAAGACTGAAATTGCTGCTGTGGCTGCTGGCTTTGCCCACCTCAGCTTTCCAACATGGTGGTGGTAAGTTTTCCTCCAGCTCTGGGAACCATCAACTCTCTGAAATAGTGGGTCTATGCTTCTATCAAAGCAGCTTGTAGCCCAGAAACCTCTTTTTTTGTTTTATACTAACAAAGGTTAAATCCAATATGCAGCTTAATGTGCCACTTGCAGAGGCCTCATTCCTGCCATACTGTAGGTCGAGCATGCATGCCAGGAACCCCCCATAGTAGACAGTAGCTCAAACATGCAAGCTGCTGCTAACTTGAAAGAGACAACTAGGAACTCTTTTTAGTTCCATTTTAGAATCTTTTTACTCAGGTTTTAGGTGGAAACTCTTGCCCCACGTTGGGCGCCATTTGTAGCTGGAGTTTTCTCTCCAGGTTTGCCAAGCCCTGGCAGTCCAACAGCCCACTTATATAAATAAACACACAGATGCTTATATTATTTACAAACTGTATGGTCATGGCAGGCTTCTTGCTAACTGTTCTTATATCTTAAATTAACCCATTTCTATAGATCTATATCTTTTTTTTTTTAGCAATATGTCTGGGTTTAGAGAGAAAGTGAGCCAATTAAAATTTCACAACATATATAAAACTCAAAACCAAATGTATCATTCACTGTTCAGCCTTTTAATCTCACCAAATTTGCCATGCACATCCTCCACAATGTGGTGGGGAAGAAGGCGCATTCTTCACATGCTCATTGTCTCTTGGCTTCTTCAACAGGCCTGGGAAACCAGCTGGAAACCTGAGAGCCTCCTTCTAGCAACTCCAGTGTGTATGTAGATGCATGTGTATTCCTAATTATAACCTGAAGACATCCCACACCACGTCCTGTGTACTCCCTCATCTCTTTGCCTCAACATGTTCTTAACCATTACAATTCCTTTATATCTGCTGTATTCTGCTTCTCATACTCAACCAAGATTTTGCCGAATCACTTGCTCTGGCACCTAGAATTTGTCATTTCTACAACTCAATCACTTCCAGCAAGGCTTAAAGGTAAGAGGCTAGATCTTGAGAATAGAGGATACTGTCACCATGGTTTCACTCTATGGGGGGGGTCTCTAAATGACAAGGAACCTTTTATCCAACTTTAAGCCCTTGATGATGTCTGTTCGATTTGGTGTTGAACTCAAAGCTTTTCTCTCTTACTTATTTTCTGGTTTATTGTGTGATATATCATCTTTCCAGCTTTCATTGGAGGTATATCTATTCTACCACAAAATCCTAAGAGTTAAGAGCTACCGTTGGGCACCTACTATGTGTCACTGTGTTATTATATTAACACAATATATACCAGAACTTTTCAAAAATACACAGGTGTTATCATTCTAGTTTAAAGTAAAAAAGATAAAGAATTCAAAAGACCTTGTTGAATATTTTATTTCTTATTAAGAAAATTTTTATTCATTTTACATACCAACCACTTTTAAGATTATAATTAGACAATTTTCCCTTTCCTCCCTCCAAACCTTCCCATATACCCCCTTCTTGATCTCTTTCAAATTCATGACCTCTGTGTTCATTAATTGTTGTTATACATGCATATATGCATATGTATATTCATATATATTCCTAGAAATAACCTACTCAGTCTGAATAATGTTGCTCACATGCATGTTTTCAGGGCTGACAATTTGGTATTGTCTATCCAGTTGGTGTGCTCTTCCATCGGGAAGACTGTCTCTCCTGCTCTGAGTATCCTTTAGTTGCCTGTCATTCTTTAGGAAGAGCTGGAGTTTGGCCTCATCCACTTTAGCATATCTATTGTTGATGTCCTTGTACGGCTTATTGATTCTTTCTTGCAATGCTCCAGTCTAAGGAGCAGAAGAGACTCCTAAAAATGTCGTGTTTCAAGATGTACTTAAAGAATCATGCATCCCCAGGGAGTGGAGGGATGGCTCAGTAGTTAAGAGCACCAGCTGCTCTTCCAAAGGACTAAGGTTTGATTCTCAGGACCCATATGACAGCTCTCAACTTCCTGTAACTCCAGTCCTGGGAGATCTATTGCCCTCTTCTGGCCTCTGTAGGCAGCAGGCAGATGCACAGACCTACATAAATAAATTTATTTTTAAATTTAAAGGAAAAAAATCACATCTATTTCAGGTTAGAGAGATGGTTCAGTGGTTAAGAGCATTGGCTGCTCTTCCAAAGAACCTAAGTTCAATTCCCAGCACCCACACGGCAGCTCAAAATTATCTGCAACTCTTCTGGACTCTGCTGGGCACTAGGCATGCACATGGTACATAGATGAAGGCAAAATACCATAACAAAAATAGTTTTTTAAGAATCATATGCCCTCAAATTATTTTTAAAATATATTAAATTATAATTAAAAGCTGCATTAAACATATTTTACATTTTAAAAGTGAAGCATTATCTTCCCCTTTCAAATTAAAGATATAAAACGCTAACAATTTAAAGGGCAGACCTCACATGACACAGTGAGTACAAGCCTGAGGTCAAAATCCATTTTCCCTTATTTAAATATATATACCCAGACTGTACTGGGTCTGCATACATACAAGCTACTGTCATTGTGTGGTGGTTTTCTTAATATAAAATTAGAGACTGATATGCAGTAGGTGATTATCAAATGTTCCATGAATGAATGAATGTAAAACTAAAGGTGATTTTAATCCTTTGTTTGTCTGGGTACTGATGGCTAATCTTGGTGGATACTCAGAGAACACACTATGTCTTCCTGATACACTACTACAATGCATTCTCCAATTCATGAGAAGCATGCTTTCACTAGAAACTCACGGGGTATTTTATAGAAAATTTAAAGTTTGGGCATTTTTACTTTCACAGAAGAAGAGGAAGAGGGGGGAGGAGGAGGAGGAGGAGGCCTTGAAAGGCCCAAGACTTACAGAGCTTCCTAAGTGAGGAATCTGGAATTCTGCATCTGATTTCTCTGACTCCTAAAGGTGAGGGTCACACTTGCTGAGCCCTCCTGCCTCTACACCAAGCTGACAGTGACAGCCGAGACTTTCTGTTTTCACCCACCCCTCCCAGATGACATTTGCATTTTAAGAAGGTCCCTTCACACTTTAGCTCAGTGGTTCTCAGAGTGCAGTCGCTGGGCCCCTGGGACCCAGGGAACCTTTCAGAAGGTCTATAAAGTCAAAACTCTTTTCATAATCATTCTCAGATGTTATTTGCCATTTTCACTGTTAACGTTTGTACTGACGGTGGTGGCGTCTCTAACTGCCAATGCTTCCGAATAAATCAAGACTTAGTCCCCAACTGTCATTGCCTTCTTCAACACCACACTCAAGCGGGGGTGGGGAGCTGATTTCCTTAATATTTATGAGGAGGCAGTAAGTGGTGTGAATTTTATTAAATCTGGACCCTTGAGGACACATACATTTCAAACATTTTCTGAGACAAAACGGGATGCACACATAGAGGGTAGCATCTTGCATTCTTAAGGAAAAGCACTCATGCAACCGTTTGAGCTGTGAGTTGAACTAGCCACTTTTGTGTGGAGCAATATTTTTTTTCCTGAAGCAATGACTGACAGGCACACTAGTTGTTAAGTCTTGGCAGACACTTTCTTTAAAAAAAAAAAATGAACAAAGCGAGCCTGTCACTTCAAAGAAAACAGCTGAGAGGACTTGATGTCAATGATAAAATTTGAGTGTTGGAGCAAAAATTAGAATTTTGAAAAATTTGTATCTGCTACTCTGAGCTTGGCATTTCCCCAATACTTTGAGATTCTTTGTGGTCAGATTGGTGGTGATATTAATGGATGTGATTTTCTTCATATTGTATAATGGGATATGTCAACATTTAGGAGATCTACATAACTCAGAAAAGAAGTCAATGTTTTCCAAATGATTAAGTATGATGTTAGGAAATTGTGTCTGGGTAAAAAAAAACCCACTGAAAGTTCATGGGTTTCAATAAAGGAGTGTATGAAAAGTTCACAGATACGTGTGTGGGTTCTGGAGTGCAATTAACATGCTTTGGCATGATAATAATGGTGATGATGATTAATAATAAAGAGTCTCTATGGTTATCTAAAAAGTCTGTAAAATACCCCTCCTTTTCCTACAATTTTCACCCAAACAACATACCACAGCAGACTGAGAGCAGGGGTGGCTAAAACCTCCCGCCCTCCTACTTTTTTCTTTGTCTCATTGTTTTCCTGGATATAAAAAAGAAGTCTAGATTAGACATAGGGAAAGGAAAAGGGGAGATAATCTAAAGAAATACAAGAACAAGAGGATGAGCCTCAGAAGGTGGCAGAGAATGACATTTGAGGCTTGACATAGGTCTGTAAAAAGCTGGAGGACTCTCCTCAGCTGCAGAGGAAGCAGCCTGCCCCTTCTCAGTGGGCTTCTCTCCACTCTCGTGTCCAGAATGGGGAGAGGCAACTACTGTGCACTCTGGGCCACTTTCTTCCTTTGCTTAGCGAGGGGTACTCCAGGCTCCACGGGCAGAGATTTGCTTATGTGGGTTAAAGTCAATATTCCCAGTGGTGCCTGCTGCCTTCTCTTAAGCCAGACATCAAAAGAATATTTTTTTAAAATGTAGAATAATGTCAGTGTTCTAAGTACTTTTTGTTTTGTAAACTGTTTGTATTTTTTTTTCTGGAAAAAATTCTGTTCATATATAGTGGTGGATTATTTTTTAAAAAATTAATAATTCCTTATTTTACATTTTTCTTAAGTTTAATCTCAAAGGTGATAACGACTGAGGGAGAAGTCACATGTACCAAGATGCTTTAGGAGACTTAATCATTCTTAAAATTGTGAAGGGAATTTCAGAAAAAATTATGAGAGTCATTGCTATAACAGAAGGACGTGACTCTGGTATTGCCCACCACCAGTCAGTGTGGGGCTAGGAAAGAACACTTTATGTGCTCCCTCCCAAAAACCAAATGGCCCCTCTGAGAACACCTGGCCCCAGAGAACCCCATCAGACTCAAGTTCTGTCTAAACCACTAATTCGCACTCAGGCAAGAACACAGCCAACCAGGCATCTGATTCGGGTTCTTTCCTGGATCATGACCTTCAGCCCATGGGACTGGGCAACTTTATACAACTCTGCAGGAAAGGTAGTTTTAACAATCAATGGGAGTCCCAGGCCAACAGCACTTCTTGGCAGGGACTGAGAATATGTGTCCATTAGTCACCTTGCCAGGGACTTGGGATAGCCCTTTGGGCAGGAAGGGAGAGGCCTGGGAGGCAGAGAAGAGTAAACATCGTCGTCCAAATCAAGACTGAGGTCAGCTGTCCAGCCTTTTCTTGTGGCTGCAGTTCCTGTGGCTGCTGCCCACTGCTTTCCCTACTTCATGTCACTGTGCCTTGAAGGTGCCTCCTGGCCTGTCCTTCCCACCCCAGCCGTCAGCCCAGTGCCTGAATTTGTGGGTCGGACTCTAATTGCTAACTGTGCTGGGCAACCCGCCCCTTCTAATTCAGCTTTGACACAAATAGCTAGAAAGGCCGACTGCAGAGCCAGAATTCCCTCAGCAGCGTACCAAGTTGGTTCCCTTCTGGAAAGTGGCCTTTTGTTCATTCAAGTCAGTAGCTGTTCCCAATCATCTAGCAGATGCTTAACAGTCCCTGCGAACGATGACTTCCAAAAAGGTAATTTCCAGAACCACAAAGCCTTGGACGTTCTAAGCATCTCAACCTACAGTTTCTCCCAGGCAGGCACCAGCCTCTACTTGGACCACTGTAATAAGTCTCAGCTGATTGTCTCCCAGGGCATTTCTAAAATCTATTTGTTAGTAGAAAAATCATTCTGATTCTCTGAAAGAGGTGGCATGGCCCAGTGGGTTTTCATTTATTGCACACAGGACCTTGAACAGGTCGTTTTCGCTCTTTGCCTTGCTTTCCTTGTCTAAACTCATCAGAAACCATTGTTCTATGGAGAGACAGTGTGCCTTTGATATGAATTATTGTCTTGTCCTGGCAGATTTAATGCTGATGAAGTCTGGTGCCACATGTACTCTCCTATGGCCTGGAGGAAATATGGTGGCTTGAAGCTCCTTTATAAATGAAATGATGCCTACATAATACATTGTGAGGATGCACCCCTGTCCAGAAACTTACTAGTTGGAGCTTGAACACATTATTTGAATTTATCTGAGCTTCAAGTTTTTTGTTGTTTTTCTCTTCTGTCTCTAAATGAGAGTGAGCAATGGTTCTGGGTTAAGGGGCTATTGTAAGGAAGTATGTAAGATACATAAATGCTGGGCCCTGTGTCTGAGCACGGCACATCATAGACTTCATTGGCTGTCTCCCTTTAAAAATGTATTATGTACTTTTTTAGATCTATATACAGTCAAATATTACTTCCAAGTTGATCTTTAATTGTAAGGCTCTCCACCGTGTTCCCTGTCTGCTGTAGACTTATCCTGCTTATTCAAGGCAGTTCTCAGACATGGTTTCAAAGGCCATTTGCCATGTTGAGAAGGCTCCCTAGATGGCCTCCAGTTTTTCAATGATCCCTTCAAAATGTGGCAAGTCAGATTTAGATTTGCAAACTGACCATGCACAAATTGATTAGCCCAAAGAACTAGGGACCATCCCTTTCATCCCATGTGACACTGAACTTTGAATGCAGCAAATGACTGAGTGGTAAGTGGGCCATATTGTCGATCATATCATCTTACAGCCACCTTCAATCCTGAAGTCACCTACACTCTTACTGCCGTTAAACATGTCTCCATGGCTCCACACTCAAGAAATGGAATAGTTTCAATCCTACACATAAGACTTTCTCTCTTACTTCCTTTTTCAGCGTAATGGAGTAGAACTGAAAGGCAAGACTTGAATATTCTTAAAATGCACGATGTGATGGGCGAGATGCACACACGGTGAGATGATTACCACTGCAGAGCTCATGAAGACATCCAGCCCCTACATCTTCACCTCTTTGTGTGCTGAGCAATGGTCTGGGCTCCCTTAGCCAAGGATGAGGAGGCAGCAGGGGGCTCTCACCATAGTCACTGTCTAGCTTACACTGTTTTACTTAAACCCTGATGAAATCATTCCCATTGTGTTTGACCCATTTTCTTGTCTACCTCCTTAAAGATAAACCTGTGTTTTAATACTCAGCATGTCACCTGCCTATTACTGTTGCTTGTCACAGAGATCAGCTTATTTACTAATTGTCTGAAGAGGAGAGGGCAAGCCAGAGCTCCATGGATGAAATGGAACCCAGTCTATGCCCACCCAAGTGAACCAAAACTCTGGTTCTCACACACTTATTGTATGCTCTGGTGAGGGGGGGGATACTTAAATTTATCCTCTATTTGCTAAATAGAGAAAGAAGAACACGATTACAGTCCTCGTCTCTCCCTGAATGAAATTATCTTTCATTTGTGCATATGATTTAAAGATAAACAAATGGAGGAGAGACTCAGAGAAGGATCTTGGTACCAAGTATAAAAGATCTTTTATCTCTCCAGGATGCTATATTACTTTGCTGGGGTGATAGGTTTGAAAGGGTCTTTGCATTGTAACACTTCTGATGGACGTGAATTGTTATTATTCCATTGGCTGGTTGGAAACAAGGCTGAGAAAGAGATCAGGTTCATTCGGTGTGGTTTGTTCTCAGTGAACCCACAGGACTCTTGGAAAGTGCAAGTTTACTTTCCTTTGCTGTCCTGACCAGTCAACTTTCAGTCGTCAGTTGTTTTACTTCATGTACAGTACAAAGTCTATAAATTCTGTGTTTAGTCTTCTTTAACGAAACAACAGAACATTTACTCTTCCCCAGTGTTGTAGCTTGAATGTGAAATGTCTCCCATGGGCTCCTGAGTTTGATCACTCGTTCCCTAGCTGGGGTGCTCTTTGGGAAGGTTATGGAACTTTATGAGGTGACTCTCACTGAAAGGAGTGAGTCTCAGGGGGGGCTCTCTGCATCCTGACTACAGAAACAATGTGGCCAGCTGCTTCTCCACCATGATGGGGTGTAGCTCCTTTAACTCAAAGCCAAAATAAGCACGTCTTCCGTTAAATTGCTTCTCGGCAGATATTTAGTCACACGAACAAGAAAAGAGCTAATATTTATCACATTTCCCCGTCAAGAAATATGGGTTGGTTGGTTGTCTTTTTGCATACAGGATTAGTGACACAAATCTGAGAGCAGGAAAACAGTGAGTTACATAAAATGTAGCCTGGAGGGAAATGAATGATAGAAACTGAGAAGTATGCTTGATGGTTAGAAATTGTCCAGTGTGGATTACCAGCATCAGCAGATTTCCCATAGCAAGGACTGGGACTCCGAATGCTAAGAGAATCTGCATCTGATTGTGACTTCTCCGTTATCGCACAAGGAATCCTCTTCATACTGTGTGGCTAGCCAAGGAACCAGTCTTTCCCCTCCCACATTCTCCCAGGCTCCCTTCTGTCTGCTGCAGGGTGCAGCAGCGGAGATGACCCCAGGAGCCGTGTGGTTCACTCCTTTCAGGCTGTGGTCAGTGCGCTGAGACACACTGAGCTGAGAGAAACCACCAGGGAAGTCTGTGGGGAATCGCATAATGATGGAGAAGTAGAGGGGCTGTCGCTGCACGGAGTGTCTGCAAACTGCGGCTGCAATCCACTCAGGCACATTTGCCCAAAGTCCTAACTGTGGGATTTCAATTTATGTACATTCTGAGCACAGATTGAGCTCCTATTTCACACCAGGCACTAAGCTAAGTGCTGGAGCCACACAATCAAGCTCCATGTATTCCCCAGGAAATGTTTGATGGGAGGTAGTGTTTGGGTTGAGTTTTCAAGAGGTACCAGATATTGGTTGGGAGAAAAAGACTGATGAGGAGAAGAAAAGCAATCCAGATAGTGAGAAGAGCAGAGGAAAAAGAAGGCTCAAGAGCAGGAAATCGCCTGTCAAATTTCATAAACTGCAAATACCCCTGGATGACCATATAATAAACTGTCTGTGGGAAGGGGCAGGGCATTGCCCGAGAGGTGGTTAGCAGCCAGAGAGCAAGGCACAAAATTGATGGTTACTTGAACTCCTTGTAAAAACCGTAGTGATTTCTCCAAAGACTCGTCATTAATGAGAAATTAACATAGCTTTGTTTTAGAAAGAACTCTCCGGAGTTGTGAGAATAAATTAGTAAAGGAGCATCCCCAAACCCAAAGAGACCCATAGGAAGGCTGTGGCAGAGATGAGAGTTGGCAGGGATGGAGTCTGACCAAAGCAGTGGCCAGTTGAAGCAGAGCAGGGGAGACATAAGCGACTAATATGAAAGGAAGCCACAGTGGGAAATGGTATTAAAGTGACTTTGGTGACAGAGGGATGAGATGGTAAGAAAGGTTTCCGTGGAGGGAAGAGTCTAGGGCAATTCTCACATATTTTCATTTGGTTCATTGTATCGATCAAGGATCCTTCACCACAGACAGGGAACAAAGAGGGAGAGTCGGGTGTTTGGAGGAGCTGATGAGTTCAGCCTTTGACATGCTGAGAATTGGTTCTTCGGGATTTGTAAGTGGATACCTCCAGTTGGCAGTTTTATATGAGGATGTGAAGCTCATTTTAAAGGTGTGGGTGCATGGCTGGGTGCCGGCTCATCAGTGTGTGAAGAATCGAGTTAAATTCCTAAGTTCCGTGAAGGAGCAGACATCATAGCTGATGTTCCGTCACTTCTTTCTAACTAACCTATATACTTCTCAAAGAACTCTCATCTGGCCCGTCGGTAGACAAGCTTGTATGGTATGATCTACCACTCTGTTGGCCCTTAATGGTCGAAGTTAATTGGCCCAAATGGAACCAATCAGGTAACAGCCATGGAATTTAATTTTGAAACATCTTTGTACAATATTTCTAATATTTTTTACTATGGAGATATGAAGTCGGGTAGCGTGAGATAACTACAGTTGGCTATGAAATGATAAACAAGGAAGAGGAATGGGAGAGTGAGGGAATGGGGAGAGTCTAGACCTCCTTGCAGCTCTTGAGATCCTGATAGCCTTCATGACGTGAAAGTTTGGAGATAATTAGGGAACTGTATTTACTGATTGTTCCCACTGAACCGCTGGTTCAATGCAATCACCGTTAAAATGCTAGACCGCATCTTTTTAGAAATTGACAAGCTGGTTCTAAAATTCTTGCAGTAGTACAAGGAAACTCGAATCACCAAAACTACAGTAAAACAGAAAATTGTTAGAGAGCTTAGACCTCCTGGTATTAAAACCTAATATAATTTCACAATTATAATATTCAAAATTAATATCAAAAGGCCAGGGCCCTGGCATAGAGATCTGTAGTATAAAAGAAGATAATTGAGACTCCAGAAAGAAAACGCACATTGAGGAGCCAACTGATTTTCAACAGGGGGCTTCGGAATTGAGATTCCAAAGAAGAGTATCCTGTGACTCCCAGGACAGTGCTCTCTCCGATAAACAACATAAAAAAAGCAAAACAGCCCCAAACAGGACAAGAAAGGGAAATACATGGGTGCTGGGCTGAAGGGGGCCAGATGGCCCTCATTAATTGGGGTTTAAGGTAGTCCATGCTAGAAGAAACTAAAATCTCACCCATATGTAAAAGAGACCATGATAATGAGAACACGCTGAGAAAAATGAAAAACAGGGGGAAAAACCCATGCCAACTGTACAACAATGATGACAAAGGTCACTGCTCATGTCACATTTGCTAGAGGCTGGCCTCATTTCTAAATGTTTTGAGTGTATTCATACTCACCAAACTGTAATAAGCACCAGTATTAAACACGAGGGCGGGGGGAATCGAAGACAGCATCCCCCCCCCCCCAGCCAGGGAGCTGGCAGTGTTAAGTAAACGGTTCTCCACTACAATTGCACTTCGAAATCACCCCTAGGAACCTGTAAAACACACCATGTTCAGCCAGCCGCTCACCCCGATTAAACCAGACTCAGTGACGAGGTTTTAAACCTTCCCAGGTGCTTCCAATATGCAGTCAAGGCTATGAAGCGTTGTATGAAGGCAGAGTAATTCTTCCTCGGTGAACAGTTGTGAGAAGCCTTAGCTCACTTGGCATTATTACATCCGCTGGGCACCGAGACAATGCATTTCAGAAGTTGGCCTTGAGAACTTCAAAATAAAATCTCTTGGGCCCCAAGCCAAGCCTTGGATCCTTCAGAAGCCCTTAGATAGGGCCCTGCCCGTGGGGAGATGATTCCTTTCTTTTTTTTTTTTTTCCTTTAGACAGGATCTCATTGTGTAGCCCAGGCTAGCGTGGAGCTATCAATCCTCCTGCCTCTGCCTTCTGGTGGCTAGATTATAGCTGTGTACCACACGCTGCCCAGTTTGTCTTCTACCTAGCAGTTTAGCAGACTGATTCAAATCCTGGGTTACTTGTCTCTGTCTGGGTGCAATGCACTCCATATTTTCCTATTTAGCCTTGAGAAAGTTTCTTTATCTCTGTGAGCTCAGTCTTCATTTTATCATTGGACTAATATTCATACCTACAGAGCAGGCTTGTAGTGCAGGATGGAAAGAGGAAAGGCACCAATACACACACACACACACACACACACACACACACACACACACACACACCAATTTCTCACTCAATGAAGTAATAATTACCATAACAGTCACATATCTTGACATTTCAGTCACAAGTGGGCCGCAGATCCCAGCGGTCCCAGGAGATTGCATCACCAAACACTGATAGTTATCTCAGTGTATGTCAGCTCCCTCTGTGATCTTCATGGAATGAGGACATAGCCTAAGGACACTCTGCTCAGAATATGTCCCCTTCATTTAGCAATGCATGACTATCTGCTATTCTTTCACACTGGATATTGCACGAAATTTACATTTCAATCTTGCTCTTATTTTGAGACACTCCTCAAAGGCACATATATGAAGTGAAAAGTTTTGGAGCACAGAAAAGAGAGGGCCCAAAGAGGATTGGAGCAGTGGACAGAGATTGTGTAAGAAGAACGAAATCCTAGGACCAGTATGTCATAGCTTGGAGGAACCACAACTGCTTTCTAGAACAATCCTCCATCTTTGTAGAGCAAAGGGCAGCTTGGGGCAGCTTAGGGCAGAGACTTGCTGTGGGGAGCAATGATTTATAAACCATTGAGAGGTTTCTAAATGGATGTGATTAGGACTGGGTATCTCCAGAGGGCTTCAATTTACAAATGGGCTGGTCATTGGTGATTTAGACTGAGGATCCTTAAGCTTCTCCCAACCATAATCCCTTTCACATTTTAACACTCTCCAATCCAAAGATATACTAATTTGGTACTCTCAAGCTGAGAGATAATGGTAGAGAAATGCTAAAAGTCTGTTTCCTATAATTCAAGCATTATATTTCTATAAGAGCAGTCCTCTGGTATGTAAATATATTAAATGTGTATATATCAAATATTTATTGATGATGAATCACAATGCAATATATTTTAAGAGAATTATTCAATATTTATGTGTGTATGAAATGTTACCACTCAGTAGGGACAAAAATTAATTTGAATGAATATCCTTATTTTTACATAAAGAATTAAACCTTGCAGCTGAGAGGTGGTGGTGCACGCCTTTAATCCCAGCCCTCGGGAGGCAGAGCCAAGCGGATCTCTGTGAGTTCGAGGCCAGCCTGGGCTACCAAGTGAGTTCCAGGAAAGGCGCAAAGCTACACAGAGAAACCCTATCTCAAAAAAAAAAAAAAAGAATTAAACCTTGGATGAACATTTCATACCACAGGACAGGATTTAACCTACACAGAGCATCTTAAATGTTTTGTTTCTAGAATTTATTGACACTTTAAAATTTTTTTTTAAATTATCGATGCTGAAAATGCCTCTTCACATAATTTCAAAATTTGTTAGAAATTCTGTTCTAATCCCAAGACAAAATTCATTAAGCGATTTTTTTAAATAAAGCTCAAATGAGCAACTCAATTTTTAAAAAAGTATGTGTGCATATGCATACACACACACACACACACACACACACACACACACACACACACACACGTACATGCACACATGCCATGGCATGCATGTAGGGTCACAGGACAAGTTGCAGGATCCTATGAGTTCTGGGAACTGAACTCAGGCTTGATGGTAAATACCTTTTCTCACTGATCCATCTTGTTGGTCCTCAATAATTTTAACAACAAAACATTCTAAGCCTATCCAATCCAAAGATACACTAATTTGGTACCTACACACTGAGGAACAATGGTAGGAAAATATTTCAAGCCTGTATCCCATAATTAAAACTTTATGTTTCTGTAAGAGCAGAAAACTTTGTATGCGAAGCAGAAATACTAATCTACAACATAGAATAGTCTGGAATCTGAGTGGAGTTGTTTCCACAATTTTGATTGGTATTGCCAGGTGTGCTGATGTAGTGATAGGGTGCTGGCTACGTGCTTAGAGACAAGGCTTTGGTGAAGTTGCTCTTAACTGCTGAGCCATCTCTCTAGCCCGCAGTCAAGGGCTGGTCCAATCCTAGTTCATAAGACACCTGAGGTCAGGGCTAAGGAGAGGCAGGATGCCAAGTGACATTGAGGCCCCGCTAATAATGCTTGGAGGGCAGAAAGGTACTTGGAGAGGTAGAATAGGATACTGGATGCTCCGAGACAGAGCAGCAAGAAGCAATTGTCCGGTGCAGGTAGCAGATGTAGGACATGGTTGGGCTGAGGATCCTGCCATTTTAACAGTTTGTCATGTTTCAGACTCTTGGTTGTGATAATCTGTTATCCTCTCAGAAGCAGAGGAGGATTAGAAGGAAACAGTGCTCCAGGTAACAGCTTATGTTGGTGGAAGGCACATCATCCTATTACTACGGGACACAGACACAAAATGCCACAGACTGGGCACAGAAATTCATTGTCTCCCATTTCTGGAGTCTAGAAGTCCACATCAATGTGTCAGCAGGGTCGAATTATTCCAAGGCCTGTGAAAACAAGATGTTTCAAGCTTCTCCAGAAGCATCTTGGGGCCTCAGGCCCTCTTTGGCTTACAGAAACTATTTCCTCTGCAGATGTCTGTCTCTGTGTCCAAATCTGCCTTTTCTGAGAGCACACTGTAGTAGGGCCCACTCTAAGCATGTCATCTTAACTTGATCATCGAAAAGATCATATTTGTTTAAACTATTCTTAGTATATTGATCAGGCTGGTCTCAAATCTGTGCTCAACTGATTCTTCTGCCTCAGTTTCCCAAGTAGCTGAGAGTACAGGTGCCCGCTACCATATCCAGATAAAGCCCTTTAAAAAAATCTGTGCATACATGGATACATGGGCTTGTTCATGTGTGGGAGTATCAGTGGGAGTGCCTCCCACCTTGTTTGGGACTGTCTGTTCTTCCATTGTTTACCAGGCTATACCAGGCTAGCTAGGCCAGAGCTGCAGGGACCTCTACATCTCTACCTCTCATCTCATCATAGCATTGGGATTACAGATGTATGCTACCACATCTGGCCTTACCTGGTTTCTATGGATTCAAATTCAGGTTCTCACTCTGTGCGGGGCTAGCACTTTGCCCACGCAATCATCTCTCTGGTCCTGAAGACCCTATTTCTAAGTAATCTCTGATTCACTGTTACCTGGGTATTTTGCTGTTTTCTTATTGTTGCGACTGAATACTTGACAACTTAAAGGAGAAAGGGTTTGTTTTGGCTTACGGTATGAGGTGACAGTGCTCCGTAGAGTGGAGAAGGCGTGGGAGGTGACTGGTCACGTTGTCTCTGGAGTCAGGAAGCAGAGGTTGGACAGAAAGCAGGGTCTCGCTATCCAACCCCCAGGCCTGCCCCACAGTGATACACTTACACCAGCAAGGCTCTGTGTCTTAAGTGTTCTACAGCCTTCCCAAAGAGTACCACCCCTGGGAATTAAATGTTCAAATAGATGAACCTATGGGGGACATTTCACATTCGACGTCTAACACAGTCTGTGCCTCATTCCTAGCATTGGACCCACACAAACTGTCACTGGATCGTAGATTTTCTTAAGACCTCGTTTTATTCTCATTTAGGGCTATGTGGCTTCAAAGCACATTCTCCACTGCCTTCTACCTGGAGAATAACAGTGAAACCCCACACCTCTCTGCCAGGACCTCATTCTGAGGAACCTCTCCAGGGCCTCAAAGTCATCTTGCTAGAGCTGTTGACAGGAGCTGTGGCAAAAAGATACAAGGCTGAGAAGAACCTCAGGGATCACGTGACCACTTACCCAAGAGATGGGACCAGGAACCCAAAATGGACTTATTCTTGTCCTCAGGTACACAGTAGAATCAATATGTGAACTGGATCTCATGAAGTCTAGTTCTCCTCTCACTGTTTTTATGAAAAGCTCTGTAACAGATGCTGTAAGAATATCAAAGAAGTATACTATCCTGTCAGGTTAGGAAGCATATCGTTTCACACTGCTGGATCTCTGATTTAGAGATGCTACTTAGCATCCATGGCAGGTCCAGTTGGTAGCATTTTCTCTTTTATAGTAGAATTTAGCAATAGGCATACATTTTACCGTAAGGGTCTCAAACCCAAGAAAATGGAGTTTAAGAATCTGCCTAAGGAATCGTCCATCTAATTTTGAGGAGGAGACATTTGTCATGTGGTGTCACAATAAACACCACAAGATAGAATGTAATGATGGAATTCAAACTAATCACTTTGACACCACAGACAAGAAAAAGAGTAGATTGAAGATGGACCCATCTTGGAACTATCAACCTTATTCTGAATCCTTCCAAAGGAGTCTCCTTGCTTTTCAGGTAAAGGCAAAATTCCTTGTAAGACTGGACAAGAACTCTTTCTCTTCAAGTCTCCATTCTCATCTTGCAATACAAATCCTGGCTCTCCCCACAGTGCTCCCCTCTCAACCCCTCAGCACTACAGGCTTCTCCCATCAGTGTTTCTGTCATACTGTTCCCACTCCCAGAGTGCCTTCCCACTGAATGCCACTTGCATGGAGAAAGAGTTCTGATTCCAAGTGGTATTTAGGGATGTCAAGAGTCCATGGTTTCAGTATGGAAAGGACCCCAAAACAAGTGTCAGAAAGGATGTTTTCATCAATGCCATTGGCCGGTGGATTGCCACTGTGTCCCCCAGGACTGCTTAAAAGCTCCTCTTGGCTACCTCACAGGGCCATCCTTTTTTATAGTAATACTTCTATAGAAAGCCTTGACACAATGTGTTGAAGAATCAATTTCCTTCATTCTGTCTAAACTTTAGCAACTCTTCAATCCATGACTCTCGACATTTTTCCCACACAGCAGCACTATAATCTCTTTTCACCCTTGATCGTCGCATCTAGTCAGTTTAATAACACCATTTCTGTGTTTGTTGTGAGCCCCTAGTCTCTGGTCACTTATTCTCGCTTTGTGTTCCTATGGCTTGGTTCTTTTTATCTTAACTGAACTTTTGCAATCATTGTAGACGCACACACAGTTGTAAGACACAGTAGAGAGAACCTATGAGTATAGGCTCCTTGTGATGTCTTAACAACCAGACCCATCTCCCTCCCACCCCACACCTCACGTTTTCTTTTTCCCATGCATCAGTTTGACTTTACCACGGATCCACTTTTCTGCAGTACTAATTCTGGTCTTCACCGCCTCTGGCATGAAAAGATATTCTTTCTTATTAATTCATTCATTCATTCATTTTTCCCAGCATGATCACGTGACTGGCAAAAAGGGTCAATGAAATGATTCCTAATGATATTCTGCTATACTCATAGGTAGTTGCCTAATCCAGTTGTCATAGGAGAGGCTTCACTCAGTAATTGATAGAAAAAGATGCAGAGACCCACAGCCAAACATTAGATGAACTTCTGGGAATCCTGTGGAAGAAGGAGAGGATTGTGGGAGCCAGAGGAGCCAAGGACACCACAAGAAAACTCACAGAATCAACTAACCTGGGCTCATAATAGGGGATCACAGAGACTGGACCGCCAACCAGAGAGCCTGCCTGGGACTGACCTAGGCTCTCTACACGTGTTACATGTGTTACATGTGTACATATGAAAGGATTTTCTGCTGTACTTTGCTTCCTCATAGTCCCATGTTAGATTTATAATTCTCTCATATCTCTTGCTTTGTTAGCCCCTCTATCCTCCATGGTTACTTTAACAAGCACTTGGAGGAAACTCAAGAACTAAATCATGGAGGCAAAGTCTTGACAAATGTATGGGCGTACTCTAGCCACTTGTCAAACATCATGGCTCATGGGACTCCAGGCAGGTAGAACTAGTTGATTGGACATGGACTACAGAAACAAACCCATGGACATTGTAGTTTTTGCTGCCCTTCATTTCTCACATGGATAGACCGAGGACAGCTGTTGGAGAATCTACAACAGAGATAGACCGAGGACAGCTGTTGGAGAATCTACAACAGAGATAGACCGAGGACAGCTGTTGGAGAACTTGCAATAGAGATAGACTGGGGATGGCTATAATAACATCTACTGCACCCAAACAGCCTAAGTAAGTTGTTAGAATTGAGACTATCTGACAAGGGTGACGTGAGAAAACACCTCCTTCCTGATAGCTTGGTGGCTGCAGGAATGCGCTTGTACCTGTGCTGTGAGATCTAGAAGGCAGAGAGCTCTCAAGAGGGATCTGCTAATAAAGCAGATTTTTTTTTTAAAAGTTCTTTCCTTGAAGACTCCCTGCATCAATAAGGGAGAATAAAGACAGAGGATCTCCACCTCTGAGGTTTTATTTATATGATTTAAGAGTTACCTCTCGGGGCTGGAGAGATGGCTCAGAGGTTAAGAACACTGGCTGTTCTTCCAGAGGTCCTGAGTTCAATTCCCAGTACCCACATGGTGGCTCACAACCATCTGTAATGAGATCTAGCTCCCTCTTCTGGCCTGCAGTCAAAAATGCAGACAGAACACTGTATACATAATAAATAAATAAATCTTAAAAAAAAAAAAAAAGAGTTACCGCTCTTGCTTTTCTCTTTTAGTAGTCAAATCATGCTTTAACCACAAGTAGAATTTAATCAGGATACATAGAACTGAAAATATAAGCTGGCACTGGAGAGAACTTGCAATACCTAACACAGAGGGTGCTGTTGGATACTTGGATCTCCCCCTGAGAAGAGGCCGTGACATCAGCTATTAGAGCCTCAAATGCTTTGGTCCAGCTGCTCCAGTTTGGACCCTTATTAGGTGTGCTAGCCATGTGACCTAAGTTACTCAACCTCTCTGTGCATCCATCCACTTTTGCATCTATAAGATGGGAGTTTGAACATCAGTGTCTACTTTCCAACAGTGTCCTGCGAATATATGCACAGCATTTGAAACGTTCAAGCATCCAATGACACTTATATTGGCACCAATTTTTTGCACTATGTTCCAGGCACAATTCACAGAGTGATTTTGTGAAGCAGATTCTAGGCTTCTCATGGAGTAAACAAAGACTCAGAGAGCTATATAACAACAGCTAATTGACTAATTTAGGATAGAGATGAGAAGGCTGGACTTCCAGCCTGGGAAAGTTGTGGAAGGTCTGCTGGAAAAGCAAGCTGATGAATGCAGGAGGAAGGGAGGGGCACCCAAAACCTAATAGATGAGGGAAAGAGCAAAGCCTTTCATGCAGTGTCCAGAGTTTCAGATTCCAAAACGAGTGCCCCTTAAAAATAGGCTTGGACCAGCAACATCATTCCACTCACTATGCCGTGATTGAGCAACGCATCCTAGTGTATGACTGTGATGGGAAACAAGAGAAATAGTAACTATAATCCCAGCCTCAAGTCATCTCTTAAACATTCTACTGAGAGGGGAAGAAAAGTGGTTGGAGGTTGATGCATTTCATGCCTTCTTATCACATTATATTGCAATGAATTTCTGAGCATGGGGGAGATGAAGTTTGCCAAGGAAGATGTCTTAAGGTCCAGCCTTCTGTGACTGAAAACTCCCATCAGTCTCCTTAGGCATAGCTTCAGCATTAGATTTGCAGCCTCAGATGCCAGCAGGGGTTACAGTGCACTCAACTGAAGCGACACAGGTAAGGGCTACCAGTATGTAAAGAAGTTGGGTCCCCTTGGAACCTGGGCTTGTATTAGGAACCCCTATTCTGAACTTGTAGGGGGTTACTGGCAGATCTTTCCAGTCTTTAACAGAATCCAAAAATGTAGAATTTGATGCAAAAGCTCCTTACGTCTAAATATTGCATCAGATATTATAAATAAAATGAGGTGTGCCAAATAAAATGTTTGAATGCCACCTTTCAGCTCTTGTTACTAACTGGTGCCCAAACAAGAAATGGCATGCAATGGATGGTGTCATTTCTAGCTCAATGGGAAAACTCAGGGTCCCTGCCTCTACCCTTGGTCTGAGAGTCATTCATTCCATTCCTTGCTCCCATTGGCTCCCCAGACAACAAACTGGGCAATTTGAACCCAGAGTCTTCCTGCCAAGGTATTGTTGCTGAGTTTTCGAGTTTCAAGTCCCTGGTTACGAATGAGTCATCTCAAACTCCATTAGGGGAGAGCTCCTCTAGGTTCAGCCACGGTAGGCAGAGCGGGGATGACTCAGACGGAGGAGCATGCACAGCCTAATGGGTCCAGCATGTGGAGGCTTTGGAGATGCTGAAGCTGGTGTTCATGGTGTCCAGGGAGAGCACAGAGGAGGGCTGGATGTTGTAATATGCTCCCAGCTAAATTCCCTGCTAGCTCTTTTGCACTCCAAAGAATTTGAAATATTTGCCTCTGACCTCAAACACAAAGTGGTCATGCACCTCAAGGAGATGGCTTGTTATGAGTCCCTGGTGCCCTACTCCGGCCTCCTTCCTCAAGCCTGACTAAGTCTAGGTTTCGGTATTTCGGTATTGCCAAAGCCAAACCATTTACAGCTCCTCCTCCCTTTCTTGCTTCTATCCCTTCGTGCGTGCCATTTCGTCCTGCCGGGATATCTTTATATGCCTCTGGACAGCTTCTAGTTGTGCTTTAAAACTCAAAACAGACTTCACTACTTTCAGGGAGGGATTTCTGACCCTCCCACTTGGAGTTAAATGTGTGCCCTTCTTTTGTGCACATATAACTTGAACTTACCTTTTCACATTGTGTGGCCCTCCCTGACTTGCCTATCTGCCTGCCGGCCACTTTTGGGAGAGCCTCTGGAGGCCGGGCAGCTTGTAACCGTCTTCCTTGTATTTCACAGGCATTATCACATGGGCATGCAGTCAATAAGAGTTTATATGACTATGTGGGATTGACTCTCCGAGGAGAGTGCTGTGAGACCTGTCTCACTCATGCTTGTAACTGATCTAAGGATCTCAGCCCAGCCTTTGCCGTCTGGGCCTCGCTGCAGTCTCTGTGATCATAAGCAGAGTGGCTGCTGCAGAATGAACAGATAATCCCCAAGTCAATAGCTCTGTCTGAGGCCTGTTATTCACTCAAATTCAGTGAATACCTACTGAATAAATAGTCTCCACTCATCGAATCCTTATATTTGGGGGACGCAAACAATAGACATACGAGGTTCAAGGTCATCAATGAGGTACAGGGAATATTTATTGGATAGTTATAGTGTGCCATGCATAGAACTGATACAAATAGATGCTGTTATCTCTATCCTACAGAGAAGAAATTAAGACCCAGAAAACTTGCTCACGGTCTCCTTAGTTACAGAATTATGGGGTTAAACTTGAATGAGGCTAATGGAAAGTCATTATCCAGTGTTATCAGGTAAGTACTGGAGGATTTGATGAGAAACAGGACACCAGATCTGGGTGGTAAGCAAACTGAACATAATTGAGTAAGCTGCCAGAACAGGCATGGGATTTGGGGAACCAGAGAGGAGCCAGAGATGAACCAGAAACCACAATATTGAATTGACATCAAATTACTGCAGGCTTTTAAATGAATTTCTTGTTTATGTTAGGAGCCACGTTGAGTTTGGCTACCTTGAAGCTTCCAAATAAAAGGACAGGGCTATAACCTGTTTTATAGAAACCTTCAGTGGGTATGGGGCAAGGTGAGTTCATCCTCACATCTTCCGTGACCTCATTTGAAGAAGTGTTTCCCTACTCATGAGAGCTTTTGAGTAGTTTGTCTGTCTGGGTCCAATCCAACACTGAATGAACCGGGTTTCTAGGTGGGAGGCCCTGGCATCTGTACAGCCAGAAGTTATCCATAGTTGATGAGGAGCAAGGACAGAAACTCTAATCTCAAGACAAATGAGCTTTGTTTGTTTTCCTTTTATCTCAGGAGAACAGAGCTGTGAAGCCACACACTTCTAAGGGGTAGGGGTAGGGGGCGAAAGTTTCTGGTCCTAGGAATTGGAAAATGGAATTTTTCTCTTTTCAGAGGAAATACAGATGGGAATCATCATCCAGAGGTGGCTTTTACCATGTGTTTTAATGGGGGGGGGGCAGACTTCTCATGTTTAACCTTCATGTTGTCAAAGTAAGGGCTTACTTTGAAGATATAGGGTGTGTACTTTAAAAGTTCTGTCTCAAAATTCATTTCACTGCAGTATCTCTTCTTTGGCTAATACACTTGTGGCTGAGGCCAACAGTGTTTGGATTCTCTGCCATAGGTATCTAAGGACAAAGTTGCTGTTGATTTTGAGCGTGGTCACTTGCTGAGTCACGGGGCAGCTAGAGCTGAGTTTCAGGCCTCACAAAGCTACCTGCATGAATTAGAGTGCCGTTTGAGATGGTTTCCTAAATATCATGGGGTTTTAAGGGGACACACTTTGTGTGCCCGGCCTTCCTCAGCCTCATAGCAGCCTCCGAAAGATTCACAGGAAGCTGTGTTTCTCAAACTCCCTTGCATCCAGGATTCTGCATTTGTATTACAGTGCACCAGGTAGATGTGAGGTGAGGGTACTTTTAACCTCTGCCCTGGTGCTGATCATGGTGATCTTTCAAGCCTACTTCTATGGGTTGTCTATTTTTCCTCTGTGATGCACATCTTCTCTTATTAGATAAAGGACATCTCATCCAGGTCTTGTCTTCTGAAATGCAATAAATCTTTGCTCTATCCCACTCAATTAGAGATGACATGTACAGATGATGGGAACTTCCAAGAAAAACGAATTCCTCCCAATTTTTATTATTTCCTGGTGTATCTATTTCTTGGGATTTATTGCAGTCATTTTTGCTCTTTACCCCCCTATCTGTGATGGTTGGCATGAGAATGGCCCCTGTAGGCTCATATATTTGAATACTTTGCCCCCAGTTGCTGGAACTGTTTGGGAACCATTAGGAGGTGTAGGCTTGTTGGAGGAGGTGTGTCTCAGGCGTGAGCTTTGAGGTTTAAAAAACCCACTCATTCTCAGTTGTGTTCTCTCTCTCTCTCTCTCTCTCTCTCTCTCTCTCTCTCTCTCTCTCTCTCTCTCTCTCATGCTTGTGAATCAGATGTAAGCTTTCAGCTACTGGTCCAGCACCATGCCTGCCAGCCATGCTTTCTGCCTTATGGTCATGGAATCTACTACCTTCTGAAACTGTGAGCCCCAAATTAAACACTTTCTCTTATAAATTGCCTTGGTCATGGTGTCTCTTCTTAGCAACAGGATGGTAAACTGAGACACCATTTATCTTATTAGAAGGGTGGTAAGAGGAGATGGAGAAAACAAGTTCAAGAATCTGTTTCTACCAGCATTTCCCAATCTCAAGGCCCTAGTGCTTCAAGTTGTGGCTAGATGTCATTCTTTTATTAACAATTTATTCATTTATTTTACAACCTTACCAAAGTTCCCCCTCCCTTCTCTCCTCCCCTTCCCACCACCTCCCCTTCACCTCTGCCCTCAATCCACTCCTCCTCTGTTTCTGTTCAGAAAGGGGCAGGCCTCCAATGGGCGTCAACAAAGCATGTCACATCAAGTTGAAGTAGGGCTAAGCTCCCTCATTGTGTTCAGGCTGGGCAAGGGAACCCAGTATGAGGAATAAGTTCCCAAAAGCCAGCCAAAGCATTAGACTCCTGCTCCTACTGCTAGGAGTCCCTTAAGTAGACTAAATTACACAACTGCCACATGTATGCAGAGGGCCTAGGTGGATCCCATGCAGGCTCCCTAGCTGTCTTTTTTTATTAAACATTAAACACAATCAAGAGGGTGGGGCGAGGCAGTAACTAGAGGGCCGCCTACAATCTAGGCATCCTCATTTGCTGCAATGTATTTCAAGGTCTCCTCTGTGCAAGTGTATACCCAGTTCCTCATATTTGGAATTAGGCAAAAACCCCATCAATGTTCATTTTTACCAGCAAAAAATTGGAGTCCAGAGAGATGAAATAGCTTGCCTTGTGTTGAACAACTAGTTGAACCAGCTTGAACAGCTTGAACCAGAATCCACACCCTTGAACAGTAAGGAGCATTGAAGTCCTTCTGAGTGCAGACTAGTGATTTGTAGAGATTAGGAAGGGTGTCTGGATGGTGGCTTGGGTCTGATCTGTGCACACATATATGTGTGGGAACATAACAATGTAGTCTACTAATACACACGACTAATACATCTTAGTCAAAACTTAAGCTACATGTCTTCTAAGAGGATGATAAAATATTATGAAGCATAAAGGCAGGCAGGAAAACAGACAGAAGGTGAGAAAAACTAACTAACTAACTAACTAACTAACTAACTAACTAACTAACTAAATAAATAAATAAATAAATAAATAAATAAATAATAAAAAACACCTCCAAGAAAGGCTGGTGTTCTATCTCTATCAGTTACTGAAGGTTGAAAACAGAAATGTTGTCTGTTTCTTGCCCGGGGACATCCCCAGCTCACTGAAGAGGTTCGAGCCCCTCAATGCCTTTTCCACATGTGCCTGGAATACCTTGGTGGTTTGACCTCTGTCTGTTACATGTTGTTTTTATAAAGGAACCAAACTCCAGCACTTTCGGCACAGTTAGGAGACACTGTCTTCTGGGCTTTGCCCCATTAAATGACTATTCTTCTCCCCAGATATGTTGTACAGATGTTCTGGCCTTCTCACTTAAATCCTCAGGGTGGGGACATTGGGCACCTTCTCCTTTGGTCCCCGCCAATGTTGGCACCACAGGAGGATGTTTGTGTTTGTCAAGGAGTTGGAAGGACTTTCCATGTTGGCAGTCATTCTCCCTACATGGAGCAATAATAGAGAACAGGAAAGGAAAACTTAACACATTATGAACCATCTCATCTATGACACTTTGAATGCTTATCCCCTCCAGACTGCCTCCCTAAAGGTGGTTTAAGGATCACCTAAAGAATAAAGGAATACTATACTTTCTGGTGTCATTTCTACGTGACTTTGCCTTCAGGTAAAAGTTCCCCATGTCGTGTGTTGTCCAGATACCCCAAGCTGACATCCTCATAGCTCTGAGTTCAGCAGGAAGTGAGAGTATATCCTTTCATGTTCAAAAATATCCTAGGATGGGTCTCACTGGATGAACTTCAACCACATCCACATTCCCAAGCCAACTTCTATGGCCAGGATCTACTCAGTCACTTGACTGCTAAGGTCTAGGTCACTTCAGTTCTGGATCCAGAGACAAGAGGATGGTAGTAGCAATAGATGCTTGTCACACACACAAAACTACTCTCACACTCTGTTCACTGATTTTTTTCTTTTGGTTCACTTTGCAGAGGTGAATTAGGATGCACTTTGTGGAGACAGGCTAGAATCCCAATAAACGTCTACTTAACTTTCAGGCCACAGCTCAGGCTCTGTCGTTCACTGATGAATCCCTCATTGCTGTCTCTAAGCAGTTACTTCCTTCATCCGTCATGTTTTTACTCTTCTTCCCAGGGAAATGGGACACACCATTCAGGTCATGTTGGTGTCTCCTCATCTTTCTCCCTCAATTTCTGTTAACTCCTGGACGTCAGAAATAGTATCTTATTTACTCTTGACCTCTCCAGGTACTAACAGCAGGCGCAAAACACTCAAAAGAAATCTTTGTGGAAGAAATATAGGAATGGTAAGTTAATTATTTCATTAAAAAAATTAATGCATATGCTCCTAGTTCATAGGGGTGGGGGAACTTGGCCAACTATTGAGGGAAATAAAAAAAACCCACAAATAACTGGATCATAGTGAGAACGCTGAAGCCAGAGCTACACGAAGGGTGGGAAGCAGGAAGAAGTATGTGCTCAACTCTGGAAGAGAAGCCACAAACACATCTCAGAAATTAGTATTATTTCATGTCCGCATCTCTCTCCTATGGCTCCCACACACACTCTCAGTTCTTGCGCCCTTGAACAACTCTAAATAAGTGATCCCATTGTCCTAGCATCCTGCATAATTGTCCACAACACATAAGAGGTTTGACAAATATTTCTGAAAAGAATTTATTATGTTTTCTTCGCTACTAGCAGTATCATAGAATGAGGGGACACAACGTTATCTGGGATTTCCCCAGATAATGCCCCCCATCCTGAAAGCTAAGATGTAATACTTGGCTGTAGACAATCACCTGTGTCTGAATGTCTCTATCCCTATAGTCTGAATGAAAGTGGGTTGTGCAGAAACTGGGTTCTATTTGCTTTAGGTAAAATGTAATAAGTGATGCTTGCTGTCCTGGCGAATGTGGAGTAGCTGAGCTAGCCTGGGACTTGGAAGACACACGCCTAAACATTGTTGCATCCATTGTTTGTGTTTGTGGTGAGTTTGGCTCTAGGCAAAACTGAATCAAACTCGCTCTCAGCCTCATCTTCTCTGCTGATCTCTCTCTTCCCCTTTCTCCTCTCATGTGCATGTGTAGGTTTTGCCTGCACTGAGAATTCATGGTAGCTACAAAAATGTACCACTACCATCCCGCTGCACCAGGGAGACCTTAACTGACCGAGGGCAGCGGCTTGCCTTGGCTCCATAGCATCCGTCCTGCTGCTCTCCTAAGGCTGCTCTCCACTAATTATGGAGCCCAAGAGGGAAACTAAAGCAGGGCTCACCTGCAAGATACTGCAAGCGGGCTCTAGAGCCTCTCCATCAGCCTGGGTGAGATGATGCTGCAATCTGAATCTCTTCCTGGCTTCCTCCCACTCTCTCTCCTTCACAGGCCAGTCTTTCATTGTAGCTGACCTTCTTGCTACCTCCTCTCATCCTTTCCCTGTTCTCAATGATAGCTTTTTGACATATCTAGCGACTGTCTGGCCTCGTTTTAAACCCTGTGTCTTGGAGGACCAGGAATGCCTTGGGGTGTCTATTACTGTGACAAACCACCATGACCTAAAGCAGCTTCCAGAGGAAAAGGTTTATTTTAGCTTATAACTCTTAGGTCATACTCCATCACTGAGGGAAGTCAGAGCAGGGACTCAAGGAAGCAACCTGGAGGCAAGAACAGAAGCAGAGGCCGTGGAAGAGTGCACCTTACTGGCTTGCTCCTCCTAGATTGCTCAGCTTGCCTTCTTATACAAGTAGGACCAGCTGCCTAGGGGTGACGTCATCCACAATGGGAGGGCCTGCCCACCCTCCTATATCGATCATTAATCAAGAAAACATCCCACTGCTTGCCTACAGGCCAGGCTGATGGGGGTATTTTCTCATTGAGGTTCTCACTTCTCAGATTACACGAGCATGTGTAAAACTGAAAAACAAACAAACAACAATCAAAACCAAACAAAGTACAAACCAGGACAAGGAGCAATGTCATTGAAACCCCACATAGGAAATATACAGGTGAGAGACGTCTCCAACCCCAGTGGTCAGCAGCGACTTCACTTTTTGGGGTGTAGGGAAAGAGTGATTAACCAGTGAGTGGAGAGAGGCCCCTTGGAGCAGAAGGAATTGAACTTCCCAAAGGTTCTTACACAACCACATAGCATCCCATCTCTCTCAACCCCTCAAGGCCAAGCACATGATCTGCTGGGCCCATTTCCTGAGTTATATTTCAAAGTGCTTCTTGTTTTGTTTTACTTCCTTCCCACATTAAGGTTACTTTGAAGATTCTCTTTGGCACCGGGTGGTGGTGGCACATGGTTTTAATCCCAGTACTTGGGAGACGGAGGCAGGTGAATTTCTGTGAGTTTAAGGCCAGCCTGGTCTACAAAGTGAGTTCCAGGACCGCCAGGGCTGTTACACAGAGAAACCCTGTCTCTAAAAACAAACAACAACAACAACGAAAAAGAGAAGATTCTCTTTGGTCTGATTTTACTCTGAAACAACAAGAAGAGAAAACCAAAAAAGATTTTCAGAACCATTTCACTGAGTTCTGCCCTCCGTCTCTTAAGCAGCCTCACCAGGCAACCATGTACCTGTTGGGAGTCATTGTTCACTATAATTCTTTCCATGTCGGCTCAACATTTAAGTAGAAATGGAAAAATCATAAAAGTATATGTTTTATGCTCAAAATAAAGATTTATTTCCCATGAACATATTAGATGTGATTTTTTTTAACTAGACAATTTCTTGAGAGGCATATCAAAATATTTTAATGCAGACACTCCAATAAATCACTTCCAATAAAGGGCAGACAGCGTCATGAATTTTTCAGTTGCAGCCTGGATTGTTACAGGGAACCCTCAATGGGCCAGTCTGGGAGTTAGTGGTCGGGCCATATATACACCAGGTTAACTGCATATGCTTAACACAAAAATTCCAGCAGACGTAGGCTGGCACCAGGAAGGAGAGCTTAACTGAGGCCAAGGCTATTTAGGCTCACCAGTTTTGCTAACATGTACAGAGCTAAATTGGCTCCCTATTCCATTTTTATCCCATGACATTTTAGTTACCTATCTTGGCAGTCTATCTAACTGCCCAGTGGCTCATCTATTACTCTGATCTGCGTTGTCGTTAGCCTGTGGTGTAGAACGAGCATAGTCAATTCATGCAATGTCCTCCAGTGAGTCTGAATGCCAGCCGGCTTCGAGGAAAGCTGAAGATGGTAGTGCCTAAAAGAGACAGATGTGGGGGAGCTGTACGGATCAATGCACCAGAGAAGGCGAAGCGAGTCTATAGACAGAAACCACCTACTGGGCGGGAGGAACCTGGAAGCCGGTGAAAGAAGCACCTACCTTCCCAGATTGGATGTCTGATCTACCCAGGGAGAACTTCACCAGAGGAGGAATCCTGCTTATGAAAGAGGGTGTCTGGGTTCAACCATGGGTAGGAGACAGATGTGTTCAATTAGGGGACATTTCCAAGGAAGCAGGTCCTTATTAGTAATTGCTTGAAAGTAGGAATGTATGGTGCATGCCTTTAATCTCAGCACTAGGGAGGTAGAGGCAGGTGGATTTCTGTGAGTTCTAGGCCAGCCTGGACTCCAGGACAGTTACAGGTACACAGAGAAACCCTGTCTTGAAAAAAAAAAAGTAGAAATGTATTATGTAGTATGGTTGTGTTCCATTATGTGTATATTGATTCCACAAGATCACATATCTTCCTTTGTATCAGACTATTAATGCATACTAAACAATATACAAATTGGGCAACTGAAAACTCTTAATATGTCCCATGGTTCTCGAGTTGGCTCCTCTGAGTATCTGTCGTCACTTGGAGTTCCTATATGTGGTTGTAGATAGTGCTCTGGGCTGCACTTGACCGCTCTGCAGATCTTGGATGTGTTGTAGTTACTGGTGGCTGCAGGTATGGGGCTCGGCTTGTCTCCTGGAACCTCTCTCTGTGTCCTCTCCATATGAAAAGTATGGCAGCCAGCTTCCGAGACAGCAGCTCTTTGTAGCATAGCCTCCGAAATCCCAGGTTCGGGCTAGAGATGAAGTTCAGTGGTAGAGCAGTTGCCCAATCTTGCAAGGCTTAATTTGATTCCTACTCCTGCCAAAACCAAACCAACCCCAACTTCCCCAAACCAACCAACCGACCAATTAACTGAAAACAAAGCCTACAGAGAAATCCCATCTTTTGGATGACTAAAACAGAATCACTGAAGCCAGCTTGACCACAAAGGGAGGGAAAGTTGACTCCTCCTGTTAACACAAGGAACTGCATGTAGGCCTATGGCCGGGGGGGGGGGGGGGGGGGGGGGGGGGGGAGGCGGGCAGGAGGCAGTTGGTGGGTGACATTTTTGACTACTTGCCACTTTCCACATTTGGTTGACAGTCTTTTTACCTCTAACTTTCCTTCCCAGACTAAAACAGCCTAGTTCAGAGCTGTGCCAAGTGATGGACATAAGGGCTGACATTCAAGAGCGTGAACACTTAGATGCAGGAAGACCTACCTGACCGACTTGGAGTGTGGACTTTCCCGCTTAACCACCCTAGATCTTGGAAAAGTTGCTTCATCTGTCTGAGCCTCAGCTTGAGTATTCATAAAAGAGCAGTGGCACACGTGAGTGTGTGTGTGTGGTGTGTGTGTGTGTGTGTGTGTGTGTGTGTGTGTGTGTGTGTGTGTGGTGTGTGTGTGGTGTGTGTGTGTGTGTGTGTGTGTGTGTGGTGTGTGTGTGTGTGGTGTGTGTGTGTGTGTGTGTGTGTGTGGTGTGGTGTGTGTGTGTGTGTGTGGTGTGTTGTAACTTTAATATTGCCTAATCACTTGGTAACAGAAATGGAAAGAGCTGCTCTTTGCTTCTCCAGCACCCTTTGTTTAGCCCTGGCTAGCCACTGAGAGGCATTCAAGGTGTCGACTACCACAAGGGAGTTAATTTTCAATGAAGAGGCCTCATTGCCACTTTCAGGAAGAGGAATCAGGCTCTAGTACTAGGTATTGCCAGAGTAGCTTTTAGGGGACTTAGAGAAGGAAGACCCCTCTCCTGGAGAAGAAAAATGAAGGGTCTAATCCAGCCCGAGGATGCCGACGGAGCCCTGAGTATGACACAGGGATGCACTCTGCCTCTAGCTCTGGTGCTTTTTCTTTTCTGAGGTTTGGTTCTGAGGTTTAGTTTTGACATTTAGCAATGGGTGAGTGCTGTGGAATGGTCTTTCTGTACGCTGTGAATATGTGTTGCTACTATTGGTTAATAAATAAGATGCTTTGGCCTATGGCAAAGCCGCTTAGAGGCAAGTGGGAAATCCAAACAGAGATACAGGGAGGAGAAAGCTAGGGTCGGAGGAGACACTGAGAGCCGCCCAGGGAAGCAAGATGTAATCCAACACAGGTAAAGCCATGAGACAGGTAGCGACACATAAATTAATAGACATGGTCTAATTTAAGATGTAAGAGCTAGCTAGTAAGAAGCCTGAGCCACAGACCGAACAGTTTTGTAATTAATGTATAAGCCTCTGAGTAATCATTTTCTAAGTGGCTGCGGAGCTGCAGGTGGGTCCAGACTGTGAGGTCAGGTGGGACCGAGAAACTTCCGGCTGCAGGTGAGTGTGATTTCAAGGCTGGCAGGTTCTTTGTAGTCTTGATCAAACTATATCGTCTTAGAAATCCCTGAATCATCCCAAGTCTTCAACTTCAGCAGCTCTCGGGTTTAGGCTACAGTTCTTGATGGCTCTCTCCATTCTGCAGAAGACTTTGCAAGTCTCCCCGCTTTTAAGCCGTGGTTCTCTAGAGCACCATAACCAGTGGTCTGTTTTGAAACACAAATCTGATTGATAGTTCCTGGGCGGGCATGACAGCTTTTTCTGCTGGTGTTTCTCCATTTACCATGTCTAGCCACTCTCCACTGTCCTGTGTTCTACCCTGCTTGGGAAGAACAGTTACTGAGCTTAATGGACTCCTCTGGCCTTCTGACTTCTCTTTGGGTGCAGCCAATCAAAAGGTTCAGCAGGAAACAGGAGGCCACAGGGGATGAGAATGCGAGCTATTTCTTCTTTGTTGATTGAGTATCTTTGTTGCCATTGGCTGTGATTTCCCAAGACCACAGCTATGTTACTGACCTCCACAGCTCCAACTCTTTGTTTCCTCTCTGGCTTCTGCAGGTTCAGAGGTGATAATGGCTTACCCGTGTTCTTTATTTGGGTGCCTCCATATCCTTCCCTGGTCCCTTTAGTCTCATTCTCATACCTATGAAAAGAATTTCTTTATCCAAAACATAAAGAATAGTGGGAAGAGGGACCAGAGAGATGACTCAGCAGTTCAAAGCACATACTGTTCTTACAAAGAACCCAAGTTCAATTCCCAGCACCCACATCAGGAAACTTACAATTTCTTGTAACTCCAGCTTCAGGGGGATACAATACCTCTGGCTTTCACGGGCATCTGCACTCGTGTGTGTGTGTGTGTGTGTGTGTGTGTGTGTGTGTAATTATACACATAATTTAAAATTAAATTAAATGTAGTTTGAAAGAAAATGGTTCCCAAAGAGAGTGGCACTATTAGGAGGTGTGGTTTTTTTTTTTTTTTGAGTAGGTATGGCCTTGTTGGAGGAAGTGTGTCACTGTAGAGGCAGGTTTTGAGGTCTCATATATGCTCAAGTGATGCCCAGTGGTTCAGTCCACTTCCTGTTGCCTTCTGATCAAAATGTAGCCAGCATCATGTCTGCCTGCACGCCAAGATGATAATGGACTATACCTCTGAAAATGTAAGCCACCCCATTTAATTTTATGTTTTAATGTTTTCCCTTTATAAGAGTTGCCATGGTTATGGTGTCTCTGCACAGCAATAGAAGCATTAGCTAAGACAGTAGGGGACCGGGATGATGGCTCAGCAGGTGAGAACACTTGCTGTTCTTGTAGAGGCTAGAGTTTGGTTCCTGGTCCCCATGTCAGGCAGCTTACAACACCTGTAACTCCAGCTCCTGGGTATCTAACCCCTTCTTCTGGCCTCTATGGGTATCTACATTCATATACACATATCCACTCATAGACACACACCTACTTATGCATAACTAAAAATAAAACATATATTTTTTTAAATAGTGTAAGGGATCCAGAAGTTTCCTTCTGAGGTCCCAACTGCTGTAGCCTTTAGGGGTTTAATAGAGGTTTCATGATGGAGGTCAGGCTCCTCTTTCATGGCCACCAGAGCTGTTAGATGACAGGCCGCTCACTCTCCAGCCTCACTCTGCCTGTGAGTCTCCAGCCTCTCACCAGGCACCCTGGCCTCCCTTCCATTTTCACAGTACCCGAAGCTCATTCCTACCTCTCAGGCTTTGCACTTACCTTCCTGCCTTCTGGGAAATCTCCTCCCAAGTCCCAGTCTTTCCCTGATGAGCCAACTCCAGTTCCATTGATGTCTTTATCTAAAGGCCGCTTGGGGAAGTCTTTGATTTACTAGATTAGGCATTTCAATAGTTCCTAAAATATCTCTTCATATCCCAGCCCTCGATATCCTTGGCTTCTGTTGGATTCATCAAGATGTAACCCCATGACAAACTGCAAATATCAGTGAGTCAAAGAAGCACACAACGCACCATCCTACCCAACACGGTAACCCATCCTAGCCCATCTTCAACGTGCTCAAAACGTTTACATTAGCAAAATCATGGGCGAAGTCACCCAATTAAAAGTCCATCTTAAGTTAAAGCATTGGATTCCTTGTGTGAGTGTGGTGGTAAAATCATAACAAAACAGAGCAAACAGAATTGCTCTGTAGCATTATCCTAAGAAAAGATCAAAATTCATAATCCGAAGTAGAGTTTTCCTCAATGTGCATCATTTTTACACCATTGTAAAGCTGAAAAGCTGTAAGTCAAACCACATAAGTCAGGGCCATGTGCATTTGATCACCCTGTCTCCTTCTAGGCTCCAGAAACAAGAGAGCAGACACCAAGTCAATTTTGTCTCACTTTTATATCCTCGGTATATTCGTGGCATTCTAGTACACTGTAGGCCCTTGCTAAAGAATTTTTGAGTAATAAATATATTCCAAAATCCGCAATAAATATAGCCCCAAGACATATGTTTTCAATAAATATATCTTCAACAAATCAATGAAGACATATATACAATCCTCAACAAAATGTAGGAATATATTTTCAATAAATATGATTTATAATCCCATGTTTCATTCCTGGAGGTCAAAGAATAGGTCAGTGTTTCTAAGACCATGTTTTAAAAACAGAGGCTGTGATGAGGGCTTGACTCATCAGATTTTATACAACTTAATTTGCCCCCTGTACCTTCAGTTCCTTTTGGATATTTTTAGAAATTCTGTATCCAAACAAATCTCTGGGAGGAAAATTTATACTCCCACCACCACCACCACCACCACGTGTGTGGTGTGCAGTGGAGCAGAAAACAATCAGACACACACTCGGCGGAGAAGGAAACAGCAGAATGAGGGTCCCTGCGCACAGCATCCCGAGGGAGCCAGCCCATCAGCTGCTTGCCTTGAAAACGACTGTTTTATGTTTGTGGTAGACCAGCAACAGCAAAAGTCTACAGCCTCTAATCTAGCACACAGGATCTAGAGAAATATTCTTAATAGATAATTCGGCTGAGTGTCTCAGGGCCTTAAAAAGCCCAGCAGGGGACCCTCGGAATTGGTTTCCTTTGATCTGACAAATCCACCCTGATCAGCGGGATCTCATACCATTTCTCTGCACAAATTTCACAGTCTCACACTCAAGGAGACCCTGCCAAAGAGTCACCAAGCCATGAGGACAAATGCCCCACCAAATATTCAGCCATCGGCGTCTCCACTGGCTTTTTGGGAAACAAAGCTTTAGCCTTGGGTTGCACCAAGCTATGAAAAATGAAGCATGGCCTCTTAAAATACTAGTTCCTATTGTCTTGACTGCCTAATTTGAGGGATACTATTATGGCAGAAGAAAAATATCATTTTCCACACTCCATTCTGGAAAAACCATACCGATCTGTGGGGGCCCTGAGCTGGTATGGTGGCCGCAGTCAGGTATGATATCAGCCTGACAGGGTCTGTGAGAATTCAGAGTTTGTAAGACGTTAGATGGAAGAAAGAAAGTGGGTTCAAGGGAAAACAACATTCTCTGTGGAGCTGTCACATGACAGAGAAGACCCCAGTAACCTAACAGGCAGAGGTCAAGAGGAAGGAGGCACAGTCCAACACCATGTTCTTTCTAGATGGGCAGTGCCCTTCCTTCCCGCCTCCTCTCTGTGGGCCTGGAGTCCCTGCCACTCGGAAATGCCCACTGGAGCTTGGGACTCAGTCTCACGTGGGTTAGTCTTCTGGAGTCGTTGATTGCTCCCCGAATGACACATTCTTCGAGGCCTGCCTCATGTTTCAGGCCCCTTTGTCTCTCTTGGACCGGATGAGGACAGTCCCTCTGGAAGAAAGCACCAACTGTTTGACTTGGCAGTGGAGCGCTGACTGGAAAGAATTCCTGACCACAGACCATACCTAGTATGGCTACTTCACTCCCCCGATTCCTGTGTTAGCTGTCCTGTCCCATGCCACCTTCTTTCTCTTTCAGTTAAGCACCTACAACTCAAGATCAAGGAATTAAGGACTAGTGTTCCAATATAGAATGCAATCTCTGAAGAAGACTTTTTATTCTTGTTCTTGTGTGTGTGCTTTGTTGCTGCTGCTGCTGCTTGTTGTGGGATATCTGTACACTGTGTGAAGATGTATTTCTATGATGGGTGTAATAAAAAGCTGAATGGCCAATAGCTAGGCAGGAGAGATAGGCGGGATTTCCGGGGAGAGAAAGGAAGAGGAGGAGATGCCAGGAGACACGGAGAGGAAACAGGAGGGGCAAGATGGAAGAGAGGTAATGCTACGTGATAGAATATAGATTAATATAAATGGGTTAATTTAAGTTTTAAGAGCTAGTTAGGAACAAGCCTAAACTATAGGCCGAGCTTTCATAATAAGAAGTCTCTGTATCATTATTTGGGAGCTGGCTGGTGGGACAGAAAAAGATTCCTACAGTTGCTGTTTCCACTGTTTAAGACAGGGTCTTGCTATGTAGCCCTACCTGACCTGGAACTTGTTCTGTAGACCAGGCTGGACTCTGACTCACAAAGATCTGTCTGCCTCTGCCTCCTGAGTGCTGGGATTAAATCATGCACCACTGTGATGACTATTCTTAGTTGTCAACTTGACTCCATCTGGAATGAACCGTAATCTAGAAATGGAGGGCACACTTGTGACCTGGATCTTGAGGTTGGATGACACAAACCTTTAATCCAGACCTTGAAGCTGGAAGGCACACCTTTAATCTGAGTCACATCTTCTGCTGGAAGCCTATATAAGGACAAAGGAAGAAGGAAGGGTTTGTTTGTTCTTGGCCTGCTTGCCCTCACCTTGTCAGCACATCCATTCCTTCACTGGCATTGGAGCCTGCTTCTTCAGGATTCCAGCATGTACAGAAGGCCAGCTGAGACACCCAGCTTCATGGGACTGAGCAACTGCTGGATTATTGGACTTTCCATTCACAGCCAGCCATTGTTGGATTGCAACCCGTAAGTCATTCCAATAAATTCATACACACACACACACACACACACATATGTTTTGTGACTCTAGAAAAACCACCATGCCTGGCCCACTGAAGAAGACATTTGGCTGCTCAGAAATCCACTATTCTTAAAGATAAAATGTGGATAATAATAATACCCACTTCACAGAATTTGAAAGATCACTGTGAGCTGGGAAGTGTGCTACTGATGTTTGCACAACATACAGTTAGCACACCCTCTGTTAGCTTCTGCTACTCCTCCTGTTCCTTTACCTTTATTTTTCTTATCGTGAGGTCAACCTCATTTGGTCCACAAATACTTACAGGGTATTTTACAAGTAGATTCAAGAGAGAACAAAAAGATATGAGATATGAATCTGGCCTGGACAAACACAGATCCCACTGAGTGAATAATGTGTATAATATAGAAACTACACCTTATGTCAGTAAAGCTCAATTGCCCAACTCAGAGTACAGAACAGAATGTACTGAGCAGAGAAGGAGTGAACTCCCCAAGCTTGAGAAATCTTATCAGACAAATTAAGAGGAGGAAGAATAGCATTCTAGATGGGCAAATAGCGTCAACCATGCACTTTAAGTATGAAACAGCCTAAGGAGTTCAAAGGTCAGTGAGTAGGCTTAGTGATTGAAATGTCTTCTTGCGTGTTGAGTGTAGCAGTACTGGATGGTTGCTCCAGGAAACAATCTGTGGGTGCCCTTCTACCTGAACTAGAGGCCATGTGAGTCATGGGATAAACATGTCTCTTCAACTTACTTGCTAGTTTCAAACATATTATTTTTCCATTAAAAGAAATTGAGATGTGATATGGAGTAGAGTGCAAAATTCACCTGGCAACTGTAGATGAAGAGCATTGACAAGTACCTTGCATTTCCAAGGGGTCATAGTTGGGGTTTCTGTTGCTGAGATGAAACACCATGACCAAAGCCAGTTTGGGGAGGAAAGGGTTTATTTCAGCTGACAGCATGTAGTCTGTCATCTAGGGAAGTCAGGGGAACTCAGGGTGGAAACCTGGAAGCTGAAACTAAGGCAGAGGCCATGGAGGAGTGCTGCTTACTGGCTTATTTCTTGTAGCATTCTGAGCTTGCTTTCTTATACATGTCAGGCAGGACCACCAGCCCAGGGGTGGCACCAGATAATGGACCAGGCTCTCTCACATCAATCACTGCTTAAGAAAATGCCACACAGGCATGACTAAAGACCAATTATAAAGGCATTTTCTTAATTGAGATTCCTTCTTCCCAAATCACTTTAGCTTGTGTCAAGTTGCAAATAAAAGCAAAAAACAAGCAAACAAAAAACTAGCCAGCACAAAGGGAAGGCTTAGAACTGTGCCCCCAGGTCCAGTAGAGAATTCTTCATTACAGAACTCTGCCACCCAAGTCTGAGACTCACAGCTAAGAGTAGACTTCCTAGTGGCAGACATTGTGACTCAAAATGATGGCACATTTTTTATCAGAGGAAGAGGGCATGGTGAAATATTAAGGAGCAAAGTTCTTTCTCTGGTTTCATCTACAGAGAGAATGAAGTTGTGAGGGAAGAAGGTCTTTGCCTGAGGTGACAAGAACCTTTATGTGTGGCTCATCAACGCCTCTTAAGTAACAACCAGGAGACAGCAAGAAATGTCATGGCGTGTGCATGAAGACTAAAAAGGTCCGTGTTTATTGAAGGGTTAATTGAAGCAAGGCAGGTATGTGGGACGAAACAGTGGGTAAGGAATCCTTATGAAGATGATCGTAGAGATTCTTGTAGACAATGCTGAGGAATTGGATGTCACCCTGCAGGTGATGAACAGCCACTGGGGCCCAGGCTATCGATTTTTATCTTACATAAAGGAGTTTGGAAGGAGTTTGTGAAGGCACTAAGGGTTCGGCGTACTGATCTGGGTGGGGGGGCAGTAAACTATAGCAACATCATAAATACAGCATCCCTAATACCACCACCCCTGTTCCCCTGGTTTCTGTGATATTCCTTCAAAATGAGACTTTCACGCTGGATCAGAAGCTAAGTATAGTGGCTTCATGGCTGCCGAGTTTTCTGTGACATATAAAAAGCTTCCCCTTCAGTGGCCCTGAATCCAGGCGTCCTTTGCAGAATGTAAAGCTTCGAGAAAGTCTTCCTCCAGGCTGCTAATGAGCTGTTGCTCCTGTTGGCCCGTTCCCGCTTCTGAGGCCTCCAGCAGTTTGTTTTTTTCCTCTCCCATTGATGATACAGTGGGGAGACAGTTTCCAGAAATCTAGGGTGGCCAGTGCATGCTTGGATCCTGTTGGTGGTTAGGAGTCCCAGAGATAAAAGTCAGGGAGTTACAAGTTCAGGGTCTTCACGGGTTCTGGAGGAGCATGGAAAGGCCCCTTGACCCTCTGCAACACACGACACCCTGCAGCAGAGCAGGGGGACAATGAGGAATGAGCCACCAGAAAACAAACTCCAGACATCTTGACCATGTAAGGTTCTTTCAGAACTCTAAGAAATGGGAAAAATATAATGCTTCCAATTCACAGAACTGACAAAGACTACATCAAGTATTCAACTTCCTCATAAATCAATCAGAGAAAGACCAAGTCACAGGAGCAAACAGGGTAATTCACAGAAGAAACTTGAAAAGCCAATAACAGTGAAAAAAACTTATCCTTACTCAACCTACAACTGGAAACGAAATAATAAAGTAGGAGTGGCCAATACTGCATTTGCTTGCAATCCCAGCACTTGGGAAGCCTAAGACAACGAGGTGGCTGCAAGTTCGCAGTCAGCCTGAGCTACATGGTGTGATGATGGTAGCTGTCAACTTGATGGAATTTGGAATGGCCTAAGAGATGAGCCTCTAAGTATGCTCTTGATTGCATTAATTGAAGTGGGGAGACCTACCTGCTATGGGTAGCATTATTCCCTGGCAGGAATCTTGGGCTATGGAAGCTAAGAAAGATAGCTGAGGAGCAGCATGTGTGCATCCTCGTCTGCTTCATGACTGTGGGTGTGAGGCCAACTGCTTCAAGACTTTACTTCTTTTCTTGTTGCCTTTACTTCCCTGCCGTGGTAGACTATGCCCTTCAACTCTGAGCAGAAATCCACCCCTCTCCCTTAGTTGCTTTTGTCCGTGTATTTCATCACAGCAACAGGAAGAGACGCTAAGACATGGGGACTTTTTCCATCTCAAAAGGAAGAAGTCATCATGAAAAGATGTTGCATCTTTGTACATGAGAACATTGAAGGTCAAACAAAGTTGAGTATTAACATAAATACTTAAGAGACACATTACAGTCTCTGTCAGCACATAGCTCTCAACCAGCACAGCCACCTAGAACAACATGTTGTTAATACTTAATAAAAAATAAAGATGCCCATAGGTCGTGATTCAGCAGTTCCACAATGAAAACACAGCCTGCGTACACGTTCAACGGTGTGTGCAAAGAATCACCACGTAGCTGGAGGTGCAGCAGTGAAAACTGAAAACAAAACTTATTTTTGTCATTAGAAGAGTTAGAAAAGGCCGGGCGGTGGTGGCGCACGCCTTTAATCCCAGCACTCGGGAGGCAGAGGCAGGCGGATCTCTGTGAGTTCGAGGCCAGCCTGGACTACCAAGTGAGTCCCAGGAAAGGCGCAAAGCTACACAGAGAAACCCTGTCTTGAAAAAACCAAAAAAAAAAAAAAAAAAAAAAAAAGAATAGTTAGAAAAGGACTCATTATATTATTATTATTATTATTATTACGTTTTCTTTGAGACAGGGTTTCATTGGTAGCCTTGGCAGTCCTAGTACTAGCTCTGTAGACCAGGCTGGCCTCGAACTCACAGAGATCCACCTGCCTCTGCCTCCGGAGCGCTGGGATTAAAGGCATGCACCACCACAGCCTGGCAAAAAGGACTCTTTAAAATGGGGAAATACAAAGCACTTAAAATGAGTGAGTAGACTCTGTATTTATCAATAGATTTAAATCTTTACACTATGTTCACAGAGGAAAAAAGTTATAAAAAAAAAAAAAAGCATTCTGCCACTGGTAAAAAACCTCAAACTATACAGAGCAATGCCACATATGATTTTTTAGACAAATGCATAAATAGTAAATGTATAAGTGTATAGATAGGCAGGCTATGAGCCATCTTCTTCCTGATCTAACCTCTGGGGAAGAAAGTTGGGAAATGAGACTGGTAAGAACACAAAAGAGACATTAACCAACTGCCCTGTGGCTCCGAGCAGTTAGAAAATTCCAGCGAGAAATTAAATCCCCAGCTTGTGCTTGGGGGAGTTCAAGGCCAAATTTATAGCACTTGCATGGCATAGAAATCTCCAACTGTGAAAGTGGTGTTGAAAAAGCAAACAGCTCCTGGTTGATGAATCTACCGAGGCATTCCGCAGAAAAACAGTCCCCGAGTGGAGTGCGTGTGACTAGCTGACTTACACTCACATGGCAACCTACTGATGACCAGCTCTCCCACAAAATTTACACAATGCACAAGAAAGTAATCCACTGTGAGCAAGAATCGGTAGATATGGCTCACTGAAGAATTAAGGAAGACCTTATATCAGAATATCAGATCGTTACTAAAGAAAATATTTAAATAATCAAGGAGTTCCTATTTGAAAGGTTGGGACCTTCACACTATTAGCTCAATGACCTTTCTGTGTTACTGACGATCAATGATTGTTGTGTGCTTCCCCTCACCTTTTCTGAATGGAAACATTCATTGATAGGGTCTTGTTTTCATCGGCGTGGTGAGGAGCAGGCAGGCATCTGTGTTTGCATGAAGAGGCAGAGAGCTTTTGTTTTTGCATAGGACTCAAGGCAGGGAGGAGCCACGCCAGGATCTGATGGACTCAAGGCAGGGAGGAGCCACGCCAGGATCTGATGGACTCAAGGCAGGGAGGAGCCACGCCAGGATCTGATGGACTCAAGGCAGGGAGGAGCCACGCCAGGATCTGAGGGGCTGGAGCTGGAGTAAAAGACTGGCTGGATGTCCAGGTTGCCTCCCCTGGGAGTGGGGAGGTCTGGAATGGGAAGGGGGGACAAAAGAACTTTTGATTACCAATGCCCTTGCATTCCCTCACTCTTTGGGCCAGTGCGATTAGCCAGGATCATGTGACTATTCCTGGACCATGATCCACACCACTACTGGGCTGAAGCTTAGAAGAAAAGCTTCAGGATCTGCTTTCCCTTTTCTCTCCTCAGGGACACTGGCAGCTACATCATGGGGTGATAGTTCAGGCACTAGATGGAAACAGCTGGATTGCAGAATCATTGCCTGGGGAGCAACTGCAGATACTGTGTGAAAAAAAAAATAAACTTTAGCGTGTTGAGCCAAAATGCATATGGCGTGTGCCTTTCTAGCACACAGAGAGACAGACAGACAGACAAAGAGAGAGACAGAGACAGATGGAGACAGACAACAATAATGCTCATTAAAAATAAGTACACACTGAAGAATTAAGACCACATGGGGAAGCAACCAGCTATGAGAAGAGCAACGCACTCAGAAATAGTGGCCTCAGATCCTGAAATCATGAAAATAGATACTGACCCCACATTTCAAAGAATATTTAAGTGCCAGGTGCACAGTGTGTCTTTTAAGAATTACAAAGAAAACTATCTTTAAAAGAAATGAATAGATCCTTTAAAAGTGAAGAGACAGCATGTCACACGGAAATGTTAGTGGGACACACATGCACTTGTCTTTTGTGAAAGGAAAGCCTGAAATGCAGATGAAGTGAAGTGCGTTCCCCAAAACATTAATTTCTTATGCACTGTACTCATGGGAGGAAATTGAATTTTGATTCATATTTAACACTATATAAAAATTGTATGATAGGTAGAAGTATAAAAATTAAAATTTTAAAGGAAAACACACAAGACAACCTTGAAGGGAATAAAGCATGAAGAAATGTTTGTAATACATATATCTGACCAAGAATTAACATTCATCATACCTAATGAACCCAAGCCAAGCAAGAACAAAAATACAGAGATAGAGATAGTACACACACACACACACACACACACACACACACACACACGGGTTGGGGCAGGCACAGAAGATACACACACTCGCTTCATAAAAGAAGCTTTCTAAAGATAATAAGTTGGTATTACTCCTTAGGAAAAAAACGAATTAAAATGTCATTGCCGTACCAGTATGACACCATCACAACAACAAAAAAAATCAAGCAAAACAAGACTTGGCGGAGGTGTCAAGACACTGGGGCTCTCCTGTGCTGGTGCGTGAGTGTGAATTAGCAGAACCACTTGAGAAAACTATTGCTCAGGAAAATCAAGCTGAGCATGAAGTTACTCCTGAAAAGCATCATAATACCAGAATTGTCGCTATGCTAGGTAATGTGGGGGAGAGGAATTAGGTTGTAGGTGGAACCGAAGCTGATGATCTTTATGAAATTAAATTAGAGAGATCGTTGTGCTGCATGATCTGTGTGGTCCCATAAGAATGTCAAGTGTCCTCAGAAGAGGAAAGAGGAATCAGGACAAAGGAGTAAGAGTGAGAAGAATTTGGACCATTGTTGCTAGAGGAAGGTGGCCACAAGTCCAGGAAAGCAGCTCTGGGGCAGGAAGACTAGGACAGAGACTCTCCTAGGACCTCCAGACAGCACAGTCCTACCTACACCTTAGGCTTAGCACAAGGAAATTCATGCTGGACTTCCAGTCTATACAACTGTAAGATATTAAATTTGTGTTGGTTTAAACTATTGTATGTGTGGCAACTTGACACAGTGGCAGTGGAGAATTAATATGTGTCCCAGATATGTGTCCAAATGGAAATCAGAGATATATGCTCCAAAAGACACAACAGAATGCTCATATAGGCATATTCATAATTGCTTTGTATGGGAAAGCACTGCTTTCCATAAATGTACAATAAGCAGTTTGTATCATTTTAACATAAAGAAATATTAAGCCATCCAGCCAGCCATACTAAGAAATTTACTTACAACAGTATGGTGTCTCTCATAAATAAAAGGTTGGAAAAAAAGAGTTTAGGCTGGATTTTTATTTACGAGCTGGGGATGTTGCTCACTGACTCACTGGTAGAGTCTTTGCTTAGCACATTCAAGCACTGAGGTCGATCCCCAGTACTGAAAGAAAAGGAAATAGAAGAAGGGAGAAAAGGAAGAAGGGAGGGAGGGAGAGGGAGAAAGAAAGAAAAAGGAGATAGAGATAGATAATAGATTAATGATGATGATGTTAGATGATAGATAGATAGATAGATAGATAGATAGATAGATAGATAGATAGATAGATAGATAGATAGACAGATAGATGGTAACTATAGCAGGTCATTGATAAAGATAGTGGATAGATAGATAGATAGATAGATAGATAGATAGATAGATAGATAGATAGATAGATAGATAGATGATAGCTAGATAGATCATTGAGAGATAAAGCTAGAAGATAGCTAGCTAGCTAGCTAGATAGATAGATGTTAGATACTGATTTAACTTATATTATAGTCAAAGACCAGTAAAACTAACCTTCATTTTAGAAACAGGAGACCTGCTTGGCAGGATTTGCTGACTGACACATGCCAATTGGAGTCGCCAGTCTTTCCATGCCTTGACCCCAGGAGCCACTTTCATTGAGATGTCAATTATGTTCAATACATATTTGTGTACATACTACATTTGAATACAAATTTTGACTTAAAAAGGCAATGGGTCCATTTAAAATTAGACTAGACACAGTGTGGTGCAAATTGAAAATCGAGAAATGAATCTGATAAAATTCTAAAGAGTGAGGCTAGGAGATAAAATGATTGAAACTATGAGACAATTTTAAAGTGAGAAGGATCATCACCATCTATTACAGGTGCTCTCATAAGTGACAGCTGGGAACATGTGAGGTGAAATATTGAAAATGCCACAGTTAACTTCTCATAAATTTAAGGTGGAAAGATTGTTTCAGTTCAGCATGGGCAACCTAGCAAAGGCCCCATCTCTATACACAAGAAAGCCCCTCTTGTGGAAGGTCCTTCTGAAGTCCATGTACTGAAGGGTTATTCACCAGAGTGGTGGCATTGGAAGGTGCTGTCCCTTGAAGACCTGAGGTCTACTGGGAGACGCCTGGATTATTGTGTGTGTTCCCTCAAAAGGGATTGTGAGACCCTGGCCTGTCCTCTGCCTACTGACTTTCAGATTCATGTGTAAACCTGTCTCTCCATGTTCTTCCTGTGTTCTGATGGCATCACCCATTGCCCAAAGCAACAGGCTTCCTGATCATGACTGGAACCCCCAGAACTCTAAACCCAAGACACCTTCATTTTCAGAAGTATGGTTGACACTGTAGTGGAAGTCTTTGAAACAGAAAAAAGGGTGGCACACTTATGATCCTGTGGCTGGGAAATGGAGACAGAGGACCTTTGGGCATACGGATGAGCCAGTCTAGGCTAACTGAGCAAGCCCTAGGCAAGAGACCTTGTTTAAAAAAATGACACAAGCCAGGCAGTGGTGGCACCCGCCTTTAATCCCAGCACTCGGGAGGCAGAGCCAGGCGGATCTCTGTGAGTTCGAGGCCAGCCTGGTCTACATAGTGAGTTCCAGGACAGACACCAAAACTACACAGAGAAACCCTATCTCGAAAAACAAAAACAAAAACAACAATGCTACTTACTTTTGAAAGCAGAATAAGCAAAAATGTAAATAAATACCTACCGTGACTGATACAAATTGTAGTTAAACCATTGTTAACAAAGGTGACCAAGGACACTGGAGTGACGATGGCGCAGCCTTCACCTGGGTAGGTTTTGAGTTTTACTCGGGTATGCTGAAGTATGGTTTTTATAAGTGAATTTTTCTCTTCAATGTATGGTTTTATAGAAACTGACAAAGAGAATATCATGTAGCCTCCTCCACAGTCAATCTACATTATAGTTCCATGACACACAAAACGTCTCCCCAGCCACACTGTGGTTGGCCCTTCCTCCCACCCCAGTCGGTGGCAATCACCGATCTGTTTTCTGTCCCGGTGACGGTCATTTCCCAGGACATCACGTGACTGGAATCATACAGATTGTGGCCTTTGCAGATGGGTTCTTAATAGAATGTATTTGAGATGAGTCTTTGCTGTAGTATGAACCTGCCCTTCAGTCTTACTGCTCACTAGGATTCCCTTGAGTTGATACAACCACATCTGTGCTCAGACGTCCAACAAGAGAAAGGTATTCGGGGTGTTCCCAGTATTCGGTGTCTGTGGGTAAAGTGGATGCACACATTTGCCACGGGCCTTTGTGAGAACAGATTTTCATTTCTGCTGGATAAAGAATGGGATTGCTGGGTCACACGCTGAGCACACTCATGCCTTGTTTTAGTGGTGGAGACACCTTCTTCAACACGATCAGATGGGACACCACCGCACAGCGGGCACCGCTGACTGGAACATGGCTGTGCCGTGCTGGACCGCTCCATGCATGACCGGATTGCATGAGCTTTATCAGGAGCCTGTGACTTCGTCTGCTGCCACTTTGTCATTTCCTTTCTGTTCCAGTATCAGGGGAGAGCACTAGCTGCTCCGCCCCCTCACCAGTACTTTGTGTCATCCCCTCCCTGTCCATGTGGTGTGTGGTCACCCTCCACCGCAGTTTCGATTTTCATTCCCTTTACATGCTGTTTGCCACGGGCAGACTGCCTTGGCTCAGAATTATCAGGTAGTTGTTTGTTTTAGTTTGACTCTTCACTGTTAGTTTTTAATTCTTTTAACTACATTTTGAAGAATAGAAATTTCAAATCCAGGTGAAGTCTAATGTATCACTTCTTTTGTTGTTGTTGTTTTTGCTTGTTTGTTTTGAGACCAGATTTCCCTGTGTAGCTTTGGAGCCTGTCCTGGAACTTGCTTTGTAAACCAGGCTGGCCTCGAACTCACAGAGATCCACTTGCCTCTGCCTCCTGAGTGCTGGGATTAAAGGCGTGTGTCACCCAGCCTGTATCTCTTCTTTTTGACAGGGTCCCACATGTAGCCTGGCCTGGAACTCACAGAGCTCTTCCTGTCTCTGCCTCCTGAGCTCTGGGGTTAAAGTTGTGTACCACCACGTCCAGCCCCGATGCATCCCTTTTTAAATGTACGACATGGTTAGTGTCATGGCTAAAACATCTTTGCCTAATCTGAGACTCGGAGCCCTTCTGCTACATCCTCTTCTGGCAGTTCTGAAGTGTTAATCTCAGGCTGCTTTTCCACTGGTGTAAGGTGAAGTTGGAAGGATGCTTCTTTCTGTCTTGCCTTTTTTCTTTCATGCGTTCATACAAGTGTTTCAACACAACTTATTGAAAGGATTGTCTTTTCCTACTTAATTACTTTCATGCCTTTGTGAAAAACAAGTGTGTGTGTCTGATTCTAGACTTTCAGTTGTATGCCATGCTGGCTTAATTACTGTAGCTTTCTCTTAAGTCTAGGAATCAGGGAATATACCTCCAAAACTTGGTTGTTGTTGTTGTTGTTTAAATTTAGACTATTCAAGTTCCTCTTCCTTTTTATACAAATACAAATTGTTAATATATACCAGAGTGTTGATAATTACAGTAATTTTATGTGTGTTGGGGTTTGCTGTTGTTGTTATTGGTTTTTTTTTATGTAGTCTCATTGTGTAGCCCTAGCTGTCCTGGAACCCACTATACAGACCAGGCTGGCCTCAAACTCACAGAGATCCTCCTGCCTCTGTCTCCTGAGTGCTGGTATCAAAGGTGTAGGCCACCCCACCCGACAGATTGATGTGTAAGTCCGGGGAAGAATTCCACCTTTGGCACACTTCCTTGCCACTTCTTGTGTTTGCCCCACCTTCCTATTTCTATTGTTTTGGGTATTTTCTCTCATTCTCGTCACCATAAAATAACTTCTGCTTTGCACCCTCTTTCATGGACAACCTTTCTCACCTTACTGACCTCTTGTGAATGGATGGCCATTACATCTTCAGTGCCTTTCTATATATATGATGTAGTTGGAAAGACTCTCCTACAGAATTTTAGTATGTAAATCCTGGGATGAAAATAAAAGGCATTTCCAAAGCACATTTGCAAAGAGGAAGGGAGCTTTTTAAAAATGTGCTGCAATGAACGGTTTCCTCTGAGCATGTGAGTGGCTTGCCTTGCCCGGACTAGGAGGGAAAGGCTTGGCTTGACATCAGGTAGACTGATGCCAGCTGCCAGCTCTGTGTGGACGTACGCAATGTGCTCGTTAGTTACTTAATGACACCGGTTGAATTCTTCCTGTATGTCAAGTTCTGTTTTGGGCAATGTGACATTTCAGTCGTCAAAAATAAATAAATAAATAAATAAATAAATAAATAAATAAAAAGGATTCCTCTGTCTGGAAGCTTAGATTGTAGCACCACAGGTCATCAATAAATAATAAACTTGAAAAGTAAATGTCATGTGTGGTGAAAAATGCATAAGTACCTGACAAAAGCCAAAAAATAAACCAGAGGAGGAAGGAATTGGGAGGAGATATGCATGGGAAGGAGAGACGCTATGTGAAATGACGTTCAAGTAATCATTGAATGATTATTGAGTCACTGTGGAATACTCAGGTGCGAGAAAATACTTCGAGGAAGTAAATGGACCAAGTAAGTATCCAGGGGAAATTTCATCCAGATTGGGAAAGCAAGGCATGACATGGAGGTTTCTAGGATGTGGAACAAGCAGCGACAAGCCATATGGGGCTAGGGTGGCGTGATGACAGTTGGAATGATAAGGAAGGAGCCCACAGATAAGAGATGTGTGTGTCCTGTTATGCAGGGTTACTATAACACACTGCTGTGGACTGGCTGTTTACAACCAACCAGTGTGACTGTATTTGGAGACCAGCACTATAAGGAAGTAATCATGGCAAGTAAAAAAGGTCCCAAGATAGTATCCTTAGGAGGAAAGACAGCCAAAAGAGATCTTTGCTTAGAATCAATGCCTGCATGGAGTTTATGCTGGGTAACTAAACATCAAGTTAATGTCTTGAAAATGTAGAGGCTAAAACTCCGAGGCCAGAAAGCCAGCCCAGCCATTTTCTGGTGAGACCTCTACTCCTAGGTTATGTAGGTGGCTGCCATCTTGCTCTGTGCTCATGTGGTATCTTTGGGGAGTGGGGGCAGAAAGGAAGGGAGGTAAGGAGGAAGAGAGAGAGACTCAGTTGGGCCTGGTCAGTCACTCGGCCAAGGGACCACCCCTAGGAAAGTGGCCTGCCTTCTGTGTGATCGTAAAGAAACAAGTGGAATCATTTTTCCTCTATTGAGATACTGTGCGTTTCCTGCCCAGAATCCCCACCCCTACCCAGTAGCTCACTGGCTGCAGCCGTGCGGTTCCGTAGGTCTGCCCGCTTTCCCGAGTAATTCAGAGGCCTCTCCTATTGGTCTCCCTGTCTCTTCTCTAGGCATGCTTTCCCTAATGCTTTGGGGTTCTCCAGCATCTCGGACTTCCTTACTCTTCTCTGAAGCCTCCCGCCCTGCCATGTGGCTGCTTGCCTGCCAGTGTCTGCCCTCCATGTGGACCTAAATGACATGGGTGCCCCATTCTCCTCTTGCGCCTCCCTGCTTCTCCAGGTGCTGTTGAGATTTACATCTTGTCTGCAGTGGGGATTTTCTTTTCCATCTGAGTCCATTCTTTTATTAATATGGATAAGAACCCAAAGAGGGGGACCCTCATTTTCCCTTGTATTAATATAACAATATATGTATATATCGCTATCACTATGAACCTCATTACTTCGTATGCTAAAAAGAACAGATTAAAATCATTAGGACAAAACCTGCAGAAAAATAAGATAAACCACTCATCTTTCTCACTTCTTTTGGTTTTTTGCTTTTCTTTATGTCAACTTTTTAGTCAGTTCCCTCATAATCAGGTTCACATATCCATCCTTTAATGTTGTGTATTAAGTATTTACCAAGATGCTACCCTGCAGGACCATCCTATAGTTGCCTAACTTGCCCCATGACCGTTCATGTGAATGAATAAATGGACAATATACAATCTAGCAACTTACTATTAGGCTTTTTTTTTCCCCGTGGGTGGGGGTTTGGTTTTGCTTCTGGTTTCTCAAGAAAGGAACTGTGTAGCCCTTGTTGTCTTGGAACTCACTTTGTAGATCTGGCTGGCCTCGAACTCACAGAGATCTGCCTGTCCCTGTCCCCCAAATGCTGGGATCAAAGGTGTATGCCACCATGCCCGGCCTATTAGGCTTTTAAATTACTTCAAAAATGTTACTCAATTATATTATGATGAATATTTTGAGTATTTTAAGCATAATTAATGAGTTCATGATAAATCTATCTACCATTTATAGCCAGTTATTGATTGACTACCGGCATGGAGCACTGTGCCTAATGATTGTTTTTTTTTGTACATTTCATTTGAGCACCTTAACAGCAGAAAGGTTTTTAAAGTTGGAATTCCTCAGCACACATAAAAACTGGAAACAAGAATATGAAATGCTCGAGATGACTGATCATCTTTGCTAAATCTTTTTTTTTTTTCTCGAGACAAAGTTTCTCTGTGTAGCTTTGGTGCCTGTCCTGGAACTCACTTTGTAGCCCAGGCTGGCCTCGAACTCACAAAGATCCGCCTGCCTCTGCCTCCTGAGTGCTACAATTAAAGGCGTGTGCCACCACCGCCTGACTTGTCTTTGCTAAATCTTAATATCTAGCTTGATTTGTTTTAGAACTGTCTAGATCAGTGGTTCTCACCCTTTCTAATGCTGTGGCCCTTTAATACAGTTCCTCATGTTGTGGTGACCCCCAACCATAAAATTATTTTTGTTCCTACTTCATAACTGTAATTTTGCTACTGTTATGGATTGTAATGTAAATATCTGATACACAGCCCTTGTGGAAGGGTTGTTTGACCAAATGGGGTTGTGACCCACAGGCTGAGAACCACTGTTCTAGGGACCTATTGTGGAGACAATTGAGGTCCTTTGTCATTTCCATCCCTTTCCCCCATAAGTGATCCAGAATTTCATGTTTACATTTCTATCTATTTCCTAGTTGTTTTCTTCATATGACTGTGTCAATAAAGAAATAAGGTGTTCAACCTATTTCAAGATTTTTGTGAGTCCCATAATACTATACGTATTTTGAACTTAATTTTCTCCTAACAGTATTTTAGAGGTTTTTTTTTATATTGACATACTGTGTCCTCTTATTTAAATAGGTGCACAGCTTCCAACTGCAGGCAATATATCAACTCACCCATTATTCTGATGAGCATTTAGATTGTTCCCATAATTTGCATTTGTAAGCAGCTTTTGTTGGTGCCCACTGGGGAAAAAACTATTTTTGAGATTATAATTACATAATTTCAAAAAACAAAATAATAACAATTTTTTTAAAAAAATTACATAATTTGCCTCTTCCCTTTCCTCCCTCCAGACCTCCCCCACCCCCATATACTTTCCCTACTCTCTTTCAAATTCCTGACCTCTATCTTTCATTCCTATATACATATATATAAGTAGATCATCTGTATGATGTTACTTATATGTGTGTTTTCAGGGCTGGCCCTTTGGTATTAGGTAAACAATTAGTATGCTCTTCCCTGAGGAAGACTATTTCTCTGACTCGCAGCATTCTACCCACTCTGTCTCAATGATTCATGAATCTTAGGTGTAGGAATTGCTTTGTGGATGTATCTATTGGGACTCAACTCCACAACTCTGCATTGTCATTGGCTGTGGTTTTCTGTAATGGCCTCTGTTTGTTGCAAGGAGAAGTTTCATTGAAGAGGGGTGAGGAGTATACTTACCTGTGGGTATAAGTACAAATGTTTAGAATGTGGGTAGGGACTATGCCAGTTTAATAAAACAGCAGTTGTTCTCCTCAATATCCATGACTTCATTAGTCTTGATTGCTGTCTAGGAATCTAGTACTATGCATGCTATCCTCCCTGTGGAATGGCTCTTACGTCCAATGAGAGAAGTGTTGGTTGCCATCAAGGTGTGTACTACTACTGCACCCTTAGGGTTACTGTGCTTTGCTGGCCATTACTGTGGTTCAGAGGTGTTATAGCTAGGTGGGACTGTTGCTTGCTTTCCTCTTTTTGGAAGCTTTCATGGTGTGTTTGGATGCCATGAAATCTAATCCTCAGGGAGGAGGCTGTAGTGGTTTGAAAGAAAATAGCTCCCAAAATGTAAGAAGAATTGCTAAACGATCTTATTAATTTAAAAAAAAAAAACCCAGAATCAGAAATTGGGGTTAAAACCTGAGAGATCAGAGGAATAGGAAAAAAAAACCCTCACCTTACCGATGCCTCAGTCTCCAAAGAGACCTATTTCCTGTTTACCCACACCAAATGCCTTTCTGTTCTGCCATCTCATTTTCTCTCTCTGCCCAGCTATATCACTTCCTCTTCCTCCCCAGCTCTGTTACTTCCTGTCTGTCTATAAAGACCTTCAGACCTTTATGGTTAACTAGTGTTGGAATTTAAGTTGTGTGCCACCACACCTGCCTCTGTTCCCAGTGTGGCCTTGAACTCACAGAGATCCAGATGGATCCCTGCCTCCTGAGTGATAAGATTAAAGGCATGTGCTACTATTACCTGACCTCTGTTTTACTATAGTGGATGGCTTTTTCCTCTGATCCTCAGATAAACTTTATTAGGGTGCACAATACTGGGGACACAATACATCACCACACCAAAGGGAGTGACAGTATTGGGAAGCATGGCTTCTTTGGAGGAAATGTGTCACTGTGAGTGAAATGCCTCAAAGCATGCCACTTTGAGGTCTCTTTGGCTCAAGCTTCCCTCAGTGTGACTGTTAGTCCACTTTCTGTTGCCTGCCTATCAAGATGTAAGGAATTCTCAGTTCCTGTACCATGTCTGCCTGCACGCTGCCATGCTCCCTGCCATGATGATAATGGACTGAATCTTTGAAACTGTAAGCAAGCCACCACAATTAAATGTTTTCATTTATAAGAGTTGCCGTGGTCATGGTGCCTTTTCACGTAATAGAAACCTTAATTAAGACAAAAGTTGGTACCAGGGACTGGAGTATTCCTGTGATAGGCCTGACCATGTGTTTGTTTGGAGGAATTTGCATTTTGGTATTTTGGGTTTGGGAAGCAGTGGAATGCTTTAAGCTCTACTTAATGGGCCATACTAGTAGGAGCATGGAAGACAGAGGGGCTGAGAGTTACTTCAACTGCCAGGGGCTCACTCAAGAGGTTTCAAAGGAGAAGAATTTCAGTATGTTGCCTAGAGATGGTTCTTGTGATAGTTTGGTGAAGAAAGTGGCTGCCTTTTGCCCTTGTCCAAAGAATCTGCTTGAGGCTAAAGTAAAGAGTTTTGGATTAATTCCATTGGCAGAAGAACTCTCAAAACAGCCTAGTATAGACTCTATCATGTGGATATTAGTGGTAACTCTAATGAAGATTTATAATGAAAAGGAGCACACCAAGCAGGGTAAATTTAAAAAGGTAAATTTGAGGAGAAAAAAGCACCAGGAAGTGGAATAAAGCTAAATTCTGTGTTCAAGGAGATAAAGAGATTAAGAAATGAAATAAAGGGAGTGGTGACCTTAGGATAAGATACCACCCAGTTAAGTTTCCAACCTATGAAAAGGAACTAAGGGAAAGCTTGGAGCTGGATGTGGTGGGGCACACCTTTAATCCTGGCACTGGGAAGGCAGAGGCTGGGGAGTCTCTGAATTTGAGGCCAGCCTGGTCTACAGAGCAAGTTACAGGACAGCCAAGCTTAGTCAGTGGAAGACAGAAAGCTGGTGAAGATGTAATTGACTGAGGGGCCATGTTCCAGCCTCAGCAAGGAGCAGAACTTGGCAGCTTTGTCCACATGGTTCTGACTTTAGAGTTAAGGATAGAAGAAAGGAGTTGTGGAATAAAACTATTGAGGCCAGGCTTGTGTCAGGGTGTCCCTGAATGGAGGTGTACTTGAGAGGCCATTGTGGGAAGCTGAGATGTTGAAGCCTGGATTGCCTTAGGAGAACCCAGGATTTTAGACATGCCAGAGTCATGGGATACCTGCCGAGGAGAGCTGCCAACAGGGAGTAGAACTAGTCCAAGAGGAAGAAGTGTGTTGCAGTCAAACTTGAATGGAGTTGGATATCATAAAAGCATTTTGACATCAGACATGGAAATGCAAAATTTGGAGTTTGCCCAGCTGGTTTTTGGTCTTTGGTCCAGTATTTCCTCACTATGCTCCCTTCTCTGCATTTTGGAATGGTAATGTATATCCTGTGCCATTATATGATGGAAGTATGTGATCTGATTTTTGATTTTGATTTTTACAGGGGGATTACAGTTAAGAGATTGCCGCATCTCAGAAGAGACTTTGGACTTTGAAATAAGTTTGAGACTGCTATAGACTATGGGGACTTTTGAAATTGGACTGAATGTATTTTTTGCATTGTGATATGGCTACAAGCCTCTGGGGGCCAAGGAATGGAATGTGGCAGTTTGAAAGAAAATTGTCCCCAAAGGGAGTGGCATTCCTGGGAGGTGTGGCTTGTTGGAAGAAGTGTGTCACTGTGGGGGTGGGCTTTGAGATCTCTTTTTACTCAAGCTTTCCTAAGTGTGACTGTTAGTTGACTTCCTGTTGCCTGCCGATCAAGATGTAAGGACTCTCAGCTCCAGCACCATGTCTACCTGCACACTACCATGCTCCCCATCATGATGATAATGGACTGAACTTCTGAAATAGGAAGTGAGCCACCCCAATTAAATGTTTTCTTTATGAGAGTTGCCGTGGTCATGGTGTCTCTTCAAAGCAATAGAAACATTAACTAAGACAGACTTTCAGGTCAGTTCCAGCTCAGATCCTCTGGGCCCTGCATCTGAAGTGCATGTGCCTCCAACAATAGGGCTTACCTGCCACCTCTGGGAGGCAATAGCAACAGCTGTAATGTTTTGGGAGTCTCTTGGACAACCCTGGCCAACAAATTGATAGAGGGCTTCTCATGCCTCGTGTTGGCATTTTGTTGTATGGTCTTTGTCTCTTGAAGGGTGCATTGTCAGCCCAGATGAGAAAAGTTCATGTAGACCGTGCATATTTACACAGAGACTTGCAGACATTTATTATAGTTTTTTTTGTAGATAGTTAATATTATGATTCCTTATTGCTTTTTCAGCCATCCTTGCTGATATCTTACTCCCCTTCCTCTCTCCTTCTGGATTTATCTTTCCCCCTCTCTAGTTAGAGCTCCCTGTTCTTCCCCCTTTCCTGGATCAGATAAGTTGGGTCTTGCTAGCCCCCTTTCTATTGCCTCCCCTGTTGATGTCCTTTTACACACTACCCTTGTGCACGTGTGAGCATTTGTCTATATGAAGTGCTTTTGGAAGCAGCGTTAGATGTGAGCTTACTTAGTCTAGAATGGTACTTGGGAATCTGTGTGGTAGAAAGGCTCCTGCCGGCATGATTCTGTTCTGTAGCCAAGGCTGAGAAGTACTGCTCTAGATTGTGTATTTCAGCACATTGAATTCTGTCCTGCCGCTTCACTATCTGTCCTGCCGCTTCACTGTCTGTCTGTCCTGCTGCTTCACTGTCTGCTCTTCTATTGCTGTGACAAAGACCATGACCAAAAGCAACTTGGAGAGGAAAGGTTTTATTTGGCTTACAGGTCACAGTCCATCATCAGGGGAAAGCAAGGCAGGAACTCAAGGCAGGAACCTGGAGGCAAGAGGTAAAGCAGAGGCCATAGAAAGCCGCTGCTTACTGGCTTGCATCTCTTGGCTTGCTCAGTTGACCACCTGCCTCGGGGTTATAACAACCACAGTGAACTGGGTACCTTCATATCAATCACCAATTAAACAACAACAACAACAACAACAAAAGCCCCACAGTTCTTGCCTAGAGGCTAATCCCATGGAGGCATATTTTCAGTTGTGGTTCCCTCAGGTGACTCTAGCTTGTGCCAAGTTGATTTAAAAAAAAAAAAAAAACCTAACCAAATGTAAAAAAAAAAAAAACTAAATGCATACAATGGTTGGGCTTGATGCTCTAGGGTTGGCATGACAACAGCTGTAGAGAGGGCACTCGGGTGAGATCCTACTGTGGACCAGTCACTGGATGACACTCCCCAGCATGTTCCTGTCGTCTTTATCCTTAATTCCACCTGCAGATGGGAAGAATCAAAGCATTAGACAAAGCTCAGCAAAGTTAGAAATGCCCCCCCCCCTGCCCCCGTGATTTGGCCATCAATGGTGATCAGTTGCTGGGGGTGCCTCAGGAGAACAAAGAAATGACTCACAAGTCATCTAGGAACTTGGTGGCCGAGACACTGATTGACTAGTGATGTCTAGTACAGTTTAGAAAATGGGAAGGATCTCATAGCTGTAAATCACTGAGGTGCCACCTAAGTCTGCCTGCCACCAGTCAGCAGGGAAGAACACTTGTCTGGGGACTTGACTTGGTGTAACCAAACAGCTCAAGTAAAAGAAGACTGTCATCTCTTTCGAAAACTTTACCCTCTGTTGTTAGTTGTGGGGGGGGGGGGACAGAGAGGGGGAGCAACATGTCCTTGCTAATCAGCAGGGTGAGCTCTTGATCCTTCCCAGCCAGAAAAGAATATGAAGTAGATCTGAGACCTAGATTTCCCTGGATTCATGGTGTGAGCAAAGCCTCTGAGACCTTGTGAGCCTGGATCCCTCATGGTAAAAACAGGTATCTGTGCCTATGAGGAGCAGTTGTTAACATATAGCGTTGTCCTAACCCCAGCTACCAATGCAGGCTGATGGTTGTTGCTACATTACCATTATCACTATTAAGAAGTGAAGTAATAATCATTATGGTTCAGTCTGCATTAGATATGATTTAGACAATCCCGATAGGAGTAGATTTAGAAAATTTATCTCCAGCTGAAATAAGTAGTGATTTGGGCAGTGTGCTGTCTAGTTCTCTGTCAACTTGACACAAGCTAAAGCCATCAGAGAGGAGGGAGCCTCAGTTGAGAAAATGCCTCCATAAGATGGGGCTATAGTAGCTGGGCGGTGGTGGTGCATGCCTGTAACCCCAGCACTAGGGAGGCACAGACAGGCAGATCTCTGTGAGTTCAAGGCCATCCTGGTCTTCAGAGTGAGTTCTAGGACAGCCAGAGCTACACAGAGAAACCCTGTCTCCACAACAACAACAACAACAAAACAAACAAAAAGATGAGGCTATAGGCAAGCCTGCAGGGTATTTTCTTAATTAGTGATTGATATGGGAGGGCCCAGACTATTGTTGGTGGGGCCAGCCCTGGGCTGGTGGTCCTGAGTTCTATAAGAAAGCAGGCTGAGCAAACCATGTGGAGCAAGCCAGTAAGCAACACTCCTCCGTGGCCTCTGCATGGGCTCCTGCCTCTAGGTTCCCACGTAGTCTGAGTTCCTGCCTTTGCTTCCTTTCCATGTGCTGTGACTCAGGATATGTCAGCCAGATAAACCCTTTCCTCCCCAAGTTGTTTTTGGTCACAGCAATAGTAACTAGGTCAGGCAGAGATGATGAGGCACCAGGCCATTTGGGGCAATGATATTTCCCAGGGTCTTGGAAGACCTCACACTAAAGTCAGCCTATGGGACTTTATTGCTGTTAGAGTGGGGATAGGGTATAAACACAGGCGAGGGAGTGAGCTCCCTTCCAGAGGCAAGGGAGTGGAAGAAATAACTACAAGAACTTGGAGTGTAATTGTGTCAACTATGAACACACGTCTACAATTCACAGTGCGGGTGTCAGAACCTTGACGCCGCCTAGGCCGTGAGAAATAAACAGGAACATTTTTGAAAATTCTTCTTTCAACCCAATCAACAAACATTCTGTTGCAAATGAATAAAAGAGGGCAGGGCTGAATTCAAAAGCAAATTGTTCTCACTATGGTCTGGAGTCTGGCATCTGGTTGGATTCTGAAAAGATTATTGACTCTTTATGGCTTCTTTTATTGAATGTCATACTCGTTTCGGAGCTGTGCAACGTCTCAGATATATGGAGCATAATAATAGACGCTTGTCATAAATGTCCTGTATCTTTATTTATCAACAACACAAACTGGCAAATCCAAGTCAAAGCAGGGACTGAGGACTCAGGCCAGGATAACATTTCCGCGGGAAGCGTGTATCACAGTAGATATGATTTTACAAACGAGGTAGCTGGGCTTAGGTAAGGTGTTTTTGTCTTGTTTTAAGGAGGGTGGTTTCTTCTTTTGTTTTGCTTTGTCTAAGTATTTCTAAATATTTTTAGGTAGGGAGTTTACCTTTTAAAGGACTACAGTGTGGTGAGTTTTGACAAATGTTTGCAGTTGTACAACCGAAATCACAATTGAGATGTAGAAGGCTTTCAATACCAAAGAAAATTCCCCTGAGGGTTTTCTAGGCCAGTTCGGTGCTCTCGTGCCCAGTCCTTATCCTTCTGCAATCTGGTGTTACCTTTTCTAATCAGGGAGTGTGTAATCCTGTGTTTTTGATTCACCAGTGCTTCTGAGATCCATCGATTTATTATGGCCCATGTGGATGCTTTGATGTGATTTTTCAGTTGTGTTTCCTATTAAATCGGCTGTCCATTTTCCAATGTAAACATCGGAATTATTTCTACCATCCACTTACCATAAATAAAACTTTCCAAACTCAGTTATACAGCTGAGTTTTCCCTCTGCTTGGTTAAAATCCTAGAACTGGGGTTAGTTGGCCATAGAACACAGCTTCACGAGGACCTGCTGCAGGCCCCATCCTGCTTCCCCTGGGGTCTACACCAGCTCCCAGTCACTCTGTGTCTTCAACAGCCACTTCTCATCGTAGCCTTTCTGTGGAGCCAGTGGTGGTATTCCCTGGGGGTTTTAATTTCATTTTTCTAATGACAGTTACATTTAGTTTCTACTCACTGGTTTGTCTGCCATCTATATCTTCTCCTTGGCAAAAAAAAAAAAAAAATATTTAAATTTTACCAACTTTAAAAATTGAGTTGCTTAACTTACCATACAGATGTTTTAAATTTTGATTAAATCCAATTCATCTTTTTTTCTCCTTGGTACAGTCTGTGCTTTCTGTATTAAAGATAACAAATCTCAAACTTAGAGATATTTTTCTCTTATGTTTTCTTCTACGATTTTCATCCATTTAGTCCTTACACTTCTTCACAAAACGTTTCCAGTGAAGGTTTCTATAGTGCAGCAGAGGCCATGGGTTATTTCCTTAGTCAATTGCCCTGGCACATTCTGCTGAAAAGCCGATGCACTAGCCATTGGATTACATTAGCACTTTTGTTGAAAATCAATAAATGAATATGTGGAAACATTGTTTTATTCTGTCTGCATAGTTGACTTTTTAAGGCTCCACATATAATTGAGATCATGCAGTATTTTCCTTTCCGTGTCTGGTTCATTTCACTTAGCAGAATGTCTTCCAGATGCATCCTTGTTGTGGGAAATGGCGGGGTCTCCTTTTTAAAGCCCAAATAATATTTCTTTGTATATCATGACCAGCTTCTCTACCCATTCACTCAGAGATGGATACATAAGATTCTTTCCATATCTTGGATATTGTGCATGATGCTACAGTGAGTGTGGGACTGTGATTATCGCAACCCCATGGGGATTGTATCTCCTTTGTGTATACACCTAATACACCTCATATGGCAGTTACATTTTTAATTTCCTCAGAAAACTCCTGGCTGTTCTCTATGGTGGCTGTAACAATGTTCATTGCTACCAAGAGCTTACAAGGATTCTCTTTTCTCTATACCCATCAATTTTGGTTTTTTGGGGCAGTTATCTTGTGACATTTTATTATTATTTTTGGCAGTGGGGGGACTGAACCAGTGTCTTATGCATCCTAGGGAGGTGCTCTTCTACTGAGCCTCAGTCAGTTGACTTTTTGGGAGCCGCCATCCCTACTGAGTCTGAGGTGATATCCCATAATGGTTTTGATTTGCCTTTCCTGATGATTAAAAATGTTCAGTGATCTTTGGTCAGATGTGTCTTCTCTAGGAAAAGGGTCTTATCTAGTCTTTTACTAACTTCTTTGTTGAAAATTTATTTTATTATTTTTAATTGTATGTTTATGTGTCTATGTAGGGGTATTTGTACACGAATGCAGTGCTCATGGGGGCCAGAAGAGGGCATCAGCTCCCCTTGGATCTGGAGTTACAGGTCACTGCCAGCTACTTGGCCTGGGTACTGGGACCAAACTTAAGATCTCTGCAAGAGCAATATGTTCTCTTAACCACCAAGTCATCTCTCCAGCCCCTTTCCCTATTTCTTAGCTGGGTTGTTTTCCTACTACTGTGCTGTATGATTCGTTATACACTTTGGATATTAATTTCCTACTAGATAAACAGTTCGAAAATATTTTCCCCAAGTCTATTAGCTGCTGTCTCATCAATACTATTTTCTTAGTCTAGTGATCCTTCTCTTAGCAAACACTAAACTATTGTAATTACTCTGGCCTTATAGTAAGTTTCAAACTGGGTAATGTGGACCCCACAACTTCATTCTTCTTATTCAAAATTGTAACAATTTTAGATCATGGTATGCAAATCTTGAGGCCAGGGGATGTGACCTCTCCAACTTCATTTTTATTTTTATTTTACGTTCAAGAATATTTGCCTGTATCTATGCATTTGCCTGTATCTATAGAAGCCAGAAGAGGGTGTCGGGTCCCCTAGAACTATAGTTACAGACAGTTATGAGCCTGCATATGGGTGCTGGGAACCAAACCTGGATCCTTTTCAAGAGCAGCCAGTGCTCTTAACCACTGAGCTATCTCTCCAGTCCTTGCTTTTATTATTCGAAATTACCCATTGTAACCATTTGAGGCCTTTTGTTTGTTTATATAAATTATAGAATTATCCTGCCAATTTCTTTTTTAAATCATCTGTGGTTTTTATTGGGATTGTTTTGGGCATATTGAGGAAAAGTGACATCGTGACCACATTGACTGTTCCAATACACGAGCACACTTACAGCTCTCTCTCTTCAGAAGGTCTCCGTGGCAGCTCTCATCAACATTTTATCAGTTAGTTTTGCCCCCAGTCATGGTTTTATGCAACTGGGAAGGATGCTGTCTTGTCATTTCAATTCCAGCTTTTTATTGCCAGTTGCTAAGAACTTTGCTTTTTTATGATAATCCTCAATCCTAAACCTTACTAACTCTCTTGCTAGGTTGTTTAGGATTTCCTGTTGGTCGTCATGTTGTCTAAAGTCAGAAGTTCATACTTCTTCAAATCCGTGTGTCTTCATGTTTTTCTCACACCATTACACAGATTAGGACCTCCAGAGTGGTGTTGAAATGGGTGGTAGGTCTAGTTCTTCCCTCTTCCCCAGTTCAAGAGGGGAGTGTTCATTCCTTCATTATGTGTACCAGATGTGGAGGGCTGTTTGTAGACGGCCTTCACTAAACTTGAGAATGTTTCTCTTTCCCCAAGCTTCTTGAGAATTTTAACCATGAATGCATGTGAAATTTTGTTAAGTGCTTTCTCTAGTCATTCAGATGATACTTCTGTATTAAAATTAATATATTAAATGACATTCATTTTCCAGTGTTTAACCAACTTTCCATACCTTAGATAAACTGCTCTTGTTGTGTTTAAGTGACTTTAAAATACTACTCAATTCATTCTGACAATTCAGAGACAGTTTTAATGATAGATAGTGATATATAATTTCTGTGTTTTGGGGTCTGGTTTAGCAACAGGGTAAATGAATTGGAAAGAGTTCTATCTTTCTATTTTGTAGAAAACTTTGTACAAACTGGTGCTTTTGCCACTTAAAGCATCTGGGTGTAAAATCTGTTTGTGGGAAATTGTTAAACTACAAATTCAGTTCTTTAGTGGATATAAGACTGATTCAATTATTTATCTCTTCATGAGTAAGTTTTTGTAGTGTGTGTCATTCGGAGATTTTTTTCCTGCTCTATTTAAGTCATCAAATGGTGGCATAAAGTTCTTCATGTTTCTTTATTACTCTTAATGTTAGTTGGCTCTATCAGAATATTTCCTGTTTTATTCCAAATATTGATAATTCTCTCCCTTTTTGTGAGAATTATGGCTAGAGTTTTACAAACTCTGCCTTTTCAAAGAACCAGTTTTATTTCAATTGTTTTTTTCAGTTGCAGAAACGTAACAACTCCCGCTCTTTATTCTTTCTTCCCTGTGCATCATTTGGGCCTGTCATGCTCTTCTTTTCCTGGGCTTCAAGGCGGAAGCTTAGGTTATTGATTAGTGTAATTATTAACCCCCCCTTTTTCCTCCTGTAAGCATGGAATACCTTAATGCTCTATCTATATACTCCTTTAGTTTTGTTGCACTAGGTATATATTGTATTTTAGTTTTATTTAATTAAAGTATTTTCTCATTTCTTTTGTGATTTCTTCTTTGAATATGGTTTATGAGTTTCCCTTAATTTTCAAAATTTTTGATGTTTTCTATAATCTCTCTGATTTTGATTTCTATTTTAATTCTGTTTTGGTCAAAGAATATTTTACATTATTCAATCCTTTTAAATTTATTGAACCTTGATCCATGGCTTATACTGTCTTACTTCTGTGATTGTCCCAGATTGATGGACATAATACTGCAATTTCTGCTGGTATTGGATGTCAGTTGGGCTTCTGTGGCTGCTTGTGTTTATCAAGTCTCTCATATAGGTTCTTACAGATTCTTGTCTGCTTGGTCTGGCAATTACTGAGGTAGGCAGGAGGCTGATCCCTCTAGTTGTTATGGATTTGTCTCCTTATTTCTGTCTTTACATGTCTTAAAGCTCTGTTGGGCACATACACATTGGGGGTTGTTAAGTTCTCATGAGGAAAGAGACCACCTTATCATTATGAAATATTTCCTTTGTGTCTGAGATTTCATTTCTCTTAAAACCTACTTTGCATGATGTTATTATAGCTACTCTTGTAGCTGTGACTCTATGACTAGAGTTTGCATGGTGTAATCCTTCTACTTGAAACCTATATGTGGATTTCCTATGGCTGTCCACGAGTCATGCTTTTCATATTGTTTGACAAGTCACTGGCTTTAGAATGATTTATTTTGACCATTTATATTTAATGTAATCATCACTGTATAAGTTTGAATCTATGTCTTGAAGTTTGTTTTCTATTTGTCCTATTTGTTCTCTTCTTCACTTTATTATTTGAGTATATTGAATGCTAATATTTTATTATTCCTATTTGTTTTTAGCTATATGTCTTCAGTTTATTTTAAGAAGTTTTTGAGACAGGATTTCATATAGCCTATGTTGGCATCAACTCACTAAGTTAGCCAAAGATACTCTTGAATTTCTGACACTCCTCCCCAACCTTCACTTCTTGAGTAGTATGGTCATAGGCATGTACTACTACAGCCAGTATATGATGTTGGGAAGTGATTCAAGGACTTGATGCATGCTAGGCAAGCTTTCTATAACCTGAGCTAGATCTCCAGCCCTTTGCTTTATATTTTGATGGTTTAGCAAAGTTCTATAGCATATGCCTTTGATTGATCATAGTTCACTTTCAAATATTATATATTTCCTATTACAAAATGATCTTAAAGCAGTGCACTTTCATCACCTCCCTCCAGATATTCTTCCCACTATTCTCATATACTTTATTTAAACTTCTGTCAAGAATCCCATGGTACATGATTGGTTTTCTTCGAGCAATTACCTTTTTGAAAGCATTATCAAGGGAAATTTTTTCTTATAATGAAGAAGACCCTTTAAAGTCCAGTTTGACAAGTTTTAGTACATAGACATCCTATGGCAAACTGGCATCTCTCCAGTGGCTCTTATGACTGATGCTGCTAGGAATATCCAGGCATGAGTCTTTGGGTTTACACACCTTTTCCTGATTTTTGTTTCTTTGGGGGCATTTAATGACTAGAATACGGGCGACTTCACAGACTCTATGGGAAACCACCATGCTGTTCTCAGTTGTTGTTTTTATTAGCAATAAATGGAGGCTTCAATATTTCTACTGCTTCTTTACCAAAGCTTGGTTATTTCAGTCTTTGATGTTGGGCATTCTCGTGGTTCTGTAGTGGAATCTCATTCCGATGTAAATTTGTATCTCTCTAATCTAGTGAATAATTCTTTTGAGTATCTTTCTATGTGTTCAGATATTATCTCTATCTCTTCATCTTCTTTAGTGAAGTATTTCCTCAGTCCTCCATTTAGTGTTGGACTTTTAATTATTGAAATATTAAAGATGTTTTCTTTTTTAAAACAAGACACAAATTTCTGCACATTTATTGTTCACCTGGAACAGTTCGACCCCGCTGAGAAGGCCCCATTTCTGCCTCCCCCAAACCCGACCTCTCAGAGAAACCTCCAGTTTGTGGAGGACTTGTCATTGCCCTGTGCCTACAGCTCCCTCCACTCCTCCCCCCTTCAGACTCCGCCCTCTCAGAGAAACCACCCAAGAGCTTACCATAGCACGAATCTGCCTTGGGGCATGTCACCACCCTGCACCTCTACAGGGTATTTAAACCGCCCCCTTTAGACCTACCACGTGATTTCTCTCCTACTCTCTTTTCCCAAGAGTCACCGGGAGTGCTTTGCGCAGAATAAACCTGGTCCTTTACTTTTTAATTCGGCTCGATTTGGCTTACTGCATCGGCTGAGAAACCTACTATGGGGGATAAAACAACAACAACAACAACAAAAACCCTACCATTTAGCTGCTGTTAATCTTTAGTAGTTTCATTTTATGTATTGTATTAGATACCTCTTAAAAAAGTCCTGTTTGAGTATTGATTTTTTATTGTCATATACAAACACATGGTGTGACAGGTGCATTGCCGTATGAGTGTAGTCTAGCTACTCGGGAGGTTGAAGCAGGGGGATCATTTGGTACATGAGTCTGTGGTCAGCCTGGGCAATATTGTGAGACCTCAGCTCCAAAGGAAACCCACGTGCATGGATTTTTAAATGTACACTGTAGTACTGTTCATTATGAATATATTGTTGAACAGCAGATCCCTAGAGCCGGTCCATCTTGAAACACTGTCCATCAGATGGAAAGCTCTGCTCCTCCCTTGCCTTGGCAGCCAGGCTTTCACTCTGCTCTGTTGACTTTGACTAGTTTAGCTTCCGTTGTGCGTGAAGTCACATGGTGGAAGTACTTCTGCGCCTGCTCCATCGCACTTAGCATCATGTCCCCAGGGGCTTTCGTCCTATAACGCATCACAGTGTACATTTGGTTCTTTTCTTGAGTCTCCTTTCTTCTTGCCTCTGAAACAGCCAAATATTTTTTATAGTATGTGCTTTAACATCCTTGTCTAGGAAGTCTATCATCTTTGCCATCTCTAGGTCTGTTTCTACTTTATTTTCCTTTTTATCAATCCTACCTTCATGTGTTTTAGTCTCTTTTTTAAGACTCTTTTAGAGTCTAAGGTCCTCTTAGTTCCACTGAAGGTTAATTTTTCTCTGAGGTTTCTACCTTGTGCCATATGCATTACGAGGTCTCTTCACTGGGGCTGGCTCACGTGTGTTGGCTCTGGGAGGTCCTCCGCTTTGCTTTCCGGTGTTCGGGCTTTCCTTTCCCATCATTACATACTTCGCTCACACAAACACTCAGTCCCGGCTCCAGGGAACCCCCTTGCAGGTCTCTGGAACTCTGCTGCCCAGACCTCACTTCTCAGGTAGGGAGGCTTACAATCTTAGACACACTGGCCACTCCGCTCTCTGTCTGCTCAATTCAGAGAGACTTCTGACTTCTCCTCCATCCTGCAGCTTGGAAATAATCTCTTGCCAGTAAGATGGCAGATCATAGCTCACTTCATTTGTTTGTCATGGCAAGGAGCATAGTTACAAGCTTCCAACTTTTCAATATTTGAAAACCACTTTCTTAATAGAGTTCTTTTTTTCTTGCTCATGATGGAGTAACTCTAATTCCCATAACTCCATCACAGCCAAACGCAGAACTCTCTAGTAGTGTTGGCTGAGAAGTGTAATGCGATCCGACATATACTTTAACACGACAAGACTTCTGGGTTGAAAGTTAGACTGTGGCAGGTAAGGGATGATGGAGGCAAGGAGCTAGGAGTCAACTGCTGTAATCCAGGACAAAACCACTTGTGGTAATATTGATAGACAGGAAAGGAAATAGTTGGATTCTGGACTTAGAGAAAAAATAAACAGGATTAGCTGATTGTTTGGATGCTGAGTCAGAACAGAAAGGGGGAGATGAAGGATGCTGGAAGAGTTTTGGCCCAGGTGACCAGAAGGACGGGATGTCTTTGGAAAGAACTGTTTTTAGTAGAGTGTTGAGGAGGCACAGTGGAAGAAGGTGTCCAAGAACGAACATTAAGAGGCTTTCAGACACAGTGAGGACCGACATTCTCTCAAGGGGTTTGGTAAATCACATTGGTTAGGTTCAAAGTCCCCCTCCTCCAGCTTCTCCTCATGATCTGCATTTGTCTGCCCTGTGCTCTCTGGAGCCATCTCATTGAGTGTGAGAGAGACTCTGTGCTCTCTCACACTTTGTCATTTCTCACACTGTGCTCTAGCTCCTGCTAGTCTCCCCCACTCTCTCCTGCTCTCCCCCACTCTCCCGCTCTCCACCCTCCCCCCCCACTCTCCCACTCTCCCCCTCTCCCCCACTCTCCCCCTCTCCCCCCCTCCCTCATTCTCCCCCTCCCCCCACTCCTGCCCCTCCCCCTCTCCCCCTCCCTCCCCTCCCCCACTCTCCCCCCTCCCCCCTGCCCCCCTCTCCCATTCTCCCCACTCTTCCACTCTCCCACTTCCCAAGCCCTGGCCATGCTTAGTCTGATTTCTTTTCTCTCTGCTCTGGATCTTCCCTCTCTTTTACCTACAATAAATACTTTCTCCCTAATGGAATGGTCATGCTGGCAATTTCTTTACTGACCTCCCCCCCCCACACACACACACAAATTTCATTTCTTAAGGAATTCACAGTTCAGATAGAGTTAGGAAAAACATGTAGAGAGATCATCTCATTAATGCATAATGGAGGCTTCCAGAGTTACAGGCCAAAGAGAGAAGGCTCTAGTATGGGGCAGAGTGGGAGTGGGGTGAGGTTGGGGGGTTGGGGTGAGAGAAATGGATGGATGAGGAAGAATAGAGCTATAAAATGCTTCACATGTGTGTGGTGGTTTGAACAAGAATGGCCCTCATAGGTTCATATATTTGAGTGCTTAGTCATTAGGGAGTGGTATTATTTGAGGATTAGGAATTGTGGCCTTGTTGGAAGAAGTGTGTTACTGGAGGCAGACTTTGAGGTTTCAAAAGCGCATGCCAGACCCAGTCTCTCTCTCTCTCTCTCTCTCTCTCTCTCTCTCTCTCTCTCTCTCTCTCTCTCTCTCTTTCTCTTTCTCTTGCTTGTAGATCAGTATGTAGCTCTCAGGTACTTCTCCAGTGCCAGGTCTACGTGTGTACTTCCATGCTCTCTGCCATGATGATAATGAACTAAATAAGCCTCAGAAACTTTAAGCCAGCCCCCAGTTAAATGATTTCTTTTGTAAGAGTTGCCTTGGTCATGGTATCTCTTCACAACAATAGAACTAAGACACCATGGGTCCCAGCAATGTTGGAGCTTCATGGTTAAGGACCAGGGCAATCACCCCAGAAGGAAGAGATAGAGAAAGGTGATGCAGGGTGTAGAGAAGAGAGTATGTGGTTAAGTTCTCAGATGGCAAACACCTCAGTGCTTCGTGGAACTTGGACTGGGTCTCTCTAGCTCCACGGAAGGTAGGTAGGGGATTGCTGAAGCAAAGCTGAGCTAGATAGGGACAGAAACCAGAAAGGCCCTTCTGTGCCACGTACATTCTTTATCCTACATAAAAGGCCCGGAACAACACAGGAGCAGGAAATCTAGTTCAAGGCCCCGGAGCGTGGTAGAGGAGGTCTGAGTAAGGGGAGAGGTGGTAAGCACTGGGCAAGCAGGAACCACAGAGATTGGCTTGAAAGTTCTTTATTGTTAGGTCCAACCCCCCTACACACACACACACACACACACACACACACACACACACACACACACACACACCCAGTGACATCATCCTAAACAAAAGGACTTTGGCTGTTTACTAGAAAGGTGGGTCCTCTAAGGCAGGTTTCTCTATCCCTGGAACCTCCGTTAACCTTACCCCAAAGGTCAACCACTCTGGCAAGGGCAGCTGGTTCCTGGTTGGTTGAAAACCTGTATCAGCTCAGATCCCCCTCCAGCTGACTGTCATAGAAAACCTACTTGCTTTTCAGCCTTTTGGCTCCCCTCCCAGGAGATGGCCTCAGCAGTTTGATCCCCAATAAATTTTTCTTTCTTCCCAGGGAGTGGTCTAGTTCAGTAGTGTATCTGTGCCATTGCTCATAAGAGGAACAAAATCACAAAGAAAGAGTTTAAAATGACATTTAGGTCATTTTGCCTGGCTTACTCAGTAGATGATGATGCCATTAAGTACACTTAGAAATTTGTACAGTAAAATATCTTGCAGAAATGTGTATGTCTTCAATGAAGTCATGTCTCTAAGGGTTGAGCTAGAGGGTTTTTTTGGTCACCAATCCTGGAGGTTTTCATCAACTGTATTTCATATTCTCAATCACAAAAACAAACAAACAAAACTTGTAAAAGCAGGACTGGGGAGTGCTAATCCCACTGGATGAGAAAAAGACCACTACCACAATTTTGGGTCAAATTTGAAGCAAGCTTCAAACAAATACTGGCCAGGATGGTAGACTGCAGTCAGGTCCTTTCTGGGATTCCCAGAAAATGGTGATGCGTTGCATTTTGCAGAAGCTTATAAAGGCAAACCCATTAGGCTGTGTATCTCCCATCAGGCCCAGTCAGGGGCAAGCATATATCCTGATGTACCTCTCACCTATCCAATCAAGGGTAAGCATACATTCTGATGTATTTTCTGCCTAGGTGCCTCCCCCCTACATGTGATCAAGCACATCCTCACACAGTTGGGTCAAAAAAAAAAAAAACCCAAAAACTTGTTTAAAGGAATGAAAACATGTGGCTTGTTATCTTACACAAATAGCCTCCAACATTTCAGGAAGTATCTGTCCTTGGGTAAGGAGCTTACAGGTTAGAGGTATTTTGTTTTATGGATCTCTTAGGCAGAATAACTAAAACTTAAAACATAAGTTTTTGACTCTTACAGGAGATGGCTGAACAGTTAAGACCCCTTGATGCTCTTTCAGAGGACCTGAGTTCAGTTCCCAGCACCCTCATTGGGCAGCTTGGTATCTACCTATGACTCTTCAGAGGATCCAATCATCTCTTTTAGCCTCTGTGGGCATGCACACATATAACATATATTCACACAGAGATACACATATACATGTAAACAAAAATATGTCTTTAAAAGCTGTATAAGCTATAGAAAATACAATGCTGCCTCTCCTGGATAGCTCTAACAGAAATTGCCTAACTGGCTTATCTTTGATCAGACTGCTGCAAACAAATATCCCTGGAATTACAGTAGACTCAGGTCAGATTAATTAGAAAAGTGTATCCTTATTTTCATACACACAAAGTAGACTGTCACTCATAAAAGTGCTTCACGAATACTAGGGCAAATACAACAGTGAATGGTAAACAATTCCCTGCCCGGGTTTCCATCACTTTCTAGACCTGGCTATCAAGCCCTTCTTTGCTCAACTCCATCTATCCAGGTCAAACCTTAAGGCCTTTGGACTGTCATTTCTCTCCCAGAAGAGTGTCCTGTTCTACATCACACCTTATTATCTCCCAGCTGTATTCCTCTTGATCTTTGAGCCCCTTTTCCTGATCATTGTTTAAACATTGCTAGCCTCTATTTTTATCACACACACACCCCCACTATAATCTGAGTCTAGAGAGTCTTCCAAAGGCCATGTGTTCAAATCTTGGTCTCTGGGTTGTTGCTATTTGTAAGATGGTGAAACCATTAAAAGATGGGACTGAATAGGAGGTTTTAGGTCGGGCCATTGAAGGCATGACCTTGAGAGGGGTCATGGACTCCAGGCTCTTTCTGCTTCTCTCTCTCTCTCTGCTTCTTGGACACCAGGAGGTGAGCAGCCTCGCTCTCTGCTCCCCATCACGACGTGCTGACACAGGCCCAGGCTGACGGGCCAATGAACGAGTCATGAAGTAGAATTTCCAAAAGCACGAGTCAAAGTTAACCTCTTCTTTTTATTAGGTATTTGTTACAGAAATGGAATGCCAGTCAGCACACACCTTCCAAATACTTTATAGTTTGCAGTTGTATTTAGGTCTCTGGTTTAATTCTTTTGTACCTGTTTGCCAAGCAAGACTATGAAAATAGAAAGCATGCTTTCTTTAGCATAATAACATTCCAGTACCTAGACAGTATTCAGTAAATATACATTGAAATGCAGAGTAAGACATGTCAGGGAGAGCCGTGGAGACAGCTCCCTCAGTAAACTGTCTGTCAAACAAGCCCGAGGACCTGAGTTTGAATCCTCAGAACCCATGAGAAGAGCTGGGCATGGTGATCTGTACCTGTAAGCCCAGCCTTGAGTGAAGGGTTGGCAGAGAAAGGGGGATCCCTGAATGTAACTAGAGTTTTCCTGCCTTGCCCACAGTCAGGACAAATCTCTATCACCTGCCAGTCCCACAGCCACTCAGACCAGACCAAGTAAACACAGAGACTTATATTGCTTACAAACTGTATGGCTGTGGCAGGCTTCTTGCTAACTGTTCTTATAGCTTAAATTAACCCATTTCCATAAATCTATACCTTGCCACGTGGCTCGTGGCTTACCGGCATCTTCACATGCTTCTTGACATGGCGGTGGCTGGCAGTGTCTCCCTCTGCCTTCCTGTTCTCTCAATTCTCCTCTCTGTTAGTCCCGTCTATACTTCCTGCCTGGCCACTGGCCAATCAGTGTTTTATTTATTGACCAATCAGAGCAATTTGACATACAGACCATCCCACAGCACCTGAAGATCACTGGGCAGCTACCCTAGATGTGCAGGTTTGGTGAGAGACCCTGTCTCAAAAATAAAGGTGGAGAGTGAAAGACATCTGGTATTGATCCCAGACCTCCACACACTTGCATATATTTGTGCATGCTCACAGGCATACCACCTGTACACACTATACCCACTCCCCTATACAACCCACAAAATATATACAAAATAGGTAAAGGGAAGACAATCAGGGCTGTCTACTGAAGATAACCTGGATCCCAGTAACGGCATGGCAGCTCACAACCATTGGTAACTCCAATTCCATGGAATCCAATGCCCTTTTCTGGCCTTTGTGGCCATCAGGCACACATGTGACACACATATATACATGCTGAAAAATCACTCATACACATAAAAATTAAAAACAAACCAACAAAAAAGAAATGAGGTTTAAAAAAATTGATTATCTTATAAGTAAGGGTAACCCTCTCCCCTTAAATTTGGTCCCATGGGATTTGGGGAATATAGCTGTCAGAATTGCAGTTCTGTATTGACCTGGATTAATTAGTGTTGATGGAGTAACACTGAACTTCCAAACCTCAATGGAGGATTTAAGTTTTTATTTTATTTTATTTTATTTTTATTGCCATTGCCTTTTTACACAGTGATTCTAGTACCTTCCTTCATATATCTCCACCATCTTTGCAGGATATCCCAGGGCACTTTCCTGGATTCTTCCTGTATATCCAAACCAACAGGCAATGGGACAGGGCTTGGATTTTTATACAAGATTTTTCAGAGATAAGTTGAAAGTGGTATTTATCATTTCTGTCCGTATTCCATTGGTCAGAATGAGGCATGTACCCTCAATCTAACTTCAGAGCAGGCTGGGAAATGTAGTTTTCCTGTGTGTCTGGAAGAAGAAATTGGGTCTGGGAGCTACAAGTGAGCCTCAGCCACAACAGAGGATTTTGTTGACTGTTATGAGGATTAGACCGTTAATGTATGCAAAATATTCAGAGCTGTGCCCGGCCCGGCACATCCAGAGACGTCCATGTTTCCAACCAAGTTACCTGAGGAGATTCTCTGAGCCTGCTGTCATTTCTGCTAGCTGAACAAAGCTGCACCCCGATGCCTCTGTCAAGCCCAACAGCTGGCTAGAGATGCATTGAGCCCCCACTGTCCAAGAAGGCCGGCAAAGGATGCAGATGTTACCATCAATCTGTGCGGCACATCCTCTGCTTTGTTTAGTATGGTTCCCTGGGTGGGACACGTTTTACGCACAGGTGTTTTGGTTAATTAGGTGATTAATACGCTTCAATTTGGAGCACCATTTCCCAAGTGACAGACCTTGCTTTGTTTGGATTTGAGATAAATCATCATCCAGTCTTTGAGAGGCTGGGGACGGCACTTATCTCTGCACAGCTCTCAGATCGATACCGTGGCCTTGAGGACCAAGGGTGTGACCTTACACCCGGCTGGGTTGTCCCTTGATGCCCAACTTTAGGGAAATAGGATCCGTCTGGGGAAGAGTCACTCTGGGGACACCTATCTGGGGATTTCAGGCGAGGTGACCCCTCAAGTGCAGGGCCCTTGTCTTTGCACAGAACCCCCATTACTAAGGAGAGACAGGCAAGCCACAGTCAGATACCCAGCAGATACCAGAGCTCTTTCCCCACACTGAATTTCAGGCCAATAGAAAGCACCCCAACTTTCCATTGTCCCCAAATCCCTTTTCTTACACCCTCCGCTATCTCTCCCTGCAGCTTTACCTTTACTTCCCTCAAGGCAGGACCATTCCGTATACGTCCTCCAAAGCCAGACTGTATTTCCTCAGGCCTTTCAATCCAGCTTCAAGTGGTTTCTTCTCGGGATTTGTGTAGCACTTATCTGAACAACACCAGCGGCATTTATTATATCCCACATTTTTTTTTTTTTTTTTTTTGTGTGTGTGTGTGTGTGTGTGTATCTTCATGTCTCCTTTTCAACTGGAGTTTGGACAGCTATGCCCAGTTCTTCTGGAAAAATAGGAGTTCTCAATAAATACTCTCTTCATTGATGAATTCAAATGACTGCTACTCAGACTGGGCAAATGGGTAAATTTAGTGTTTTTGTTATACCACCTTAAGAGGCCACTGGCTCCTGCTTTTACACATCCCAGCTTTACAACCGCAGGGGACTGGATTGCTCTCTCCAGTTCTAGTTGACAAATCCTGAGCAAGGACAATGATGAGATCATGTCAGTCCCAAATGTGACGGAGGTAAGAGCACGTGAGAAGAAGAAAGTTCTGAGTCACAGCCACACTACTGAGTGGAATGCTGAGTGATGCTTGTCGGCTACCGGTGAGCCTGGGGTTTAGTCAGTCCTCTTTCTTCTTCTCTAGGAGAGTTTATTTTAAAATCACACACTCATGCACCAAACATTTGTCTAGGCAGCGTAGATCCTGTCTTTGGATTGATTCAAGGTAGCTATAAACCTTTAGTACTCTTTCTTTCTCTGGAGAGAAAGAGAAAAACATCTGTGATAAAATAATAATAATAATAGTTATAATAATAACAATAACAACAACAACAACAACAACAACAACAACAACAACAATAATAATGATAGTGTCCTTCCAGGTCCAACTGATAGAGCCTTACCCTCAATTCTGCTCTCTAGAAATGACCTAAAATCTACATACATGAATTATTCTCTCCTCTAGTAAGATTTAACATGGACTAGCATCTGAATGAAGTAGGGGGGCTTTATCTTCTCCCTGAGTCCCTGTTCCCTGACCCTCTATAAAGACCCGTAGGTAGCTCCGTGAGGGACTGTCAGCTTCAGGGTCCCTTGTGGTAAACAGCTAACTCAACATGAAGAAGCAGCAGAAGAAAGTCAGTAGAGAGACTGTAGGGAAAGAGGAGGCAGGGTTCAGGAATCAGCCACAGATGGGAAGCAGTCAAGGCTTAGTAATGATAGAAAACCACTTCTAACGCCTACCTCCTATAGGAGATAGAGGATGATAGTGGTTACCAAGGAGACAGGTAGATGGAGGAGAGGGATGCTTGACACAAACTTCCCCCATTAGTAGAAGAAGGCAGCTAAGGCCAGACTCTAGCTCTTGTAGAGGAAGGCCTAAGCTCTCTCCTCCAGTTCTCTGAGCAAGCTCTGCATGTGGCCAGAGCTGCGGAAGTGCAGGTGATAGGTCAGCTTCCTGGAGGTATAACTACCTCTGACAGTGGGCAGAGGATGCATCTGAGGAATCCATTGGACCATCACCAGCACAAATGATTAGTTGCAGTGAAGAGAAGTAAATATATCAGGATGGAAGGAGAGGAGAATGGATACGCTCTGCAAGAGCACTGAAAGATGGAGTCTCCCCCTTCCCCTGAAAGATTAAGTAATGCTGGTCACAATAAGTAAACCTGCCGCAGGATGCCGAATAAGCTAGTTGATAGGGATGATCGTTGACACAATCAGTCATTTAGCAGTCACCAAAGGTTTGTTTAGACCTGTAGGCACTGAGCATTCCAAAGTTGATGCAGCATATCTCTTTGTATGCTTGACGCTTTTAAATAGATGGTTGGAAGCAACGATTAGGCAGGGTCACTATCCTCAAGAATCTAATAGTCTGGACCATCTAAGATTCCTGGAGAAACTGATCTGGAGAGGCTGATAGACAAGCTGAACCTTGGCCAGAGGTAGAAGACAGAAGAGCAGGAAAGGATGTTCTTGGGGAAGTACTGAGTGGGCATGAGAGAGAGCATGGAGGCAGATGAGCTGGTAGAGCAGCTCCAAGTTCATAATTGCATCTTAGATTCTTGGATCTTCAGGACAAACTATAGATCCACAGAGCCAAAGCAATTAAACAATGAAGTAATATAGGTGGGGGCCGAGGAGAGCAACAGCCACACCTTTATCTAGGGTCCAAATTCCTGCAGGACCACAGACTAGGAGGGGCCAAATGCAAGGCTGGACAGGAGTGGGAACGGAGCAGTGAGTTCTGTGAGACGGAAGAGGTGCTTTCCCAGCATGCTGCCTTTTCACAGCCCGGCCGGGCCCGACATCTTTTCAGCTAACGACCTCACCGCATCATCTGTGTTCCTTTGACAAAGGAGCTCCTTCCTCCCTGCCAGCCAACTGGACTTCACATGGAAGCGGTTCCAATCGCTTTTTGTCTTCTCTAGTGAGAAGAGTGATCATACGACCGGTCCAAACTAGTCCGCACCTTAAATCCTTACTAGGAATTTGGAAATCTTATGACATCTCATGCCTTTGGTCTAGTCTTCTCTGAACCCCTTTTCAGGTCTTTCCTTAAGAGTCTTTGTGTTACCCAAGACTTTATTCAAGCATAAAGTTTTTATGATCCTGATGATCTACTATTATTGTATATTGTTTGCAACCAGAAAACCTCATCTGACTATGGTGGCCTGGTAGGTAAACGAAACAGGTTTTCAGAGAGGCCTGGAGTGGGTTTTCTTGGGGGATGGGTGGGCGGTTTGCTTTAAAGACTGGAAAAGAAAGGGGAAATTTTAAAAAGTTGGCTAAAAAGGCTTTTGTAGAACTCTGAAAATCATACCACAGAGTGAAAGTTATCTTTGGCATATGGGCATAGAAAGTTCTACCCAGCAGCCTGACCTCCTAATGACTTACCCAGACTTCTCCAGTGGGGCTGGCTAATTCTTCCAGGAGGAGACTGACACATCGTGAAGATGCCCCAGAGTCAGGCAGAGGGGGAACAGAGCCCTGCGTCCTAGTCCGGAAACCTCTCACTAATTAGCTGGGTGGCTTTGCACAGATGTCCACCTCGCTGAGGTTCAGTGTCCTTTCTAGTAAAAGACAAGAGCTGCATTACTTTTGAGATTCCGGGCTTATATTCCGAGAGAGTTTTATGGTAACACCAGAAGAGGTTAACTGGAAAACCAGAGTCAGCAAACCTACAGCAAATCTCTAAGAAGGGGTAGAGTGAGCGACACTTTTATCTTTGCCAGGGAAACCCTCTCCCCCTAAGAAGAAACATGTGGACCCAGCCATCGCCAGAAGACAGGTAGGTGTAGAACTCCAGATTTGGTGATTTCTAAGGCCTTCTCTGTCCAAGTAATTCAGGTCCTGCACCCCGTGGTGTTCCATGAACCTGGGTCTTTTCCACTTGCCCCTTCCTTAAAGATGACTGACTGACTCTGAAGGACCTGTGTGGTCTATTTTAAGGGGCTTCTCCCAGGAAGCAGCACATTTGAATGCCTATGAAGTCATTTAAAGATCTAGGAGGCTCTCAAACCCTCCAGCAGCTTAAATAGAAACACACAGGCTTCCCACTGTGCTCAGAGAACCCACCCAGACCCAGCCTGCAGGGCTGCAAACCATGCTTTAGCATGCATGCATTTCAGAAAACAAAGACAACTCTAGTTTTAGCTGCTCCAGACAGTCTGAGATGCTTTTGTGCCCTTGGGTCCTTGCCTGGTCCTCTCATCTGCCTCAGTCCTGGTACTAAATTGGTTCAAGGTTTGTAGGGAAGCTTCAGAGGAAGGAGGCAAAGGCATGTTTGGAGTTCTTCAATGCTGAAGTCACCCTGAGAAGCAGAGCCTAGTTCCCTTCTGGCCACCAGAGGGCGATGGCAGCGCCATCTGGGCAGAAAATTATTCCCAAGAATAACAGCAGAAAACTGCATCTCATGTTCTTATGAATGATGCTGGAGTTGGGGTATGAGTGTGTGTATGTGTGTGTGTGTGTGTGTGTGTGTGTGTGTGTGTGTGAGAGAGAGAGAGAGAGAGAGAGAGAGAGAGAGAGAGAGAGAGAGAGAGAGAGAGAGAGAGAGAGAGAGGGAGTTGGGTGCCTGGAGCTAAGACTCCAAAATCTGCTAAGTATAGTAAAATAAAATTCTCACCTCTGCTATATATTTATAGTATGTAGTCAAGTAGCTGAAAGTTTCCTTTAAGGAAAACGAAGAAAGCAGAGTAGTATTCACATGAAAGAAAAGAGAATTTTCAGGAACACAGTTGTTAGTGGTGTATGAACATACATGTTCTCCTGTGTATGTGACTGCACAGTGTGTGTGTGTGTGTGTGTGTGTGTGTGAAAAGGCATGTGACTGCATATAGTTAAGAGTAGAGGTATAGGGTGCGTACGTGTGTGTGTGTGTGTGTGTGTGTGTGTGTGTGTGTGTGTGTATGTGTGTGAATGTAAGCAAGGCTCTTTCAGACCTTTCCCGTAAGAGGGGACCTCAAGGAAGTCTGGGCAATACTTCCTTCTGTTCCTGCCCCTTCCCTTCAAACAAACAAACAAAATCATTCCTACAAGTATTTATGGAGCCTCTAACACAGCCCTTCCCCACCGGCATCTGGAAAAGCTCAGACCAGCCAATTTAGAGCAGGCACTGGCATTATGAAGGCAAGGCTGGGGGGGGGGGGTTGGGGGTGGAAGGGATGATGGGTTCCTTGCAGGCTAAAGCACTGTTTTGCAAAATCACTTTCTCTTCTTTGATGCGCCAAGGAGGCTGGACAGGACTGTGGCACCTTTATTTGAGGAGACAAAAGCTCACAGGTGACATGATTGCCCCAGAGTCATCCGAACAGGACCCTGAAGTGCTGCTGTCAATACAGGGGTCCAGGTTCCTGCCTTCACTACTCTCAGCCACATAACAGGCATTGCTGGGCAAATCGGAACTGGATTTCTCCTGGTAAACTATGCCAGCGGTAACCTTCACCACAGGAACAGTGTGTGTGTGTGTGTGTGTGTGTGTGTGTGTGTGTGTGTGTGTGTGTGTGTGTGAGAGAGAGAGAGAGAGAGAGAGAGAGAGAGACCGACCCCGAGTGGCTGTGGAGTGTATTCCCCCCTTAAGTCCTGTAGGAAGTAGTTGTTGATTGTCGTGAATACTAGATGGGGTCGGGACAAAGTTTCCATGGATAAATGTGCCAGGGTACAGCATGCCTAGAAGCTGTGTAACCTCGGGGTAAGCACTCCATTTAGTCTAACTTTGGCTTTTTTTAAAAGCCAAAAACAAACAAACAAACAAAAACCCCGAGGTTTCCTTTCTGATGCTCCCATGTTGGAACTGAGTATCCAGCTCAGTGCTAGAATTAAAAAAAAAAAAAAAAAAAAAAAAGCCACAAGCTTTATCGGTCTTTGGCTCCCGAGAACCGGTGAATTTCAATATTTCTTTCTTGGGGCCGGGCTGGCCAAGTCCCTTTCCTTCCCAGCTGGATTCCTCTAGCTCCCCTGTTGCCTCCTCCCTCCAGGCTCCTGGTTGCTCCAGCAAAGTTCCCAACTTAGTCGACGTGACGCGCAGCGCAGCCAATGGGAGGCGGAGCTGGTGTTTTGGGAGGGGGGCGGGAGGGCCGGGCCCCGCGTCTCCGGTGTCTGCTCTGCTCAGTGAATGGAGAGAGCGAGCGCCGGCCAGCTCTCCCGGCCACCCGGTGCCCTAGCCGCCGCCGTGCTCTGGAGCCCAGCCCTGAGCCGGACTTCCCGGGGCTCCGTGCTCCCCGGCGCTCAGCCCAGGACGCAGACTGAGCCCGCGCCTCTGCCGGTGACCCAGAGGGACCCGGGGACGCTCGGTACCTGGGCGCCGTGAGTGATGCGCAGCGGGGCAGCGCCAGCCCCACGGATGGAGCTGCTGCTGCCGCCGCCGCCCGGCGCGCCCCGCTCCGCCCGCGCCCCGTGCGCCTGAGCGCCGCGCCCGCCCCTCCTCCGCGCCAACTCCGCCGCCCGCCCCCGAGGCCGCCCGCGCGCCTCCTCGGGCTCCTCGTGTCCCGCCGCGCCAGGCAGCCTCTTCTGGGCTCGGGCGCTTGCACACCATGGCCCCGGGGCGGACCTGGGCCGGCGCCGCCGTGCGCGCCCGCCTGGCGCTGGCCTTGGCGCTGGCGAGCGTCCTGAGCGGACCCCCCGCTGCCGCCTGCCCCACCAAGTGTACCTGCTCCGCCGCTAGCGTGGACTGCCACGGGCTGGGCCTGCGCGCCGTTCCACGGGGCATCCCCCGCAACGCAGAGCGCCTGTGAGTACCCACCCCGCCCGCGCAGGCCACCCACCCCGCTCCTACAGAGTCGCCCTCAGGGCGCCGGGTCCTTCCCTCCTCTCCCGCGCGCGCTGGGGACGACCTCAGTTCTCCCCTCCGCCATCAGACACTCTCGCTAAGTTGGGGGGTAGCGTGGCTTTGGGCAGGTGTGGAGAGAAGTGTCTGAGTTCCCCGGCGCTGGGGACCAGGTAGTGCCTCTCTAGGTGAGGGCTCCGGGAGCCCATCCGCTGACAGCTCCGGAGAAGAAAGCTGGCAGAAGGCAAGGGGTGGGGGAAGAGTGGTGGTCTCAAGGTTTGAGGTTGTGTGTGTAAGGGGTGTCCATGCTTCTTGCTTCTTAAAGAGGGGGCGAGGGAGCAAGCCAGACGACGATGGGGTGTCTTGATTGCAGACACCCCCACCAAAAAAAAGCTGTGCACCCCCCCCCCCTTGGAGATCAGAATGAGCCAGCTGCCGTGTGGCTATCCTTGCAAGGAAAGTTCAGAGTATATGTGAAGGTCTTAACTTCTGAAGAACCGGATGAATTCTGAGTGGGTGCTCTCAACACCCTCCCTGCCTGGAGCGCAGCTTTGGGGATGCCAAGTTGCAGCCCGGGTGAATTTTTTATGGCTGGGTTATAAATGCCTTCCCAAACGGGCCGGAGAATGGAAATGCTGACAGCCCTTTAAATGAGACCTAGCGCTATAATCTTACAAACCGCACTCAGCCTTGGATCCTGGGGTTGGCAGCTAGCTGGAGAGGCTCTTGGAGAGTGGGGTGGATTGACCCTCGTTTTAACCCCAATTGTGCAACCAAATATTTACTTTTCTTATGTCAGCGTTTTGGAAAGATTTATCATTTTGATCCTCAAGACCAAATTCAAAGTTTGGACTTCGGGGGTGGGCTCCTTTTAGTCCACGGTTGGGGCCAGGGTGAGGGAGGGTTTGCACTCATCAGAATTCCAGCCATTGCACTGACCAGTTGCACTCTGCCCAGCCTGTCTTAGGGGTAGGCATACCAGTCTTCCTCAGGCCTGCCTGCTTTAGGTCAGGAGAGACCAGGAAGGAGCTGAAGTGTCCTAGCTGCCTACCCCTGGTCACCTCACCTCCGCTCCTCTCTTCCTTTTCCTCTTGGTGGCTGTCTAGGCAGAGACTTCTTAGAAATGCCTTCCTTACGTCTTCTTTTGTCTGTTGTTTTCAAAGTGCAATGTTTGTTCTGTCGCTGGAGCTGTAGAATCCTGGAGGGCTGGCCCTGAGTCTTCATTAACACTGGGAAATTGGGATCAGAAATGCAAACTAACCTGCCCAAGAAAACAGAGTAAATAAGGGACAGGAAAGGGGCTGGAATCCAGGCATCCACACCTTCATTCGGGTTGTGTATTAGACCCTAGCAGTGAAAACCTCATTTAAATGGTGTTTGTAGGTATGGATACACTAGGTTCCCTTCCTCGTGTGAATGCTGCCGATGAGTTAGTGGAATGATAACTGTGCAGATGTTTAGTGGGTGCCTCTCCTGGTACCTCCTTGAACCTCCCCAGCAGACCTATTCCTCACACAGGCGATGCTCATGACTCTCATGGATTCATGATCATGTAACCAGTGAAGTGTTTGAATCCCAGCCTGCCAGGTTTCTAAGCCCAGGTCTTTCACCGCCCTGCAGACTCCTTGGATCCAGAGTCAGTCTGGGCTGTGATCTCTAGACAGACAGTCCTGGGAGGGGAAGGTCTAGCTGGGCTTGCGGCTGCTTTTGGTATAGATTGCCATCATTCTTTCACATCAGCTCTCTTACTCGGGGTCATGAAACTATTTTCCATAGTCAGGATCATGTTGTCGGTGTGGGAAGATCAGGGCAGTGGGCCTCTCTCTTCTGGCTAGTCAGAAGTTTTCAAATATGCCAGCCACTTCCCCCAGAGACCCTGGAGACTTAGTCCATCTCATCTGCTCTACAGCTGGAGAGAATAGATAAAGATTCTGGATGAAGGACATTCCCGTGGGCGTCATTACTGTAGCCACGGTCACCAGGCAAGGGCAGCGTAGGTGCTGCTCTGACATGTCTGTGGTGACATGTCTGTGGTTATCTGGTGCAGCTTTGGTCACGGGGAAGGTTTTGGCTTTAAGTGCATGGATATGACAGAGCTGCCAAGGCTGACCTCTCAACTCCTTTCTAAGACTGGAGGTAGACTTTTAGAGCAAGCAGGGTCGGGGCCACCTCAGGTTCAAGGGCAGCCCACCAGCAGCCCTTCACCACCCATCCTGGCTCTCAGGGAGTCAGATGGAATGCCGTAGTACTGTTCAGCCACACCATGCTAAGGATTGCAAATCTCTCTCTCTCTCTCTCTCTCTCTCTCTCTCTCTCTCTCTCTCTCTCTCTCTCTCTCTCTCTCACACACACACACACACACACACACACACACGTTCAACAAACATTGCCTGAACCTTCTGTAGCATTCCTGCCCCTGTCTGTAAAATCATTGCATACACAGAAGAAAACCAACTCTTCAGCTTTAAAGGATGTGGGCAAGGATCGGAAGTGGGAACCTTTCTTGAAGAGCCCTTTAAGTCCCCTGGAGGTCCTTCTGTCATGGGACACTGATTTTTATCAGCAGAGCCGTTCTCCCAAATGGTGAAATTGTGTTTTTAAAACAAAGAAGCAGTGCCTGCCCCATTCTCCATTTCTGTTGCTGTCTTCCAGAAAGCCCCTTGTGAAGGAGGGAGGGAGGGAGAGAGAGAGAGAGAGAGAGAGAGAGAGAGAGAGAGAGAGAGAGAGAGAAAGAATGAATGTGTTTCCCCTAGTCATAGGAGCTTTAGGACACCCTGAGTGAGAAGGATGTAGTAGCCCCCATTTGGACTTGGCTTCAGGCTAAACTAGGGTCTGAATTGTTCGTTATTAAGCTACTATCAGAGTTGGGGGATTGTCTGTGTTCCAAGTTCTTCCCCATAATGTCAGCGCATCACACAGAAAAGGAAACCCTCTGTCTTTTATAAACTACTGACAATTTTCCCCCTCCAAGAGGAGGAGGTAACACCCACAAGTAAGCTAAATAAACGGAGGGGAGAATTCGGTGTCATTTATTATCCGAGCGGCAAAGACAGAGGCCCAGGGAGCAGAGGAAGTCAATGGCGGTGCTTGAGACAAAACATTTACCAGGGAGTGCAGGGTAAACAGATGTTGCGTTTGCCCTTCTGAGTACAAAAGGAACCCACAGATGTGATTCTTCTCCAACCACAGCCTCAGCCTGCATGAAAATGAACCCTCATGTGGGGCCCCTTCTCCCAGGCCTGCCCTGAGGCAGGCACAGGCCCACCTCTCACCCACAGCTAGGGTGGCAGAGGGAGCAAGAGTGGACATCTTTGCTTTTTTCCACTTGGCTCCAGAACATGCTGGAAACTGCTGTATTTAAATAAACATTTCCTGTTTGCGAAGGAGAGCGGGCGAGAGTCTGAAACGTGAGAATGTGGTAACTTAATTTTCTCCATCACTCCAGATGACAGCAGGCTCTGCCGGTGGTGGGGTCCAATAAAAACCGACACCGTGTCATAGGCTTTCCCTCACTTGACCACAGAGGTCCAGAGGTCAAGTGGGAGACTTTCCAAGATGCTCAACAGCCAAATCCAACGTTCTGGTCCTCCCAGCCCTCAGGGCCAGCTCAGAGGACCAGGGACAACTTGGCATGTTATGAGCCCTCTTTGGACCAGCCATGGTGATGTGGCCTTTTAGAGAGGCATAGGACTCTCCTGGATAGCCCAGAGAGCAAGGAGGCCACCTTCCTCCAGGGTAGTGTACAACTTTGAACAGATTGCTACACCTCTCGGCTTCTTTTTCTTAAAAGTAGGATTCTGGTGTCGTCTTTGTGATTTTTCCTTATGGAATATGCAGTCACCTGTGAGCTGTCACAGTACTCCTCCTCTGTGCCTAGACCGGTGTCTGGCGCTTAGGGAGTTTTCAACAAGTATATGTTGAATAAAAGGCTCATGAACCTCAAAAACACCAGGGCACGACGGGCCATTACAGACTTGCCCTTTGATGGGTGGTCAAGGGCTACCTCCTAGGAACCCATTACATGAGATACTGCTAACTAAAATTTGAATTTCATGAACTAGAATTATTACCTTAGTAGAGTTCCCCCCAAGACTCTTACTGCATGATCCGATCTGAAGTCTGGTTGCCAGGCGTTGCTTAGCAACATTGCAACACTCCTACTGTGCACATGCCAGTGGAGTGAGCCAGGGAGCCCGACTACTTCTGCCACAGGACTTTCTAATCAGGAACTCATCAGTGGCATCCTGAGCTCTCTGTGGTTTTTGATTGCTGCTCCTCTGGCATTAATTGATGTGTATTTGTAGGGTCATTATTAAGTTTTGTGTGTGCCAGTCATCTGGGGTTTCTATTCTTGCGGCACCCCCCCCCCCATTTCCGTTGTTACTTTGTTTCACAGTAGTTCTGTCTATTGTCTGAATTCACAGCCTCCATCCACACCACACCCAGAAAAGTGAAAACGAAGGAGGGTGGGGACAGTGGAATCTTTTGCCTAAATTGATGGGCAAGAAGGCAAGGATTTAGACCCTCCACACAGTTTTTATGCACGAGCCCCTGCAGCTTTGGACTGGGAGCCAGGTTTGGAGTCCTGTTCTGCAGCATGAATGCTTGCTGTTGCACCTCTGCTGCTGCCGGGCTGCTCTGGACTGCAGTCTGTTTGATCCCTTTTGTACCTCATTTCCACACCTGTAACACAGGGATGGTAGTCACATGGGGATGTTGTGAACGCAGCCCGAGGCGATCCACAGAATGTGCTCCGCACGCTGCCTGCCATGTTGTTCGCTCATCGTCGTGGCTGTGATTATTTGCCCAACTGCAATCTATCCAGCTGTAAAGTATGTGTAATTCCCGTTCCCTTTTGGAAGGATTAAAGTGATCGTGTCTAGGAAGTGCTTAACAGTACCTGGCACATAGGAGCCCTCCACAAACTTGTAACAGTAATGCTATGGCTGTGTTTCCATTTGCTCATCTCAGGCTCCATCCAGCTGGATGGCTTAAGATGTTCACTCTAAATTTTGTTCCAGCCCTAAGCCCTGTGGAGGCAGGCTCATCGCCTGTACATGGGTTGTGGGCTATGCCCGATACACTCTCGCTTGGTCTCCTTTTCTTTGCTCTGTTTCTCCATCCTGCCCCAGCAGCTGAACCCAGGCTGGCCTCTGTTCCATACAGAAGGGATTATGGTTGGAGCGGGTTTTTATCTTTTTTTTTTCATTGACATACTGCTTTGTGCTCTATTTAAAGAATGCGTTTGATTTCTTTATTTAGAGGAGGGGTAGGTTGGAGCTTCATGAAGAATTCTTGGTCCTGACTTTGTGTGTTCAGTGTCCTTCTATCTTTCTCTAAACAGCCCTTTACCGGTTCCTGGTGTCTGCCTCCCATACTGCTTTCACGTGAAACAGCTGTATTTACTAACACATGTCACTCTCACTGTGTAAGATGGTTTTAACCATTTTTTAAAAAAGGAATGCTGAGAAAAAAGAAAGTCAGAGTAGAGAGGAACCTCACAGAGACCACATTGATAATGCAGGGGAAGGGTGCAGAGGTGCCCCGTGGATGCCCTGAGCTGATTTCTAGGGCTCTCCTTGATTCACTGTTCAGGGAGAGGCTCGTGCGGGAAGCTTCTGCTCTGTGTCCTGCAGACCAGGACTGTCTCTTGTAACTGCCGCTGCTGGCTGCCAGACTGCCGGGATGCTATACATCTCCTCCATCGTGTGGTCTCCATAGTTTCACTGGCATTTACTGTGTATTGAGATGGTGGTCCCCGGGAGGAATTGGCCAAGGGGTGTGATTGAAAATCCTCAGTAGTGAGCAGATTGGAGGTGGGAAAAGGTCATGGGTAAAGATGTGAACTCCAGAGCCAGGCAAAACTAGGTCCTGGCTCTGCCACTTACAAACTGGATGACAGTTTTCTGTGTTATAAAATGGGATTTATTATTCCTTTTTTTTTTTAGATAGGTTCTCAGTGTGTAGCAGCCCTGGAACTCATTATGTGGACCAGACTGGCTTCCAGCTCACAGAGATCCTCCTGCCTCTGCCTCCTGAATGGCTGGGATTAAACTCATGCACCACCAGGCTCTGCTTTACCCCTTTCTAGGAGTCTTGGGTTAACTCACATACATACCCTGGAATATGGCACACCCGTCATAACATTTCCTGTCATTATTTCTGTAATTCTTGTGGACTATACTCCTTCCTGAGAATGCTCGCTAGAAGCCTGCTCTGGAAAAGTCATGATTGGCAGGGTTTCCAGGGGTCCGCTCCCTGTTCAAGTTCTCACTGTGTCTTCCATCGGCACAGCACAGGGGAAAACCGTCCCACACTCCTGGCGCTCTTACATCCTGTGATGAGGAACTCACTTCTCCCTGGGTCCCAGTAGGACCTTTCTCTTCATGTGGGCTTGAGCTTAGCCCACACAGACTGTTGCTATACAGAGGCAGGGGCCACCCTTTGTCTGAAGGACAGGTTTTCACACTTCGGCTTGCCACTTCTGTTTCTTCCCATAAACCTTTGTGATTCCTCCAAGGGCTTTGCATGTGTTGCAGCTTTGGCACAGGCCCTGCACCCACCCCCAGCTCTAGACCCCTGGGGATTTTCTTTTGACTGTATAAGTAGAGTATCCTTCTTTCAAAAATGCTTGGGATCAGAAGTGGTTCTGGTTTTTGAAATTTCTCAGGTTTTGAGATATTTGCGTATATATCAAGAGAGAGAGAGAGAGAGAGAGAGAGAGAGAGAGAGAGAGAGAGAGAGCTGCCTTAAGATGGGACTCAGATAAAACCACAAAGTACATTTGTGTCTTATGTATGCATTGTACATGTAGCCTGGAGGCAACTTTAAACAATGTTTGCTCATAAAATAAAGTCTATGATTGGAAATTTTCACTTGTGGGATTGGATCATGTCTGTGCTGAGAACGTTTTGGATTTTGAAGTATTCTAGATTTTGGACTTTCAGATTAGGTAAGACTTTCAGCATCTTGATTATTATCTTAATCGACTTCCATCCGTGGTTCTTTCGTTTGTTTTTTGACGGTGTCCCCAGCTGGCCTTGAACTCATGATCCTTCTGTCACTGTTATCAGAATTGCAGGATTACAAACAGGAGCCACCACGCCCAATTCTGTCAATGCGTTTGTGTTTTTGTTTGTGAGTCTGTGAGAATGTGTGTATGCATATAAGTGCATATGGAGGCGGGAGGTTGATGTCAGCTATTTCCAGGGTGTTTGTTTGTGATGAAGCAGGATCTCTTACTGAATCGGGAGCTCACTTGTTGGGGCTAGACTGGCTGGTCATCCAGCGCCAAGGTCTCTCTTGTGTCCTTCTTTCCCACAGACTGGGATTACAGGCCCACATTGCCATAACTGACTTTTTATGGGAGTGCTGGCGATCTGAGTTCAGATCCTCATATTTGCATCTCCCTGGATGGCTTATTGTGAGTAGGCTTATTTCCCGCTTCCCTCACAGCTCCCCAGCCTTCCCTGGTGTTTTCTTACTATTAGCTATCCAGATTTGAGTAGTTGACCCCAGACCCTTGCTTTTAAGAGATAGGGTCTCACCATGTGGCTCAAGGTAGACTCAGACTCAAAATCCTCCTGCCTCAGCTTCCTGAGCATTGGGATTATAGACAGGCACTTCCATGTCCTGCTTTTCAGTTCGTTTTTTTGATGTCTAAATGCAACAGTGTGCATTATCCTAATTAGATTCTGGCAAATGATTTCATTTCATTAGGTTTTTCAGGAACATTTTCTATTTTGAGTTGCTCCTTTGCAAGTCAGCCGCTCGGGTTACCCCTCTCCTCTCTTACGCTCCTCAGAACATTCAGTGCGCATGCCCATGGATCTGACTTGTCTTTACAGTCAGGGGATGCATTGTCTGCCTTTTGCAAGTCTCTTAGCAGATTCATTATATGTGCATGTAAGTTCAGGTGCCCTTGGAGTCCAGAAGAGGGCATCTGATCCCCTGGAGCTGGATTTATGGGTGACGATGAGCCACTTTATGTGGATTTTGGGAATCAAACTCAAATCCTCTGCAAGAGCAGTATGTGCTCTTAACTACCGAGCCCATTCTCCAGCCCTTTGGAAAGTGTCTAGGTTGTAGAATTACGTACATGGCCTGCTCTTTCTGTCTAAGGTGGATAAAAACACTGAGGTCTGCAGGGTGTGGTAGCACGCACTTATAATTCCAGCAGTTGGTAGGTAGAGGCAGGAGAATTGTGAGTTCAAGGCCAGCCTCAGATACATAGCAAATTCAAAACCAGTCTTTCTTAAAAAGTAAGTTCCAGACCAGTTTGGGCTTCACAAGACCCTGCCTCAAAAAAATCCCCCCCCATCAAAATTGAGGTTTTTATTTCCCCCAAATAGTTTCCAATTAGTGCTTTATTGATTTGCTGAATTTCCTCTAAATTCATGAATTAGCACTGTTGTTGCTGTGCCCAAGTGCCTGAGAAAGCTACCTTTAGGAAGTAAGATTAACTTTGCTCCTGGTTTCAGGGGGGTCAGTATATCATGCAGGGAAGACCTGGTGGAGCCTCTTCCATCATGATGGACAGGAAGCAGGGGAGGTAATATAGGAAGGGCCAGGGCAAGTTATAGCCCTGGCGATTTTCTTCCAGCGGGACTCCACCTATTAAAGTTTCTAGAATCTCTCAAAATAGCTGGGGACCAGTTCTTCAGCATGTATGACTTTTAGAGAAACACTCATATAAGAGCACTCCTGGTTTCCCAAGGATCTGTCTGCCATGACTTTAGCTTTGTTGTCTTCCTTTTAGAACCCCTACCAGCATGGGATGCGAGGTGAGTGCTTCTCCTGGTAAATTTTTTTGTTTGAGGAATCAGTCCCTTTTTATCAATAGCAAAGCTCAGGCTGCTTGAGCTTTTAAAATGTAAACAACAATGATTTCACTTCACAATCTCACCTCCCCTTTGGCATGGGTGCATTCACCTTGGGATAAGTAGGTGGCGGAGAGAGCAAGGAGAACTGTGGCCTCGAGGCTCTCCAACCTCTGTAAGTAACAGTAGTCACCCCCAGAACGAGAGCTACCACTGGGCCCTGGCCTGACACTCTACTTGCTTGATCTAACTTCCCATTCTAACAGTTATCCCAGGGGTGTAGTAGTGCTGCCCCCACTTCACAGATGAGAAAACGACACTTGGGGAGTAATATCCCCAGTGAGGAACAAGAAAGGCAGTGGTCAGGGCCTGCAGGATAACCAGTGGTCATGCTATTCCTCTCCACAACCTGAAACTTCTCTGTATTTCTTTACTCAATTTTGGAAGAATAAGAAGGAGGAAGGTAATGAAGAGGAAGAAGAGGAGGAGGAGGACGAAGAGAAGGAGGAGGACGAAGAGAAGGAGGAGGTGGCGTAGTGGCAGCAGCAGCATCAAACTTGAGTCACTGAGCACATTTTGATGCATGACATGATTTGGATGTCTGGTGGGAAAGAGCCATCATCTCTAGTTTGGGGAAGCATGTGACATTTGAATCACAGCTTGAAAGATAAATAGGGTTCCCTGTGCAGAATGGGAGAGTGGTATAGAATCACAGAAGTTCACAGTTAATGGGCCTGGGCCCACTTTAGAATGAGTGGAACTCTTCCTTGGGATTATTTTTTATCGTTAGGGATCTTAGCCCAGAAGCTATCAATCAAATCTTAGGAAGAATATCAATGTAGAATTTGTCAATACAAATATAAAATCCCCAGAGAGTGAACAAGACAGGTTATGACTTAAAAAAAAAAAGTTTGGATTCCATTTTTCCATTGCTGTAGTATACATTTGAGGCCAGTGATATAGAAAGGAAAGACATGAATTTAGCTCATGGCTTTGGAAGTTAAAACAGCACACTTCTGGCTATGGTAAGGGCCCAGTAGGCTGGGTCACATCTGTGGTGATATTTTATTTGTACTGAAATGCGATTTTAATTTTATGTTAATAAATAAAGTTGCCCTGGGGTCAGAGCTATTAGAGCCATAGCAAGAGCATGGTGGTTAGAAGAGCTAGGTAGATTTCTGTGTGTTCAGGGATACAGCCAGTATTGGAGACATACGCCTTTAAGACCTGGAGGGCGGTACTTACAGGCAGTGATGAGGCAGTCATGTGGTTGGGTTTACAACCAATGAGAAGGCAGAACAGAAAGATTATTTAAACAGAGACACAGGAAGTACCTCCCTCTCTTGGGGAAGTTAGGAGCACTGCAGGAGGTAAGATTTTATCTCTGAGCTCTGACCTCTCGGCTTTCTCTTTTACATTGGCTCTGTGTTTCTTATTTTAAAAAGATGATTGGTTACATCTACACACATCATGGAGAGTGATAGTCTGATTGGGGACATGTGTTCAAGGGAGCGATCCCATTGTGAAGCAAGAAACCAAAACATGGAGAGGTCATGATTGCTTTATTACTATTATTATTTTATATAAAAGTTCATTTTCATTGGGACTTACTAGGTCCCCTGAGATCTACATTAATCTTATTCAAAAACAGTACCCTGGGACCTAATTGACAAGTACCTTAAAGTCCCTTCCCACCCTACCCCACCCCACCCCACCCCACCCCACCCCACCCCACCCCACCCCATCCCACCCCATCCCATCCCATCCCATCCCATCCCAGTATTGCCACACCCTGAAATGAGCTTCTAACCCACGAGCCTTTGGAGAATGCACTGGGACCATATCCACATGACAGCAGGGGCATGCAACTCCAAGGAGAGTCTGAAGAACTTTGTTGATTAGTATTTTCATGCTTCATTATTTATTCAGATTTTAGCAGAGTTGGTGTTTCTTCCTAGTTACATGTGCCACTTCCTGTTTAAAAAATTGCCTTTATTTATTTATTTATTTATTTATTTATTTATTTATTTGTGTGTGTGTGTGTGTGTGTGTGTGTGTGTGTGTGTGTGTGTGTGTGTGTAGTCAGTCTCCTTCCATCACACGGATTCCAAGGATTGAACTTGGGTTTTCAGACCGGAAAGCCAGGGTCTTTACCCACTGATTTGTCCTGCTGGCCTGCAACTTACTTTCTTCTCGCTGTCTTCCCTGGCCTCTGCCCATTGACATCAGGTCCAGTCTGAACAGAATGTACATGAGGCACATCCTGGCTGGAGTAGAGAGTGATTTCATTGTTTAAGCCTCACCCCTGTTTATGTGGGCCCAGGCTCCTCTTCTCTCATCTGAAACATCAGCCTGGGTTCCTGACTCTTAATTCATCCTACACTTTGGCAGAAGTGTGTCTTATGGGTCCTGAAATCTGGCCAACATGTTTAACCACCCACCTTGTCTCCCATTAAAATTTTTCAGCCGATGAGCTCCTGTCTGCTATCAGATATACCTACGTTATGCTCCTCTGACCTCTAGAATGGGTTTTGCCCTTACTCAGCTGTGTCTACAGGGCATGGAGCCCGTGCCAGATCTGCTGTCTATGTCTTGACCATGGAATCTTCCCTGACCTGTTCCTAATCCTGCCTTAACCTTTCCAGCTTGGCTTCTTGCCCCGACTGCCCTCCACATAGCTTCCTGCATGTGGCAGCTTTGGACTGCTGCCTTTGGAGATCCAGGTCCTGAGATCAGGTTTCAGGAGGGTCTTGGTGATTTTTACCTTCACTGGAGATGGAAGGTTTTCCATGAACTCATGGCTTTATTCTGGAAAGAACCTCACACTTCATGGCTGTCGGAAGGCCTTCATCACGCCCCACAACAGTGGGGAAGGGTGCTGCAGAGCTGAACTCTATAAGTGATGGATTATTAGGATATTTTCCTGAGCCCCCTCACCCTAAGCTGGGAATGGAGCAGAATAATCTGCCGTTGAAAATCACATCAATGATAGTGGAGAGCTGTCCTCGGAGAATTTCTTGGAGAAGTTCCTAGACTATCTAATACTCAGATAAGTGTGTGTGTGTGTGTGTGTGTGTGTGTGTGTGTGTGTGTGTGTAGGTATGTATGTTCCTCTTCTGCCCACCTCTGTGATATGGGTAGAAACCATTCCACATAGGGTTTTTTTTCTGAGTGATACTAATGCGAAACCAGCAGGGAGTACAGTTTAGATACAACACTGAGTAAATAGAAAGATCTAGACTGGATCTTAGTTTGCATCAATACCTACCTGCAGATGCTCCTTTCTGCAGCTCTGTTCCTTCATTTGTAGCCTGAGGAATGGCAGGGAGAGGGCTTATCTTACGGGGCCAATACAAGGTCTGTATGAGACCAGATTGCTGCAGATGTCTGTTCCATTCAGTCCTGTGTGAATGTGTTCCTGCATCCACCCTTAGTATCTGTTTGGAACCAGCGCATCCTGTATCTGGAAGGTGATGGGGTCTGCTTTAGAATCTTTGCTCAATAGATGAGGAAACTCAGAGAACCTAAAAACCCTCCTTGGAGTCACCAGTGTCTTTCAGCTCAGCTCCAGGTTCTTTTTCACTTAGCCAAAGACACCTTTTACAAATGCAAACTCATCTGCATGAGTGCGGAGAACTCTCAGCCCGAATCGTGATCCCTCATTAGCAGTGTTCCAAGAGGACAGGATCAAAAAAGGGGATACATTGGACTGGTTCTTGTCACCACCATTACCTGAGAGCTGACTTTGGTTCACAGTTCCGGAGAGTTCAGTTTATCCTGGTATTTCTGGTCCTGTGCTGAGGAGGGATATCATGGTAGTAAGCACATGTCAGGGAGGAGGCTGTTTGATGATGATGGGCAGGAAGAGAGGAAGGCACCAGGGACAAAATTCCCTGTGAGGACTGAACCTTAGTGACCTACTTCCTCCCTCACCCCTCAGCTGAAACTCCTCTTCTGAAGTTTCCAGAATAGCCCAGGCCCTAAGCTGTAAACCTTTTGTGGGACACTTCATACTGAAACTGTGATGTACATGAAGGATAAAGTCGTATGAGGGGCCGTTTATATAGTTACTATCAAAATGCATGTGGTAACTGAACCATTCTCTCAGGGCACTTGAAGACAGTAGGAAAATTGGTCTGAACCAAGGCAAAGGCTCCATGCTAGCTCAAGTGGGTGAACTTCTGGGATGGGAGAGGTGCAAGAGCAACGAAGGATGTTGCACTAAGTCTTCAGGGATCACTGGTGAACACAAGCCCCATTCATCTCTGTTAGTGTGTATGAAATGTAGAAAACCCCACACATTATTAAAAAAAACAGTGCAAGTAGAATTTAAAAAGGGTTATGGGGGAAAATATTAATCTGAGGACAATCCTACCCAATAAAGTATTGGAGATCGTCTCTGTGGCTAGCTGGCGGACAGCACAAGGTCTGCATTTTATTAGCACTAACTGCATAGAACACTGACCTTATTTGAGAGGTATTTTCGTAAACACTGACACACAGCACAGTCCCATTTGAGGCCATGAGCAGATACCATCGCCTTCCCCACCCCCCTGCTGGAACTAAACCACTGCACACTGTTTCAAAGTGACAATCCCCCCCTCCTCTTTTTCTCTAAGATTTCCCCAAGCAATGGGACTTTTTCCTGGGGAGGGCAGGGAGTGGGCTTTGGACTGGCGTGGGTTCTTTGGGCAGGTTGGTTAAGAGCTAGATAGATTATGGGAAAGATGGGGTTCTAGGGGAACAGGCGCTGAGAACCTGCATGTAGACACAGTTTCTCTGTGGTCCCTCCTGTGCACTAGACTTCTGTGCGAGGGTGAGTCTCATGAGTGCTTCCCAGTCCTTTTAGGATGAAAGACTGGCCAGGTGTGGCTGCACAGGCCTTTTTCCCAGCACTTGGGAGACTGGGACAGGGAGATCTTGAGTTCCAGGCTAGTCTGGGCCACGTAGTGAGGCCTTGTCTCAAAATAAGTAAATAAGTAAATAACCTGCAATTTTGATTTTCAAAAAGTAGGGTGGATGAATCGTGGTTTGTGATGGCTGTGAGCAACACGTCCACTCCCTATCCTCCTGCTCAAGGCTGGCACATCTTTTCCCATCTGATACCAGCTTATGAGCTCCGAATTTCTGACAGACAGAGAACTGGGTTCTCTTCCTCCCGTACATCTTTCCTTCCCCCAACAGGGAGATTTTCAAGCTTTGGGAGCATCTTAGGATCATCTGGTCTACCCCCTCTCTATCAAACTCAATCCACCTTGAAGGGCAAATGTCTTAAAGAGGTAACACAAAGATATCTGGGTTATTCCTGGGATCTGCCAGTTCGAGACGTTTCCCTGTTTCTGTGTCAGTATTTGGGCCTTAGGCAAGATCACCCAGAGCCACAAGAAACCTCTTGCAGTCTGAGAAGCTGGGGAGACAATAGAAGAACTAAATCTATTCCAGAAAATAAGGGCTGGTCCAGTACCAGTAGGAGAAGCCCCCATGGCGACGTGGGCTTGTTATACAGTACGGCTGTCAGCATCAAAGCCCTGGTTGGCCCAGGGTCTAGAAGGGGAAGGTCCTAGATGAGGCAAAAGTCAAGGGGAAAAATGGTAGGAGTAAGGCCAGGAAGCAGGCATCCAAACTGGGTGGGCAGTTGCTCTAGTCCCCCCAGGCCCAGCTCATTAATTCTATACACTGTCTTCTTATACAAGACAGTGACCAATCTGCTCCGGTTCTGGCGAGGCGTGCATTTTAATCCGTTCTGAAAATTTCACCAAGCTTCTCCCTGCTCTGTGCCCTGCTGGTACATTCTAGGAATGCTGCAAAGAGCTAAGTCTCTTCGGGGTTCTTTCCCAACTGGAGCTGTATGCTGATTGGAGTCACATTTAGACAGGAAGCCCTCTTCCTGTCTGTAAAACAAGAAACATCTTCCAAGAAGACAGAGCTACAGTTTTCTTTGTGTGTTGCTAAAGAACCAAGAGGGCCCCATAGCAAAATAACATTTCCCAAGCAGAGAAGGGCTGGTAGCGCCGCCTGCCAAATGTGGCTGTGCGTAGTGGTGTGTAGGGGAAACAGCTTTGTCAAGAGGAGGGAGGGCGGAGGGGGGTGGATCTGCACAATTTTTAGCAACGGCAGGACGGTGGAGTAGAAAGAACACTTGCCTGGGAATTTGGAGACCTAGCCGCGCCTCTGGCGCACTGTGTGACCTTGGACGAGTCACTTCACCTCTCTGTGCATCAGCTTCCTCAGCTTCAGAAGTGAGGAGGGAGGTAGACTGGCTGAACTCCAGAGATCCTTCCAGCCCCGTGCATCTTTGCTTCTGAGGCCTGAGAGTTGGGATTAAGCTCCGAGCCAATAGCCAATGGACCCCTGGGACTTTCTAGAGGCAAGAGAGAGGCCAAGACAGCTGCTTCAGGGAGTGGCTGGTCCTTGATTAAGGCTCCAATAATTAGCTCAGCTCCACAGTAAGCCTTCTGAAATTAAGAAAGAAAAAGATGTTTAGTTTCAAAAATAGCAGCTGATGTTGCTTCAAACTGATTGGCTGGGGGGGTTTTGTAGGTTTTTATACAAAGACATCGTCTTTCCTCCTCTGTGGCATAGCAGTTCCAAGTCCCGGTGCTGGAGTTAGTGTGACCCTCATCTGAATGCTCTCACTAAGTGTTCTGGATCGTGCTCTTTACCAGTGACCCACACTACTGTGTTGTTAGAAGTCCCAATGAGGTAGCCCACACCCAGCAGAGAGGACAGGGCTGGCCTTGAATAGCCAGTTAAGAAATCAGCAACCTTGACATTGAGTACATGAACAATAACCATTTTATTGTGCTTTGTGAGTCTCAGTAGGGATGGCTCATCTGTGATCTGTTCTTCCAGCCGGAGGTTCTGGAATGGCTGGGGAAGGCTTGGAAGACGCTACTCAGTTCCCCTGAAACTCAGCTTCCCCATCTGTAAAGGGACAAGAGGAGTAGAATGGAGCTGACCATTGAAAACGGAGGTCTATACCTCAATTGGGATGGTGCAGGCTGGACTCAGCTCCAGCTAGTGACCAGAGTGGCCTGTTTCCGGCACAGCATGATGTCTTAAGCACAAGCTCATTTCTTACCTCGAGGGATCCCAAGAAGGGAAGTGCAACAACTCAGACACTTGACTGGGACCTGTGAGGACATCATTCCAGATTCAGGCATCCACAGCCCCTGGAATTCAGGGATTTCTGTTGTTGTTATCTGGCCACAGGAACTAGTCTAGATTCATGGGTGGGGCCAAGAGATTCCTTCTCTCCAAGGAAGAAATCTCTCTGTAGCATGTATGTTTAAAATTTCTACATCCATATATTAATACTCATTACTGGTACTGTTCCATGAGATCCAATCTCTTAACTAGATTAAAAGTTTCTTGAGGGCAGGAGCTATGCATTTCTCTGTATAATGCTTGTGAAGATAGATCAAAACCAATACCTGCTTTTAAAAAAAAAATCAAATTAACTTGCATAGGCAGAAGTATGCTAGAAAAGACCCCAGGCCTTCGAGGCAAAGCAGTCTGAATTCAAAATGTACCCTTCAGCAAATTATCTGTCTTTTTCATCAAAACAAATAAATAATGAATGAATACAGCCATACCTATTGAAAGGCTTAGGACTAACATCTGTGAAATCCATAGGCAGTGCTCTAACTTTCGGTTGCTGGGTCTGTGGCATTATGGCATGTGCACAGCCTTCAAGTTCATATAAACTTGGATCTAAGTCTCATCACTTCTGCGTGACTGGAGACAGACCCCTTCATCTCTTAGGGTCACAGGATTCCCATCTGTAATGTAGATCTCTTAGGAATCCAAGTCATCTCTGACATATACTCAGGACTTAACGCATATTGCCCATGAATTGAGGAGCGGGGGCAACTCATTTATGTATTGATTTGTCCACAGAATGCATGCAATGAGCAACCAATGCTACTAACTCCCAGTAGTCCCATTGGTTAAGTCCCTGGATACGGGGGACTGTGGATGCCTGGATATGGGATGATGTCCTCACAGGATGGAAAACAAGCCCTGTAGAGAGGAGCACAGGGGCCTGGTTAAGCATTCCAAGACAGTACTCTATTTTAACATGTCTGGGATTGAATTTTAATGGTTCCAGATGCCACTTGTCTCTATAGGATCCCTGATGCCTGCCAGTTGTACCACCCTTTTCTCAGAGATCCAGGTGTCTAGTTCCCAGATATTCCCATGCCTTACAGCTATGTCACCAAAAGGAAACATGAGACATGGTGATTCTAACCTTGTGTCTGATTTTTTTTTTTTTGTTGGTGTTTTTTCCACTTTGCCTTGTATTTGGCAAAGTATACCGATCTGCCCGATAATGGACCAAGTTAGGACACTGGATTTAACTTTTCTGGGTAGCTCCTGGGACCTTTGTTCTTTTCATTTTAAAGACAGAGTCTCACTACACATTCCTGGCTGTCTTAGAACTCTGTGTGTAGACTGGGCTGACCTTGAATTCACAGAGATCCATTTGCCCCTCCTTCTTGAGTGGAGTGCTGGGATTAAAAGTGTAGGCCACTGAGCCAGGCACGGCCATGGACTTCTCTTTAGGAAAGATTGCTCATGAATTCCTCTATTTCTTTTAGTTGATCTCCCAAGAGCTCCGATCTTGCCTCCTTTCCCCTTTTAGTCTAGATAATCTGATTTTTTTTGAAGTGAAAATGAGCTTGTTTTTAGGGAAAAAAATGCACACAAAAACATTTTTCAAAGGATATTGAGATCAGTCATGGCAAACTCACACTGTTTCTACAGAGTGAACATTTCTACCCAATGGCTTAGGTGACAAGGACATCTGGATTTGGCTGTTTTTTTTTTTTTTTTTTTTTTTTTTTTTTGTTGTTGTTGTTTGTTTGTTTTTTGCCTGTATCTTCCTGCTTTTATAAGTCATTGCATCTCCTTGGAGTAGTCAACATGTGCTGGGTTTTGGCTGTCCCGGCTCCATCCATTCAGTCTTTCTGGTGGCAGCCTCCCCTGCATCAATTGAAACGTCATCCTTTACACCCGCTGGGTACCATGTCGTGACTCTGTGATGAGATGCCTTCCTTTTTCCTAATCTAGGAATTAGCTCTTGACCCATGTCAGAGTTGACGGAAAGCTTCTTTCCTGGAACTGGAATCTTGACCAGTGGGACAGAAAAACTGAACACAACGGCTGTCCATTTTATCTGTGCACTTGCAGAAGGATACGATGTGTCTGCCTGCTTGTCGCCAGACCTGTTCTGAAGATTTCCACGAAGCCCACAAGTCTCCGATAGCCTTCAAGAGAATTCCCCTGTCCTCAGAATTGTAACCAGATAACCGTACATCAGAGGGCTTTGGTTAACTTACTCCTGGGTGGGGGTGGCACATTTCTCTGTGGGCTTTGGAGAGGGCCAGACCTCCATTCTAACCACAGGCTTGTGGTTCACCGGCTGTGCCCTTAGACAAGTTCATTTTCCTCTGAGGATGTCACATCATTGTTCACTGATAGCAACACAATCCTGGAGCCTGACTCGTAGACTTGCCAGTACTTTGGAATGACCTAGGGAGATATAAAATGATGAAATACCTGGGCTCTATCCCCCTGAGATCCTGATGTAATGATTTTTGGGGTGCATTTTGGATGTTGGGATTTTATAATGCACACAGGTGTTTCTGGTGAATGGCCGTGTTAGAGAAAATTGAGGTAGAGGAATTCTTCACATTATGGGGAAGAACAAATAGATAAGTTAAATGCTCCATGTAAGGTAAGGATTGACAAAAGTCACCCCTCTTTCCTTAGCAAGGTAAATACGACTCACTGCTTTTGCTTCTGGCGCTGTTTCTTTGTTTGGGGGGTAGTCATAGCAATGCATGACAGCCAATCTGCAATGTGACCTCGCTTATTTATCCCATTTGAGGTGAAGGGCAATCATGAATGTAGCCAGAATCATAGAACATACAAAAATGTGATTACTTTCACATCCGTGGAGGAAATCTAGGGCAAGTTCAACAGTGCTTTGTGAGAACATTCTATGGAGTAACTGCTTTAATGGATAGACAAAATTGATTTATAATTACCATGGCAACAGCAAAATGGAATGATGTCTTCTTGAGGGATGTGGACCAGGACTTAGGAGGATTCTGTTTCACTTTGGCCCTACAACTTGCTGAGTAACCTTGGCTCCCTCAAGTAGTTCATCTCTCGAGTCCTCAGTTTCCCCAGAGCCCATTCTCTAATCTGAAGTCTTCAATTGGGTCTTTAAGGAAGTGCATTGATATGGCAGTAGTTAAGACAATGATAAGGATACTGTAGGCGACGGAATGAAAGCAGGACCTCAAGCCTGATACTGGGGTGAATTACAGATGCTGTTTGCCCACCCGCTGGCTTCCCCATAGTCTACAAAACCTGTGTAGGCTTCTTCTTTATCAAATCCTTTAAGCAAACAGGGTGTTGCATGGAAAACTCCCACCCACCCAACCCATTGCTTCTTGACCTCAGTCCTGTTGACATGTTGGCTTTGCTTTGGTTGCTGTCGTTGAACGGGGCTGCTCTGCTTATTATAAATCATTTACCAACATCCAAGACTTTTACCTACTAGAGTTCAATAGAACTTTATTTGTGACAGGAAGAAAGCATTTCCAGACATTGTCAAGCGTCCCCTGAGGTAGAAGGAAGTCCCCTCCAGTTAAAAACCACGGCTGAGCTTCACTGTCACGAAGCATGCTTGCTTTAGTAACACAGCAGAGCTTGTGAATGCACAGTAGTTAATATCTGTGGTGTCCCCAGAGGCTCTTACAGCTGTCCACAACCCAGACAGCTGTTGGGAATCCCCATGTCCATTGTCACAGATGGGGGCTGCTTGCACAGCTAATGGTAATAATAAGAACTCTAGCTGCCATTTATTGAGTGTTTACTATGTGCTATGCACATGGCTGAGTGTTTTATGTATTTCATTGTCTCCATTAATTAATAACATTGACAGAGTTTGCAGATCAGTGGCTGGCTGGCCAGATCCAGGTCTTCTTCAGTATGATGTATTTGGCTCACCTGTGTGTGTGTGTGTGTGTGTGTGTGTGTGTGTGTGTGTGTGTGTGTGCATTGTGTGTATGTGTATATGTGTGTTTGATGTGTGTGTGTCATTGTCCACCTTAGTATTTTGAGATACGGTCTCACTGTGACCGGGGACTCACCCATTAGGTAAGGTTGATTAGCCAATGAGCCCCAAATATCCTGTTCCCACCCACTAAGCCCCAGGATGACAAGTGTATGCCTCTGTGACCAGCTTTTTTTTTTTTTTTTGTGCCAGTCGTGGCTGGGACTCAAACTCAGCACCCATGCTTGTGGGGCAGGCACTGTTCTGAGGGAGCTCTTTCCCAAGCGCCTCACAGCATTTTTTAATGTTAATTTCTGGTCAGCATTTTCATATTGGGTGAATACATGTATAACTCTATTTCTAGTGTCTTAAAAAATTTGACAAGTCTGACGACAGGCAGTCTGTTTGGTTCATGCAGCCGCCGAGTGGCTTTCAGATGAGGCGTAGGTCCACATCACTGCATCCCGGCCACTCCCCACGGAAACTTCGATTCTGGGTGTGTGTCAGCTGCCATTTGACACCCTGCTTATCATTTTTTAAAAACCTAACTTCATTTATTAGTCTCATGGGTTAGCTCCTTGTAACTGTTAAGTTCTGCCTTACATCCTCACTGTGTGGTGTATGTTACTGTTCTCATTTTAAAGATGGGGAAACCGGGACTCAATAAAAACAAAGCTCTCACCCAGAGTCATATATCGAATGATCAATTGACAAAGCAATTGCGAAGCAAAGAGCCTTGCTGCCCCTCCTGAATAACCCTGCCTGGCAGCTCGGAGAGGATTCTGGGCAAGCATATCCCTACATCCTGAAGTGCCCTGGCCACATCTTCTGCATCTTCGAGTTTCCTTGGAGAACCAACTCCTAACGTCCCTTTTGCTCACCAGGAACCACATGTGGGCCAGGCTGGGAAGAGTGTCTTTTGACTATAGTTCCCCAGGCTGCGTTTTTCTGTGTCTGTACCACTTTGGGGCTGTGTCCAATGACTGCTCACACACGCCTACGTAGCCGAGGGGCCAGCTGGTGTGTGTGTGTGTGTGTGTGTGTGTGTGTGTGTGTGTGTGTGTGTGTGTGTGTTGCGTGCGCTCTTCTGCCTGAGACGAGGCTGCTTGCCTGTGGGGAGAATGTGATTGCTTTAGGAAATTAAGTGGGAGTGATTAATTGGGAAATGTACTAAGGACTTTGGAAAGAAATAGAAGCTGGGAAAAAATGGACCCCTAAATACAGAATACTTCTTCTGGCCACATGGCTGAGGAGACTGCGCTCTCAGGGAGTGAAAACATTCCTTCCTGCTGCTTCTGAAACTGTTGCTTGGTGGAGCATCATCACCTTGCACGAGGATGCTGGAAGGAACCCCAAGGCCAGCTGGTCCAGCCTCTCCTTTCTCTGAGCAGACTTGAAGGCACGGGGAAACTCTGAGGAGGATGAGAAGGAAGTAGGAGGTAGACTATAGGAAACAGTAGGACTTGGGACTCAGAAGACCCAGGTCTTGATCCCTGATACTTTCCTGCTAATGTGCAATACCAGTCCAGTCTGTTAGGCTTCTTGGTGCTCAATGAAGTCATTATCCAAGAGTAAATGAGCAAAAGCTTGCATAATGACCGCCACTGAGTGGTTTGTGTGCTAGGCAGGAATGTTCTGGAACCTCGTTTGTGGTTTCTTAATCCCTGTGACCATCCCATGAGGTTGGTACTATTAGTAGCTCATTTTATAGAAGAGAAACAAAGGCTCTTGGAGGATACACTATTTACGTAATGCTCCAACACTGCTCAGTGGCCAACGCCAAGTTTCATATGCAGGTTGACTCAGGAGTCCATGTTCTCAACCTCTTACTGTTCTGAGGCATATTACATAGTTTGCAGACAACATTAATAATCAATATGAAAAATGACACCTGTATTATAATTTATATATTGTTGCTTCAATATAAAGAAATTGATGTTATACTTTGTAAGGCTGAACTCTGAGGAGTTTGCATTTTTGTTCCTAAGAAAAGTTAGCTGGGTGGTGGTGGCACATGGCTTTAATCCCAGCACTTGAGAGGCAGAGACAGAGAGTTCAAGGCCAGCCTGGTTTACAGAGTGAGTTTTAGGACAGCCAGGACTGCACAGAGAAACCCTGTCTCATAAAAACAAAAAAAGGTTAGATGCAGTAATTTCAAAGAAGTTATTGGCATATAAGTTGGATGGGCATCCATGATCCAAAATTCCAAACCTTGGTCTATGCCCAATCTTAAACATTTTGAGAGCCAATGTGATGCCTCAAGTGGAAAATCCCATAATAGTCCTAATGTAATGAGTTGCAGTCCAAATACAGTGCATAGAACACACTATGTATTTTGGTCAGCGTTTCTGTTGCTCTGATGAAACATCATGACCAAAGCTACTTGGGGAGAAAGGGTTTAATTGGCTTAGGTTTCTGCACCACTGTTCATCACTGAAGGAAGTCAGGACAGGAATGCAAACAGAGTAGAAGCCTGGAGGCAGAAGTTGATGCAGAGGCCATGGAGAGGTGCTGCTTACAGGCTTGCTCCCCATGGCTTGCTCCACCTGCTTTCTTATAGAACCCAGGACCATCAGCCCAGGGATGGCACCACCCGGAATGGGCTAGGCCCTCCCCCATCAATCACTAATTAAGAAAATGCCCTGCAGGCTTGCCTACCACCCAATCTTAGGATCTTATGCAGGCATTTTCTTAATTGAGGTTCCCTTCCCTCAGATGACTTCAGCTTGTTTCAAGTTGGTGTGAGACTGTCCAGCACACTATGTAAAACGATGGTCAGGTTGTGTGTACAAAGTGAATGTGAAGCAGGAATGGCCATCATGTTTAAACCCATATCTCCTCTTCAAGGAAGCTAGTATATATAACACACAACCATTCTAAGAGGCGGGGAGTGAGGGGTAACCTCTGATGTCTAAAGCCCAGAAGTCACAGAAAGTTTCTGAGACTGTTTCTTCCTCCACAACACAACCTTGTGCTGCTATCACATGACAGTGAGACAGAACATGTGTGTTGTGGATGCACGGGACTCAGTAACCAGGATCTGCTATTGTTACCGGCCCCCAGCCCCTACACACCTGCACAGTCCTGCCATGTGAAACTCACCTTCACGTGGCCCAGCATGGCTTTGCTTTTGAGGGTCTCCATGTCTAATAAAAACTTTCAGTTACATACAGGTGCAACATGGGCCCGGGACCTCTTTTTTGTTGTTGTTGTTGTTTCATCAGACTGATATTTTCAATATGTTTCAGTCTAGCACAAAGCTTCCTGTCAGGCTGAGTTGAATGCTGTTGCCTTCACTCATGTTCGTAAGAATTATGGTGCCGTCAGCATGAAATACTTCATGGCCCTGGCCTCCTAGTTCACTCCTGTGGCATTCTCTCTGGGGTTCTAGCAGGGCAGCCTCTTGTTTGTCTCACTGAACCTTGGGCTCATTTGCCGACCCTCTTTTTGGAAACTCTCTCCAACCCCGGTGCCACCTGTGGATTGCCGCGCAGTAGACGCCCCCCTCTGAGTGCTTGGAGTGTGGGCTCTAGGGATCTGCAGAAGACCTTGAGGGTTACTGGTGTTGTTATCCCTCAAACATCTGGTCGGAATAAGGTTGGAGAGGTTAGCGGCCCCAGAGAAGAAGAAACAGGCCCAGTTCCTTGTGGGAGACCCTAGGTGTGCCACCGGATGCAAGTTCTCCAGAAGACTACCAGGAGGGATAAGCAGTGAGTCTGCTCATCCTGAGCCCTTTTTCCTTCCTAGAGTTCTGGTGTTGAGAGGAACTAGGCAGAGGAGGGCCCGGGCTTGGGCCTGTGCGTCGACATTGGAGTCCATAGTAACGGCGAGAGATAACATTTATGGAGAGCTTATGCTGTGCCAGGTACCATGCTAAGTGCTTTTAATGTTCATTTTACTGCACACAGGACTTGGACTGGATCCGAACTGAGGCGCAGGGGGATAAATAGGACACATACCTGGCATACAGCTGTGATTCAGGGCAGCCCATTCAACACACTGCTTTGGTTTTGTAACCGTGACTCTGTAGCTTATTGGTCTTCTTAATTCTCCTGATGCTTAAGCAGCAGGTTCCACCGGCTCCTGGGTGTAACAACCAGGCAGGTGACAGGGCCAGTGGTCCCTGGGTGAAAACCCTGATCCCTGCCCTTTAGTTGCGGCCTGTGTCTCGCTTGCGGAGCTGGGTTTTCTGGTACAAGTTTCCAATCCTGTCAATAAAGGAGTGAGGAGAAGCCGAGCAGACCTCAAACTTAATAATGTAATTATTTAAGCAGGGGAGCTCATTCATGCATTCATTTGTTCATTCATCAGACAAAGGTCTATGCAGTGTGCCTGTGTGCACCTGTGATGCAGAGGGACCATGAGAAAGCAGTTATTACCTCCTTACTTTGCTTATGGAGAGAATCACCTCCCCACACCTGCTGTCACAGTCATAATAGCAGCGAGGCAGAGCAAAGCGAACCAAGAGCACAGGGAGGACATGGGGAGTTGATACTCGTTTCTGTCGCTGGTAGAAATACCAAAGGTAGCTGCTGTTGGAAAGAGGACAGTAGCTCCTTGAAAAGTTAAACATGGAATTATCACATGACTCATCAGTTCCACTCTAAGTAGATACCCCAAAGGATGAAAAGTGGGGACTCAAAACAGATTAGTGTGTGCCAGGGTTCATCACAGCATTATTCATGATAGTTCAAGGAGGAAACAACCCAAGTGTCTATCAGCAGATGAATGATGAGCAGAATGTGCGTTTCTACATAATGGGAGTTGATTCGTCCTCCAGAACCAGTGGAGGTCTCATACACACCACAGTGGGCCTTGAAAGCATCGTACAGAGTGAAAGAGCCCCCACACAAAAGGGCAAGCATTGTATGACGCCACGTAATTACATGTAATATCCATAGTAGGGAAGTTCACAGGCAGCAAGAGCATTCGAAGTTGTCAGGGGCTGGTGTGATGGCTCACAGGGTAAAGGAGGTGCTTGCTGCCCAAACTGATGACCTGAGTTCTATCCCTGCCTTGAGTTTGGTCCTTGTAACGCACATGGCGGAGGGAGAGAAGCGACTCCCATAGTTGTCCTGACCTCTACACATGTGCTGTGGGTCATGCACACCATGAACCCACAAACACTAAATAAATTAAAAAAAAAAAAAAGGTTGAGTTTTCAGGAGCTGGGAGGGATGGAGAATAAGTGTCTAATGGGCACAGAGGTTCTGGTTGGGGTGGCAAAAATGTTCTGGGACTAGAGATGGTGCTAGCCATACAGTGTCGACAATGTCCTTAATGTCACTAGACAGTACACGTAAAAATATATATAAACCTGTAGAAAGTAAACCAAAAATGCTTAACATATTACAAATACCTATCACTTCTTGATTGTCTGAGATTAAATCAAATTTGTAGGCACAGTAAATAAAACCATTATCCCTTAAAATGGCAAAAATCATGTTCCATACACTCTGCCACCTTAAAAAATAAATCTCATCCCAGAATGATTTATGGCAGAAAGGCTACGCATCACGGAGTAGAACTCGACAGAAACCCCTTCCTCGCTCAGCACAGCACCGGAACCTTCTGCCAGCACAGGGCTTGGCCTGGAGTACAGGCTTATTTCTTTTCCTGCAGAGCCAAACTGGGAACACAATAATTCTATTTGTAGTTGAAAATGGCAGTGAGGCTGTTGAGTGTAAATTCTACTACCATGGCAACCGTGGAACACAAAGATGATAAAAATGAAAATGCAGGAATATTTTTGGCAGGTGGGGTCAGCTGGAGGTAACACGGTTCCTTGCAGGTAACTGCAGGATTTGAAGGAGAGCGGATTGTTAATCATTGTTTCTAAAAACTCAGCATCCCCAGTTAGGCCATGTCCTCTTTGTTCCAGTTGAGGGCATCCAGGCTGCTCTTTGGACCAACTGAACCAAAGCAGAGAAAGGACGAAGTCCAGCTTGGTAATGGACTCCAGGAATCTTGGTTAGAAGTTTTCATGGGAAGACTGGAGTCCAACCGCTCTTGTCTGCGCTGAATCCCAGCCTAGCTCGGTCCCTGGGAAGACGTACCTCGAACCTTATAGATCTCCCGGGCTGCTCACAGAGTGGCAGCTGCCATCTGGGGGATGTGGTTGAGGAGAGAGGATAGGACACAATTTGTCCATTAAGGAAAGAGACTTGGGCGGCAGTCAAGGATGCATCTTCCTGTGTTGTCTCCCAAGTCAGAACGCCTGCCTGCCGGAGGAGAAATGGCCGTGGGAAGCCGCTCTAACTTCCGAGTCTTCCACCTAGCTCGCTTAGTTTAGGCTTAGCTCACGATTTTGAATTGGAAAGAAAAAAATCTTCGCTCCACCTCCCACTCCTGGCACCCACAAGCTGGGAGCAGTTTTAGAACTCAGAGCCTGATTTTCCACAGGGTCCCTTTCCCGTCCTTAGACTGTCTGTAATGTCGCTATCTAGACTCCGTTCTGAGCTATATCCTTTCCAGTACTCGGTGTGACACAGTGACACTGTAAAAGAACCAGGCCTTCTGACAGTGTGGCTGAGTGTACCACGTTTCAAAGACTTTCGGCAGCCTCTGAGGGAAAGTGGGATGGTTTTATGGCAGCTGAAGAATAGGTATCCCCTTGGACACATAATAGTTGTATAATTCAGGGTATAAACATCACTGTTATTGTGTATTATGAAATGGATTTGGTGATACCTATATTCCAGGGTTCATGACATGTCATGTATCATGTGTGTGATACAAGCACCTGTACCCTGCATGTAAGCAGTACTTCATGGTTGCTGGGATTATGAGACCAAGTGGTCATTTTGTGGATTGATATTTGAGTGAACTGATGCTGCCCAGAATGTAGCAATGTAAGATGCTCTTTGGCCACATGCATGCACAACACCCAGGGATGGCATCTCTAGAGCACTCACTGTATTCATACCTTCAGCTACCTGGCTTATACATATCACGTCTTAATCCCACAGCAACTCTATGATGTTAGCATCATTATTTTACCTGGTTTCCAGAAGAAAACGGAGGCTTAATTTCCTTAAATGATTCATCCCAGACCACTCAACACTGAAGGATTTGAACCTAGAGTCCAGATGCTTAACCAATATTCTGGGTACCAATGTGTGTGTATGCTTGCTTCATTGGAGTCCATTTAAAGGCAGAACCAGGAAAATGGCTGCCTCACGTTCGGAGACTCATGTTGTGATCATTCATTCTAAGAAGCCCTTGTCCAGTCATGGGCAATGTCTCCCTGTGCCGCAGGATGTTGCTTTTCCGGGCTTGCCACATCTAGTCTCCCTCAGTCATGCAGTAATTAGCTCATTCTTTCCTTCCTTCATCCTGTCAACACTCACGTGTAGAACAGCATCACTGCGCTGTGACTGCTAGGTTTGAGGTCATCTAATGGGCTGCCCTAGGCGCTGTGCTAGTGAATTTCACACATTATCTTATGTACTCTGCATGGGAGGCCTCATTACTTCTCACTGTGTATCAGTTCTTCACCGGTGATAAGATGAATGAAGAAGACATTAAAGCTGGGGGCTGGAGAGATGGCTCAGCAGTTAAGAGTGCATGTTGCTTTTCTTTTTTTTTTTTGGTTTTTCAAAACAGGGTTTCTCACTGTCCTGGAACTCACTCTGTAGACCAGGCTGGCCTCGAACTCACAGAGATCCACCTGAATTCTGGGATTAAAAGCGTGCGCTATCGCCATCACCACCACCGCCGCCACCGCCACCGCCACTGCCGCCGCCGCCTGGCTGCATGCTGCCTTTGCAGAGGACTGGAGTTCTGTTCCCAGTACCCATGTTAGTTGGGCAGCTCACAACCACCTGAGACTGCAGCTCCCAGTGAGGGATCTGATACCTGTGGACACCTGCACTCACGTGTGGCTATACAGACAAACACAACATTTTAAAGACATTAAAGGAACTGTCTTAGTTCCCCCAGATTGTGTCAGAACCGGGGGATTCAGATTCTTCAAACTTTTTATGACCTAAGGAGATGCTTCATCTCTTCAGTACCCACAGCGTTAGTCATCTAGGTAGAGTCCCCAGCTGGAGTCCACACCAGAACACCTGGAGGACTTGTTAAAATGCATCTTGGTGGCCTCCCACCTCCCCAGACGTCCCCCTCCAACAGACTGAGTGGGGCCTACCTGGCAGTGTACATTTGTGGCTGGTTCTCTGAGGAATGCCATTATGATTGGTCTACGGAGCACACTTTTTTTTGGGGGGGGGTCACTGCTCTTCCCTGAGGACCCTAAATTTACTCCCCTAGAATGACACAGCACGTAGTATATAGTAATCACCTGAAATATATTTGTTTAGTTTGACCTGTTCAGGTACAGATCCATCTCTCCTCTATGTATGATGTTGTTTTGACCTCTCTGTGTGCACATTCTTAAACTTTGCCATTTAAGATTTCAGAAAGTTCCATGGGGTCAGACATCTGTATGTCTAGTGCATGGTGCAGGGTCTTGCATTTATGGTATGCTTGGTAAACATTAGCGTGATTGGTTGGTTTAGAGATGAATCTCACTGAGACCTGAACTGAAATCTAGATGGTATCTGAGGGGGTACCTTGAGGCACTCCACGGGGTCTTACAAGAGGGCCTGGCCCCATAGTTGGTCTTCAGATGTAACATGTTGAATTCCTGGTATTATTGTGGCTTTGTGGTCAACAACCTGGACATTTACCTGATATCTTGAGCCTAATTCCAGCTTGGGAGTTCAGCCTCCAAACTCAAGTTGGTAGATGGGGCTTTCCAGCAACTACTCTCAACCCTGTCCATACATTGAAATCACTTGGGGGCTTTAACATGATGTGATGGTACCCCATATGTCCGCCCCCGCCCCCAGATTCTGGCTTGGTTAGTCTGGAGTGTAGCTGAAGCAGCAAGACTTCTAGTGTTCCCCTGGGTGATGTGATGTGCAGCCAAGGTAGGGGACCTCACTGGGGTATTTGGCTTCTTCATTTTCCTTGGACATTTACAGAAAGTTGTGCATGTATATGTGTATGTGTGTGAGCATACGTGCAGAGAAATGGGGAGCTATGTCTTCCTCTTGAGTGATCCATCTCTCATACTCTAAAATGAGGATGCAAGGATTGCAAGTCGTGTCTCAAGTAGAGACTTAGCAAAGTCACATGGCCACCTGAAAACAACAAGGATGCCTGCCACCGTCTCCTGTGGCCGTCTTTGGGCAACTGCTGGTTGCCACATTCCGTGATGTGGGGGCTCTTTTTTTCCCAGGCTGGAGGCGGGAATAGGGCCTGAATGCAGGTGATGTGGCTGTTGTAAGGCCCTTTTGTTCTCTCTCTCAGTTCAGAAGGGGCTGTCCTGCCAGGGGCTGAGGTGTGGGGCTTAGCATTTGGCACCACGTGCCTTGGTGCTGAGCTTATTCTTGGGTTTCTTGGTGGCGACACACCCGGCTATGTGAGCCCACAAGCTGGCTGAGAGGAGTGGGAAAGGTCATGCTGGGGCCTTCACCCCAGCAGGTTTCCTGACTCAGCACAATCCTGGTGTAATTAAGCATGGCAAGAAGAAAAAGGGGCCTGGGCTGGTGGTGCTTACCCGAGTGCACTCAGCCCAGGCCCCAGGGAGCCTGGGGCTTCAGAAGTGCCAGCTGCTCTCGATGTATGGGAGCCAGGATTTGGCTCACCAAGGCTACCTCCATGTCTGGGGCTGTTTCAGTAGCCAGCAGGATTGACTTCCGAGTGGTATGACTGTGTGGGCAGCCCTCCTTCTCCCTGGACCCCAGTCTCCTCCGTGCCATTTGAAGCTGACTGGGGTGCATGATTACGGCAGCATGTCCACATCACCTCCGTTGTTTGAGCATAGCACCTGGCAAGGAGCTGTGCTGGACACCAGAGCAGGAGATGAGTCTTAGACTGGCTTCTTTGGGTAGATGGGAAAGCAGTGTACAGTCTGGAATTCACTTACCTGCCTAGGCCAGACAGGTATTATAAGTGATTAACTTGGGCGCCTGCGAGGTCATAGGAAGGAATAGGTGCACAGTGAACTTGGTGTCACATGCCCAGTCAGGTGCTGTGGCACATGCCCGAAGGTTTCATGTACTGTGGGGTTGGCCCCCATGGCGGTAATACAGAGTTGGTGGGACTTAAGAGGTAAGGCCTGGGGCATGGTAATTCGGTCATGAGGGCCCCGTCCTTGCAAAGATTAATATCATTCTCATCAGATTCCTGCTAGGGTTCTTCTGAAGGAGCACACATGACCCTGGACTCTCCAGCTGTCCGACTGACCATTTGATCTCTCCTGCATGGGTTCCCTTCGTGACGCCTCCTGCACGAAGCCCTCACCAGAGCTGGACAGGTGGGGTCCCCCCACCTCAGACTTAAGTACAAAGTGTTTTGCTCTAACAGTAGACCACGAGGGTATTTTAGAAGCTCTTTTACCAACTAAATAACAACAGCAGGACATGTGGTGGGACTGGATAAGGAGCAGCCAATGTAAAACCCACTCTCTGGCCACTGTGGGCAGTGAGTTCTCAGCTGGGAATTGAGCCAGGGTGTTGGGTCAGGGAAGAGGTGTCATCAGGATGCAAATGGAGCAGGGCAGGAACCACACTGACTCTGTCCTCTAAATATGCCCCCTTCAGAAGCAAGAGAGCTGAGGTCAGAGAGAAGGAACAGAATGGGGTCTTGCGTGCCCTTGGCACCACACCTAGAGCCAAGCTGGTCTCTGCCCTGCACCCACCTGGTTCCTTCTCGTCTCCTTCCCACCCTGCACTGTACCCCATTGCCCATCACCAGTCCGTGCCCACTTCTTCCCACAAGGAGGGTCATCTGCAGACTTTGCCAGAGACCCCAGCCAGTTGGACTATGTCTGTAACGAGGGGGTCTATGAGGTGGGTTCCAGAATTAGAGAGGCCAGAGTCCGCCCAAGGGTCCTTCCTCTAAGAAGCAAAAGAAGAAACAGCGGCCCCGGGCGTAGGCAGTGACATTGGCTAGTCCTTTGCTCTGAGGTTTGAAGTCCTCCGTAACTTCTAGGGCTCTCTTGGTTTTGATCCGTTGCTATGTTTAGCTCCGATCTCCAGAATATAGGGCTCCCCCACTGTTTTATTTGTCTATCTACGCACCCCTGGCTTATGTTTTCTGTGGAGGGAACGCTGCGGTGGAAGCTGCCTTCTTGCTGAAACAATCTGATCCCATGCGGTGCCCCACGCACCGACATCGGGCCCCAAGCCACGTCAGAGTCAACAAACCACAGCCTGAAATTGCAGCCGGCCAAGCCAGAGGAGTCTTTAATTTGGACTTAAAATAGCCCACAGCCTGAGAGTTTTGTGGGGACCAAGAGCAAGGTGTAGGAATGGGTGCTGGGGGGCCTATGTCTGGAGCCAAGGCCATGAACTGTGGGCAAGGCATGGGGAGGGATTGGGTGGCTGAGTTGGAGGCCCCATAGCTTATCTGAGGTTGCCTCTTGAATCTCTTTCCTAATACGAGGGGAACAATGTGATGGTAAAATTATACAGGGCCTGTCCTCTTCATTCGGAAAGCCTATGTGCCCCTCTTTCTTCCAATCTCTGTGCATTATATTAACTACTATCAGCACCACCATGATTAGGATCTCTTGGATTACCTTCCGATTACATGCTCCCTCTTGGATGCCATTTGTTGTGTTTACTGTTGAACAGCGCCCCCTGGAGTTGTGAAAGCAGCAGCATCAGAGCAAAGAGATAGTGAGCACATTGGACCAGGGGCTGTTATAACCACTTGGTGTGTACAATCTTATTTAATTCGCAATCCAACAAAAGGACCGAGGAAAGTACCTGTGTTAGAGGTTAGCCCCATTGTACAGACAGGAAATGGAGGCACAAAGACTTGCAAGAACGCCTTCAAAATTGTGCACTATTCTGTCCACCCAGGACTGAGGGAGCTTGAGCCTGGTGGAGGCGCCCACGTGGTCAGCCATTCTCTTTTCTCCCAGAGCCATTGTGATGGAGTTTATTCTTGTCACTGCGCTGCCTGCCATCTTCTTGATTTTGACCTTGCTCCAGTATAGCGGCTTCTAGAACAAGGGTCAGAAAACATTTTGTACTAAAGCTGCAAGTAATTATTTACTTTCTGGGGATCCTACAACCTTAGCGGAATGACAAGAGTCAGTTCTGTCCACACAGAGCAAAAACAGCCATGAGCACTGTGTAAGTGGGTGATTGTGGCTGTGTTCCAAGAAAATCGTATTTATGGCTATCGAAATTTGAATTTCATGTGATTTTATGTGTCGTGAAATATTATACTTTTAATTTTTTTCCTGCCCAGTTAAAAAACATAAAATCTATTCTTAGCTCCTAGGCCATAGAAGCAGCAGTGGATTTGATTAGGCTTGTGGCCTGCAGTTTGCTGACCCCTGTTGCCGAACACAGGGACTTGGGGCTGGGGATTTATTGTCATTTCTGCTTCCACATTGAATGAATTACTAGAGGTAGGCTATATTAGCTACTCGGGATGACTTGGGGATACTGCTGACTTCTAGGGGATGAGGAAACATTCCCCTTCTCAAAGCAAAGAACGGAAAGCTCGTCCTGTGAGAGAGACTGGGAAAAGGGCAGGCGGCAGCCTCTTCACTTAGCCTCCCTGAGCCTGTGTAGGAGGGTAAGGAGAGAACGGTCTTTTTCTTTCTACGTGAATTGTAGAGATTTATTCTTCACAAATAGACCTATGAATAGAACGTGATTCATAATGGGAAACAGATTTCTTCCCCCTCAAGATAAATGGAATGTCCCCACCTCCCAAACTGAGAAGAGAATTGTTTCCTCTTTACAAAGGAAACAAATTGGATTCCCCGAGGAATAATCAGGGAAGTTTTTTAAATTGTCATAATAAGCAAGATATGGTTTCATGGATGATGAAAGGAGACTTGCCTTCCCTGAGTCTGGACACGAAGGATGGGTTGGACAATCAGACAGGCCCTTCTCCCTCCCTGTCTTGTTCCTGTCCCTCCGCATTTTATCAGTGCCAGATGGCAAAGAGTGACTCCCGCCTCAGCAGGCTTGGTGGGCCTGCCCTGGACCCACGGTCTCACTGTAAAGACATTCTCCTCCTTTTCTGCTCTTCAGTCTACCGAAGGAGGTCGCCTTTCCTCAGCCCAGCTTCTTGATGTCTTCAGTTCATTTTGATCCAAAGGAGAGGACGCTGCAGGTGGGAGAGTAGTCTGGGCAAAGGCATGGTGTCTGAGGTGAGCCTCGTGGCCGCAGAGGACCTACCTGTTGGATGAGCCATTTGGGTTATGTTTCTAGACAGTTGGGTATCGGACCGAGGCCCTTTATCTTGCAGAAGGTGGAGAACCATGGAGGATTGAAGACTGTGGACTTGCAGAAAAGTTAGCATGGTTAACTGTGGTTGTACACAAATGGCAGGTTAGTCTACAAGCAGGGGAACCAACTGCCATCACCTGATTAAAAATCTTACCTGCCTCGTCCTTCACTGGTTGCTGGAGACCTGAGGCCCCCCATGCAGCCCTTGTCCTCATGCTCCCAGGCTAATAAACTGATGTCTTTAGTTTCTTGAGAACTTAGTAGCAGAAAGCAGGAGCTGAGACAGAGAGCTGTCCTTTAGAACCTTTGCTCTGTGGACAGTGCTTCCAAGTGTGTCTGAACTGGGGCGAGTTCCTTAACCTCTCTGGACCTTACTTGCCCACAGAATGGCAGAATAGGATAAGATTGTTATGGGATTGCGAGGAGGACTTGAAATGAATAGAACTTGATACACTATGAAAACATTACACAGAAAAACTGTCATTAGCCATCCTCTTTGTACTTTCTCAGCAGTAGTGGTTCCTGAGTTTATTCAAGCCTTTTAAAATTTATCAAATTCTCTTTTTCCCCCACATGATCTCATTTGGTTTTCTCACAAGACCTCTGAGGATCAGCAAGGGCTACTCAGCCATTTTGCAGACAACAAGGATGGTTTTCCCAAACCACACGATTAGCATGTTATAAGATGGGCTATAAGCCTCTAAGCTCCACACTTATCTCCTTATTCCTGACTTCATGCCTTCTTACAAGGATGCAGAGCTGTGCCTAGCTTGTGGATGCCTCTGTAAGTGGCCAGCATTCTCTTTTCTCAAGGAGCTTTGGGTGTCATCGAAAAGCAAGAGCTCTATTCTAGAAAGTAGAGAGACCCATGTGCAAGTGGGAACCACCTTTACCATCACCAGATAGAGAAGACTGACTAGAAGTGGACCAGCTAGGGGACTCACATAGTACCATCAAATGACACCCAGAATTTCCTTGTACTGAACCTGCAGAGACCTGCCTCTGATTTCCTGCATGTCACTTGGCAAATTCCCTCCATGTGTGAAACAAGAAAAGAAGCCAGCGTTCTGGTGGATGGTGTTAGCTCCAAGTTGCATCACTCACCCCGCCCCCTTCGCAACAGACCTTAACATTATTCTGTGATTACTTAGCATCATCCTTCCCAAATGTGCATCAAATTAAGGAGTTATTAGGGCATGGCAGGACATGTTTATGGGGAAGAATTTCCTTTAAAGTCACAGCTCAGGCTGAACTCACTTTATTAGTGTTTATACAAAGCATGTAGCCAGTTCCAGTGCAACTCATGTTTATATTCTTGCAGCAATCATTGCATTCCTTGGGCTGTCCTGTCCTCTTTTCTTAAAGTGATCGGTGCACCTATGCTACAGGTTCATAACATGTGTGCTGTGTGGCTGGTTAGACTGGAAGGTTTGCCCCATTCCAGAGTACAACTATAACATGTCTCACAAATAGCTGCAGACTTGGAAATGGTCAGAGGCCCAGGTGGACCAAATGGTCATGCACACTTGTAATTCCAGCATTAAGGAGGCTGAGGCAGGAGGATGATCACAAGTTTGAGGCCAGCCTAGACTACATGGTCTGTTCAAAGACCACTTGGGTGACATAAAAGGACCCTGTCTCAAAAATCGAACAACCACAACAAAACAAAGACATAATGAACAACCATGCTCCTTGTGAGTAATTCCTTTGACACTCTGTGGTACCATGTGTATTTGTGGCTCTAGCTAGTAGGCTGATTTTAGAGGTTTGCATTAGACAGTCCCAATGTTTACTTACCTAACTCGTGATATCTTTGTTAACTTACGAAAGTATTCAACTTGGATAATGAACACAATGCATTTCAAGACATCTTCAAGTATAACTCAATTAAATTGGTTAGTATCAGGGCTAGGAGAGATGGCTTAGCTGCTAAGATCACTTGCTGTTCTTCCAGAGGACCGGTTCAGTTCTCAGCACCCATGCTGAGTGACTCATAACCACCTGCAACTCCAGGTCCAGGGCACCTGTACACATATGGCATCCACTCTCTTTCATATACACATAAATAAAAAATAATAAAAACAAATCTTTAAAACATTAAAAAAAACAGTTATATGTAAGAGCTCAAGTTTAGGTGACTCCACCGTTCAGCAGACTTTTGATGCTGTTTGTTTGTTTGTTTGTTTGTTGTATATTCCTTTTATGTGCCAGATGGTGTGCTGATCCTTGGGGACTGAGGTATAAACAAAGTATGGTCCTGATCCTGAGAGGGTGGAATGTATTAGTTCAGCTAAAATGATGGGATATTCCTTAAATTTCCCGAGCAGACAACTTAGCTCATATGTCACCCTTCAGGACTTCATGCTTCAGTGGCTTCGTTTTTAGGCATCTGGTACCCTGACCACCTGGATATCAATGCTGCTATGTTACTTGCCAGCTTGTGACCCTAGACAAGAGCTCTCAGATCCCTGCACCCCCACTTGTTCACTCATAAAATGGGACAACCTCATTGACTTCATAAATTGGAGAGTCAGTCAGTACACATTGTCTCTTCCATAATAATTACCCTGTTAGCAGAAATTTACTTAGGTCCCCATATAGCTGGCTGCAGAATTGGTACTTCTATTGACTGGAGTTATATAATCTTTGAAAGATAAAATCTTGTTGAAGAGAGTAGTGGAGTCCAAAGCCAATTAATTGTTATACATTGTGAGCTTAGCGGCTCAAACATTTAATCGTTTTTTTTTTTTTTTTTTTTTTTATTAGATGGGGGAGAAACTTTTTCAAATTTATATCATGAGCTAGAGAGGAATAAAAATCATGGATACCCAAGTCTTCAGCCTGTCTTTGCTCTGTTGGTGTCCTGCCAGGTCTACTAGTCAGCATAGACTAAGCTCTGCTGCAGGAACAAATAATCCCAAATGGATTGGCAGCAGAATGGGAGACTAATCCTGCTGCTTCCTATTATCACAGTGTAGTACACATGGTCTAGGCATTTCTCGGGGTGTGGCTCATGTTCCAGCAGTCAGTCAGGATCCCAGGCCCCCTCCATCTTGGGAAACCACCATTTTGACACATGGTCTCTGCATGACAGGATGAGAAGTTCAAGGGGAAGACAGGGTAATGCTGTTCAGGGTGTTTCATGGCCTTGCCTGGAAGCAGCGTATATTGCTTCCATTCACATTCTTTTAATCAGTCAGATGGTCTCACTTAGATGCAAAGGGGTGTGGGAAGTTTCATCTTGTGGATTGCTGAGGGGGTAATGAAGCCAGTTAGGGAACATATAGGGGTGTCTGCCTTAGCAAGCTCCTTTTTTTTTTTTTTTTTTTTGCCAGTTTTCCAAAGGCAGACTCCAAATACTTATGGGATTTGGGGTTGCTGCTTCCCATCATTGGAAGAGCCATTTTGTCACGAGCTTCCACAAGCAGTATTGGGATAGGTTTTGAGAAAAGACTTTCTGGGGAGACTTTGGAAGGGCCTGAGACTTCTGGGCATGACAAAGGGACATACCAAGTGAGCCCTTTGGGCCGGTGGTCATCAGCCCCTCCAGATGAGTGCTCAGAAAAGAGTCAATTGCCTTAGCCATCATTGTCATGGGGAGGGAGAACTCTCTCTCTCCCCCCCCCCCCCCCCCCCCCCCCCCGCTGTGCCTGGGATGGATCACCACGGAGGGTGACACATCAGGGCTGCGGGTTAGATGAGGTGTCTCTTCAGTGTTAATGAGGTGCCAAGGAAGGTCTTATCATCACCTTCTAACTTTTACATGTGCTTACATTTTGTCTGGAGAGGTCTGAGTCCCACAAGTTGTCCTCTGACTTACACACACACACACACACACACACACACACACACACACACACACACACACACACAGAGCTTAAAAACAAGAGATAATTAGACAACAGAAGTTTCTGAGTGAGTAGGCTAAGTAACTTGCCTGAAACCACATCACCATTTGGTAAGATTGGCGTTCCAGGGCATGCTCTCTGTGAGAGCGCAAACTCGTACACCTGTAAGAACAAAGCACATAACCCAAGTGAGGAGTGTGCATCAGGTGGCTGATGTGCTGTTGGTTTTTGACAGTTTGGCACAACTTGAGTCACTTGGGAAGAGGGAGCCTCAATTGGGAAATTGTCTCCATCAGATTTGCCTGAGGGCATGTCTTTGGGGGATTCATTGATAGAGGAGGGTTTACTCCACCCTGGGCCTTGTGATACCTAGGCAGGTGGGCCTGGGCTGTATAAGGGAAGTAGCTGAACAAGCCAGTAAGTAGTGTTCCTCTGTGGTTCCTGCCCTGACCTCCCTCAACACTAGACTCCGATCTGGAAGTCTAAGCCAAACAAACCTTTTTTCCTCCCCGAGTTGTTTCTGTCACGGTCTTTTGGGTGTTTGGTCGAAGCACCAGTAAGAAAACAGGACAGCTGGTCTATTTCAAGCACTCACCCTTTTCATTGTGTCTCTTAGTACCAGCTTGTGGTGGCCCCCAAGGTCCAGAGGTATCTGATCGTCTGATTTTGCAGGGGCAGTAGCGGGGAGACAGACCAGACAATTCCAGAACTGTCCAAAATGTCGAAAATTGACAGTTGATTTGTACACGTGAAAATCACAAAGAGACCTAGACAAAACAGGTCGGTAGGTCAGAATTCACTCGGGGGCTGGAGTCTGCAGCTTCTCCTTCTGGTCCCCAGCAACGCGATTGCTGTATCCGCACGTGTTTTTGTCCCCGGAGCAGGAAGCTGTAGCATCCGGGAGTGAGTGCTGCTGCTGGAAGGAAGGAGAGCCTCTCCCTGGCCTGCCCCATCGCCCTGCAGAGCCTCCCTGTGACCCCAGCCAGACGCCCCGCTCACCCCTTCTGCTTGGCTGCCTCTCCCCCACCCTGCAGGTAGCTGTGTGCACAGGGTTGGCCGCAGGCTTCTGCAGGTGGAAAATTAGATATGCTAGAGCGCTGCCAAGTCAGAAATGGAGCCCAGGGAGGCTCAGTTCCCCAACAACTGTGGTCGTGTGAAGCCAGTTTTTTTTTTTTTTTTTTTTTTTTAAATCAAATTCAGCCATTTCTTTCCTGAATGCGTGTGTATGTTTTTAAACTTGGGTTTGGTTATGTAAGTGACGAGAATGAAGTGCAGAACTCAGAGAACACTTGAACAATGCCTCCTGGTGGGTGTCTGGGGAGCGAGTGTGAGAGAACTCCGTGAGGGATCCACGGGGAAGCAGAGCTGCCTGGGACCTGGTGGGATGGGAATGGATGGTTCTGGAACAGGGGCTGGCTCTTCTCTGTCATCAGGGTAGGCGAGTGGATGGCATGAAGTCCTTGGGCTGGGAGATGAAGCAAGACAGAATGACACACACTGGTGGACGGGCGCCTGAGAACCGCCGTCGTGCGTCACACGTCTTGGGCAGGTGGCCCAGTTTGCATCTTGAAAGGCTTCTTTAGCTAGGGCTAGGTAGGGTCTTCGGTTGGGTGAATTATTTGTGTTGATACGTTTTGGGAGGGGGCATGGGAAATTGTCTCTATCAGAGAGAGTTGCCTGTGACCATGCTTGTGGGACACAATAAATTCACGAGAATAAAGGTGGGCACAAATCATCTTCCCCAATGCCTTCTTAAGATGACTAAGGCAATTTGCTCTTTTCTGAGCATTAATCTTGGGGAAGGGGTGGTGATGACCACCAGCCCACATATGTCATACATAATTGCCACAGCAAACACTAAAATACTAAGAAGCAAAATATGAAATACATTTTTTTTTAAAAAAAATCACCACCACCACCAAAATATCCTTTGCCTCACGCTCCTGAGATGACACGTATGGTCCACATTTCCCCGAGTGTTCTCGAGGGGCCTTACTTCATCCAGGGTGTCCAGGACGAAGTGTGGGGAGTATCCTCTTTGGTCCCTCGGGAGCCGGGTCAGGCACACAGGAAGCAGGCATCAGCACGTGAGGTGGGAAGAAACGTGAGGAGAGAGCAGAAGGAGTTGTGCAGAGGCCGAGCCATCCAGGAGTTCAGGAGTTCAGAGAGGAAGAAGTGTGGCAGACTTGGGGGGGCGCGGTGCTGAAAATCCAGAGTTTCGGTTTTATGGAGCTGTTGAGACAAACCTGGGTGCCTGAAAACCAAACATTCATGCTTTCAGTTTGTGGAAAACAGAAATTGGAATTGGGGGTGCAGGGGGGTGGGTGGGGTGGGTGGGTGGCACATCCCTGAGACTCTCTCTGCTTCTTCCTGGCTTTGGGCAGGGCTCGGCAGTCCTTGGTGCTCTGTGTCTGGCGGCTGCACGGTTGTCCTCTCTGTGTCTGCCTTCATGCGGCGTCATCCCTGTGTCTCTGCTCCTTCATATTTTAAGGACAACAATCACACTGGCTTAGAGACCATCCCGATGAACTCACTTGAATCTGATTGCATCTGTGAAGAGTCTGCTTCAAATACGATCGCATTCACATTAGCAGGAGGTCAAGGCTTCAACGTAGATTTGTGGGTGCATAATTCTACCCATAACACAGCAATGCGGTTGGGGTGAGAGGACAGGGGGGCTTTCGAGACCAGGAAATAACAGAAACGTGTGTGGGCAGAGTGCCTAGGTAGGCATGGTGGCGGGATCTAGTGGGTTCCCAGTAAATGTCTGCCGGTTGGAGGAAGGAAGAATCCAGTGAGGTAGACTGTGGACCGGGATGAGACCCACCTGGCTGAAGTGCTGCTGAGCTGTGATACTGAGCACACATCGGTGGGAAGTTAATGGGGTCGTGCGGTTGTCTGGTTGCTCTGAGGGAAGGTGGCTTATGGCTGCTGACTCGGTCACTTCCCTGTTGACCCCTTTTGTGGTTCTGATTGTGCAAGGCCTAGATCAGCCCACGGGATGCTGTCTGCCCTTTCCTTCTGTCCGGCCCTTTCTGCTTCCGTCATCCCTCGGGGTCTGTTTGTTTATATTCCTCTGCTAGGAACCTCTCCCCTTCAGTCTCTCCTCCCCTGGGCTGGCTCCCTATCCTCTGGTCTCAGACATCCTCTCTCTGTTCAGGAGAGGTCCCCATGCCTGCCCCGGACAAGGCAGGGCCTCCACTTCCCTGCACCCCACCTTTATTCTCCACGCCACCTCGGAAGCTATTGTCTGGTTATTTACTTACCGTAATCCCTAGTCCTGATGCTCGTTTATGGTCTCCGGTGGCTTTTGCCTCCTCTTGCTACCTAACCATCTTACCACACAGGTGGCAGCTTCAAACAGTACATACTAGTTAACTCAGAGTCGGCTGGGCCTCTGCTGCAGCGTCTGGCGGGGCTCCAGTCATGATGCTCGAGGCTGCGGACTCTTTGCATGGGCTCCGGGTTGGAGGATGGCACCCTTGGAGGTTTGATAGACTACAGGCTTCAGGTGGTTTTTTTTAGCTGTCGTCGGTTCTCATGCCCAGCTGCATGATGTCCGGGCTGACCCGTGTCCTTGCCACGTGGACTTCCTTAGTGGGGCCGCTTGCTGCGTTCGTCACAGCTGGAAAGAGCCCCTGAGCAAGATGTGCACAAAATGGCATGAAATCTGTCAAAAGAACATCCTATGGCCTTCCCTGTATTGCACTGGTTGGAAGCAAGTCACTAGGTCCTGCCCACCTGAAGGAGAAGGGAAGGTCACCAGCTTTGGAGCTGTCTTCCAGACTCACCAAGAGAATTCAAGTTTCTTTAAAGGGAATTTGTTGTTCGGTCTTCTATCCTGAGCCGATGTAGCGCTGGCCTCAGAGAAGGGATTGATAAGATTTGTTGTAGGAAGGGAGGAAGGGAGCAAGTGAGGAGACGGTCAAGGGAGAGGGAGTCGGGGAGGGAAGGATGGAGGAAGGCAGGAAGAGGTTGGGAGAGGGAGATATGCTCTCTTTTGCATCCTGCTTGAAGAGTCAAAAAAAAAAAGTCTGCTTGCATTTACCCTAAGGCAGTGCCTCTGGGCTTTCAGATTTGCTGTTTCTTCTTTCTAAATCCTTTTATTCTCTCTCACGTATCCCCATGCCAACCTGGCTATGCCCAGCTCAGTTTTGAGGTCTCAGTTAAAATGCCACCTTTCCCTGGAATCCTCGCCTCTACCTACAGGGCCACCACCCTCCCATTATACTCTGTTATTAGGCTTTGTTTATGCCTCTGGCACAGTAGGGAGCAGGGGTCTATAAGCTATGGTCCCAGGGACAACTCGGCCTCTTTGTCCTATTTTTCTTAATAAAGTTTTATTTGCATACAGTCATACCCTGCCCCACCCTCAGTCATTGAAGTCTATGGCAGTTTTCACACTGCTGGACAGAGCTGAATAGTTGTGATCGAAGATAATGATTCCCAGGGGCTGGAGAGATGTCTCAGCAGTTAAAAAACCATTGGCTGCTCCACCAGAGGACCAGGATTTGATTCTCATCATTTAGGTGGCAGCTCACAACCATCTGTCCCAGGGCGTCCAATGTCCTCTTCTGGCCTTAGCCATCACCAGGCAGGCATGTAGTGCTCAGACATGTATGCTGTCAAAACATCCATATGCATACAAAATGACAGGCAGACAGACAGACAGACAGGGGTGGGGGAAGAAGAGAGAGAGAGAGAGAGAGAGAGAGAGAGAGAGAGAGAGAGAGAGAGAGAGAGAGAGAGAGAGAGAGAGAGCACAAGCATGGCAGATGAAATCTGAAAGCATTTGTTATCTGGCCCTTATAAGATAAGTGTATGAATTTGTGGCATAGACTTCACCACACTTTATGGCAATTGCTCCTTTAATTGTTCCTCATGAACTGCTCTCTTTAAGGACAAGGCCCACGCCACTGTTATTTCCTAGCATATGTTATAGCCCAGCAGCTTAGTGGGGAAGAGCTGTTTGTTGAATGAATACATAAACTGAATACATAAGGGAATGAGTGCGCGAATGATATATCAGGAAGAAACAGAAACCAGATGGAAAACTCAGCTGAGAGTTAGCCTTGGAGGATGTATTTACATGTGAACGGTTTCAGGGGAGAGGTGTAGTTCAGGGAACCACAGAGCACTTGTGGAACCCAGGATATAAAACAGTAGAGGGGTTTTCATCGCTAAGGCGGAAGGAGGGAGAGGAAATATTCAGGAGGCTGACGTGGGCACGGTTCCTAGAAGGAGCTGTGACCTTTGGCAGGAAAGTGTGCTGACCTGGCTGAGCTCTCAGGGAAAGCCCCAGGAGAATGGCTTCCTTGTCTGCTCTCTGCTGCTGCTGCTTCCCTCACTGGGAGATGGAAGAGCTCCCAGTGGGTCACCTCCCTGGATGGCAAGGGTTGGAGCAGGAGACTGACAGCCAGGCCAAGGCCCTTTGCCACCTTCTGCCTTGACTGGAAATTGGGTCTATGATACACCTTGATCCTGGCTCCTTTTATTCAGTTTCTGGACAGGAATCCCAAGTCCATGCTATCAGACCTTGTGGTGTTGCTCCAACATGTGAAGCCTTTAAGAGCTTCCTGCCTGGCCCGAGTCCTTCCTGTCTTGGTGTGTCGTCCCCCCCTTGCCCTCTCCTTGGAAAGGTTTTCCCTCAGTTTCTTCTCTACATGTTGTCGCTCTCGGCACCTGTCTCTCTCTGCCCATTCACTGTGGAATGTAGACCCATCTCTCAACATTTCATTTTGCATATTTTCCGAGTATCCTATGATTTAGTTGGTCTTCGCTCTCTCTCTGCCCCACTCACTGTGGAATGTAGACGCCCATCTCTCAACATTTCATTTTGCACATTTTCCAAGTATCATATGACTTCGTTTGTTTCAGCTGGACTCCAAGATGTTGAGAACAAGGGCAAGCTATATTCTGTATTTTTAAAAATCAACTTGGTTATAGATCCCAGAATATATCCATTATGGATCTGAAAACGGAAGGGGCCCTGCAGCCTTCTACATTCACAGTACCCTATAGACTTCATCCCCACATGAGTTCACTTCCGGTCTCTGCTTGGGTAGCCTGTGCAACATCTTTGTTGTGTGATATCTCCTTCAGCTCTTCGATGGAGACTCCGCCTTCCCTTCTGAGGCGCAGAAGGCAGCTCTTTGTAGAGTTGTGCAAAGAGCGGGTGGATTTGAAAATCCAGCCTGAACTTGTAGTGTGTTCTGTGTGTGCAAGTGCTTCTGACCTCTGATGACATAAGTTACATCTCACTGTACCGAAGGTCAGAAATGGTTTAACTCACCTACCCTCTGAACAGCCGAGCTTAACCAGTTTACTTTCAATGTACTCACACTGACACCAGCCCAGAGTTGGCAAAAATCAACTAACCCAGAATCAGTTTTACAACAACTGATTGAGTACCCTCATCTAATACGTTAAACCAGAATGATGGTCTAAGTATTGTCATACAGTGGGACATTGTAATCCGAACCGCTGTGAGGTGGGGGCCATTTGTGCGCTTCTCCATCCCAGACAAATGGCTCTCAGCTGCATCCCAACCTACAGCACCACATCCTCTCCCTACCAGTGGCCGAGCTGTTCCACGGGTTCTTTGGCGACCACGTCCTCACATGCTTTCTGTCTTGAGCCTCTCAGTGACTCTGTAGAGATGACAGTTGGGGTCAGATCTTAGGAGTGTCATCGCAGCCATTGTTATATCTGGGTCTGAGTGAAGTTGTGTCTTTGCCAACTCCACCCAGCCGGATAGTGAGGAAGCTGGGATTCAAACCCACATCCTCTGGCTTTTCCTTGGATGTCTCTTTCTCCACACTGTGCTCTTTCACTGGGGGTAGATCTTTACACTTCCCTCTGTCCAGATGTGCTATGACTCAAGAAAGATCTGTAGGAATGCTGCAGAGGAAAGGAGGAAAGGGGTATATGTGTGCATGTGCCAAGACAGAGACCAGAGCCTGGCCCAGACAATGTTATTTTTGTTTCCTTTTTTTTTCCAGTGTTGCTCTGAATTCCTCTTCCTCCCCACTCCACCCAAGGTGTCAAACAGATGTGAAAATACCACAGAACTCAAGCCTCAACCCTGGTTTATGATTCATTCATTGGGATGGGGAAAAACAATGCAGGAGATTGCTATGGTGATGCCTGTTTACAGAGGCAGCATGGGAGACATCGGTCGTGGGCAGAGATTAGAGAGCATCCTTGGGTTTGCAGAGAGGCTCAGCATTCCGCTGCCCAGCCACAGGGGAGAGACAGGGCAGAAGCTACTAATTTGGCTGGAGCTGGGACAGCCAAGCCACTAGGTGTGTGCCTTTTGTTTTTATCAAAGAGAAATTATGTTCTCTTACTCTATTGGTTTATGTATTTTCTGCCCTCTCATCCAGTAAATACATTTACACATGGCAAAAATGCTTAGACTCATGGTAGATGGGCATCAGGATTCGATGGCTAAAAGTGACCTGGCCTATAGGGTCATTGTTATAGAGCTGGGGTGGTGGGCCAGCTTGCTCTGCAGACACGAGGACCTGAATCATGACCCGAAGCACTCATGCAGAAATCCAGGCACCGTGGTGTTTGTCTCTAGTCCCGGGACCCAGAGGGGAGACAGAGGATCCTGAGTGCTCTTGAGTAAGGCAGGCTGACCAATTGGTGAGCTCCAGACTCTGCCACAAAAACCAAAATAAGGCAGAGGACAGAGGAAGGCATGGCATTGACTTCTGCCTCCATAGGCACATTTGTGGGCGTACGTCCTTGTGTGCGAACACACATGTGTGCGCACACACACACACTCCTGCACACACCTGGCCTCTGCATTCAGGCAATCTGGGTTCTCATCCTGTTTTTTTGCTTACTGGCATGTGACCTCATGGCTAAGTTTCTTTCTGGGTGAAACTCTTCTGAAGAGCAGAGGAGGAGACTAAGTCTCCTTGTGTGAAAAGTGAGATAATAAACAATGGCTGATGGATTCAAGATGTACACAGAGTGCTTAGCAAAGTGCTTGGTGCATAGTGTGGTCTCAGCAGAGAGCCGCTCTTTGGGAGGTTCACCTGCAGACAGTCATCTGTTGATGGAGACAATAATACCCATTGTTCAGACCTGTTAGAAAGACAGGAAGAAAACCAGGAAGGAGAGAAAGTGAAGACATTGCACTTGACAGTACAGACTGCTGTGACAAATAGTCCCTGGAAGCTGTTTCTGGAATCTGTCTGAGTCTGATGTGTACAAATCAGGAGGCAAGGCAGTCACCCAGGGACTTGGGCTCAGACCGCTCGCCACGTTGGGCGTCGTCCTCCACTATTTTCTGAAACAGGCCGAGGAGGGGCGTGGAGCAGTGGGCAGGGAGTTTTACGGCTCTGCCCTGAAGGCAGCGTGTATTATTTTGGCCCATTGTGCAGCGCTATGAACTTGGTCACATGGTCACACTCAAGGAAATCTTGGAAGTGCTGTCTGTGCATTCACAAAAGTGCTTGGATGGACAGTTGACTAGCCTGCCAGTGTTCCATAAATGGAGTAATGTAGTGCCATAGTGATTTCCATGCTTCCGTAAATTCCACCTGGATGGGCAGACGTCCTTGGTTAAGCAGTCCACTGGGCTGAGGATGAGAGCGGGGCCATTTCTTACCTCATCTCCAGAAGACATAAAGGCCTTCCTTCCTGAGCCATTCTTGACTATAATAACTGACTGAGGTCTCAAAGCAGCAGCCATGACATCACCTTTGCCATGGAGAGCCATGGGAATGGATTCCACTCCTGGTGGTGAGTTAAACATTCAGTAGGTGTCTTTTTCTTCCTCTTTGTTCCACACCTTTAATATTATGAAATAGATCACCCCAACGTTAATGGATTAAGACACAATGCTTGGGAAATGGGGTACCTGGTTTCCTTGGGTGAACTAAAATTTCATGGTGCACGTAGGTAGGGGAGTGTACTTCAACTAGTTAGAGTAATCCCAAAGGCTGAGACGGAGAATTTAGTAAGTGGTGGGTAAGTACCATGAGTATAGCATCTCATTTAACCTTAAAAAAAAAAAGCTTTTGAGGTTGGTTGTGCCATTTCTGACCCTTAGTCACGAGGCCACTCAGGAGGTTGGTTGGGTGAGGAATTCAGTTCCAGGACTGTGTGATGACCCCCATGGTATATTCCACACTGCGTGTCCTCGGTGCCTCCGTGGCACGCTGCATCCCTTCTCCTAATGAATATTAATTGGAACTATCAGTACAGCAGCTGGCAGCATGATCTGCTGCAGTCCCACGCTGTGTCCTGGTAATTAACCCCTTAGCTGCCTTGTCATATTCCCAGTTGTCAAGGTCCCCACACATCTCTCCAGCTTCTGGAGGGAGCGGAGAAGAGTGCTCCCAATGCTGGAGAGGTTGCCGGGTCGCGGCTCTCTCTCCGCCGATGTGTGATGCTAGCATCGCGGTCCTTCTGCATTCCCAGCGTGCCTTGGTCCCTTCCTTCACCGACAGCCTGCATAGGTCGTGAAGGTGAATTGGGGTGGTCCTCCATCACAAACTAAGAAACAGTTCGGATGGCTGGTCTAGGAGAGGGGAGATGGAAGAATGGGAGGTGGAGCCTAGGGGAGGTAACCCAAGGACATGTTTGATTTTTATCTTACTGTAATTTCTGATATCAGAAGAGTTATTTCTCCTTAGACATGCTTGTTCCTCACACAAAGTACAAACACTGGAAACGGCTCTCCTCTTCGTCTGCTGGGACAGTTCTCAACCTGTGGGTCGCAACCCCTTGAGGGTCATGTGTCAGATAGCCTGCATATCAGATATTTACATTATGATTCATAACGGTAGCAAAATTACAGTTAGGAAGCAGCAGCCGATAATCTCATGGTTGGGGGATGGTCATCACAACGCGAGGAAGTGCATTGAAGAGTTGCAGTCTTAGGAGAGTGAGAACCATTGCTCTACAGCAAGCCTGTAACTCACAGGTCTTCCTGGCGACCTGTTGCAGGACAGGCGACCCTTGGTAACCCAGGTAGCCTAACCTGATGCTTTGGCTAACCACAGACGCATAATAGCAGTGTTGCCAGAAGATTTACCACTGTGTGATGTCCGGGCTGGTAAATCTGTGTGTGTGAACTCTGCTGTTTGTACCACGAAAGCAAGGCAACCACACAGTTTTCGAAGCAGATTCTGTGCATTGAGTGATTTGTGACAGTATATAAATGGTCATTTACAGACACCCTATAGAAACTACCGGGGCCCAAACCCTGAATCTTTTCTTCTCATCAGGAGGGCGCAGTATGTAGGAATTCATCCTTCAGCTTCCACTGTTAAAAACTGTAACATTATTTATGGTCCTCCCCTCCCCCATTTTTTTTTTCATCTAGGGCTCGTAGATGATTTTAGGGAATACAGAATATTTATCCAGTTGTTCACAGGTTTGTTCTTAACTTGACTTCCCCTTTAACCTTGGTTTCCTGCCGCCTACGGTGCCTCCTTCACCTTTACCCCAGTAACTGCCCCCCCGGCTTTCAGCTCCCCCATGACAAATGTGCCTAAGCTTCCAAGTTGAGGCCGGAATCATCCAGGCAGCTGCCTTTGCCTACTGTGTGGAATTAGCTTTTACTACATGCTGTGTACAGGCTCGACTGTGTTGGCACCTGTTAGAAACTAAACTCAGGAAATTGACGAACTAGTTAGAAACTAGACAAGTTTTGTTTTGTCTATTGGACAAGGTTGTGTTGTCTATTTATATCTATCTAGCTATGTACCAAAGCCAGTGAACATTCTTCTGGTTTCAAGGAATAGAGTAGAGTGGCTCTTTTCATCTTCTGGGTCTGGAACACCGTCCTTTAGTGGAGGCAAGATGGCTTCTGGGAACTCTGAGCTGATTTAAACCCAAATGAAAATAAAATGGCATAGATTGGCTCACAAAATGCTAAAATACAGAAGTATCTGGCTTCAGGCACGAGTAGATCCGAACACTTAACAGGACGGCATGAAGAATGTCTCTTTTCGTCTTCTGAGTCTGGAACACTGTCCTTTAGTGATGGCAAGATGGCTTCTGGGAACTCTGGGTTGCTCTGCTACCCACTAGATAGAAAGTTATTCTTTGAATCATGCATGCATTCCTGAGACAATGAAAGGGATTGAAGGTACTTAAAAGCCTAGCCTGGGTCAGCTACTCCTCCCTGGAACCCCTGGAATCTTGAGGAGGCCTCAGCTTTACTTGTGAAAGTTAATCTGAAAATTGGGCGGACTGGGGACACTGAGAGATAGTTTGTTACTTGAATAAGGGACCACAGAAGACAGGCAGTTAAGTGTAACGGGCTCTGCTACATACATAATGAATGGCTTATTCCATACAATTTCCTTAAGGTTAGTTGGGCATGCTCAAGGGATATCATTAATCATTGCAATTGCCTTCCCCCTGACAGGCATCGTCCCCCCAGTCCTAGCCAGTCTGCCTTGAATAGACTGTAAGTGTAACCTGCAAAAATCTGACCTGAATTTTCTTTCCATTGCAGTGACCTGGACAGAAATAACATCACCAGGATCACCAAGATGGACTTCGCTGGACTGAAGAATCTCCGAGTCTTGTAAGTAGCAGATGGTGTGCCAACGAGTTTTCATTTGCAGCTAGCTCTTCAGCCTGTGAAAATGTCGCGCTGCCCTGACATCACATTCCCGAGCTCTGGGCCACAGGAATCCACGCTTCTGCTGCAGAAAGCCCTTCATTACTGTGCCAAGTGTTCACAGATATCAAATTGTATGGCTGGGTGCTGCTGGCTGGGCGAGATCGATAGGAGAACCGGGTGCCAGTGACAGGAAAAACAGAAGGCAATAAATGAATTAAGTCAACATGCCCTGCTTCCTGGATGACAGCAATGTCAGGTGGACTAACCATGCTTCGCTTCCATAGAGATTCTAATTTCTTCCCCAGCTTGCGTATTAAGAGAGCAATTGGGACAGATGCTATTTTTCTTCCTGCTTAATGGAGAGGAGGGGAGGAGAGATGGAGAGGGCCAGGCAAGGGCAGAATCCTTGCTGACCATTCACAGCTGTGCAGACAGGTTGCAGAGTATGAGGTAGGCATTGATGGAACAGGGGGACAAGAAACAGCGGGTCTCCTTTCTGAAGAGTGGAGAATTTTGCCTTGACCCAAGGTTTATGTTTGGTAAGAAGAGGCCTATGGACTGTTGACTGAAAAGTCTGACGTTCAGAAAATGACAGTGGAGCAATTGGGTTCTCTATCTTTCCTTCCTTCTTTATTGTTGATTCTTACCCATAGTGTGGCCCCTGCCCAGGAGTGCAGCCTGGGAAGTTTGATCTCCAGCTTTGATGTTATATGTCATGGAATCTTGGCTGGCTCATCTTTATCGGCAGTTACGGTTAACTCATTGCTACCAGATCCCACCTCCCTTAACACATACTTTTTTAAAGATTTATTTCATTTTATGTGTATGAGTGCTTTGCTTGCATGTATGTGTGTGCACCATATGTGTGCCTGGTGCCCTCAGAGGCCAGGAGAGGGCATCAGATCCCCCCTGGAACTTGAGTTACAGATGGTTGTGAGCTGCCCTGTTGGTGCTGGGAATTGAACCGAGGTCTTCTACAAGAGCAACAAGTATTCTGAACTCCTGAGCCATCTCTCCAGCCTCCCACATCCCTGTGTCCACTCAGCTCTACAGAGCAGGATGATTTTATCCTTGGGACAAGAAGTGTCAGATTCTGATTTGATTTGGGATTAATTGCTCATGCAACTTTGGGGAAATCCCTGTACCCACTTGGATCTCAGCTTTCCCTTCAGCAGCATAGGAAGTGAATACTTCCAAGTCCTCTCAACTCCAGTTATTCCTGTAGTGCGTCGGGGCTTTGACATTTTCTCGAGCAGCATTTGAGTACTGCCTGTCACTGTGTAATGCGATTTCTTGTTTGAGACGTGTTAGTGATAATGCGAATACTGATGGTGACCAACATTTCCTTGGTTGCCTCCCGTGGACCTGGTGCAGAGTCAAGCAACAGAACATATGAGGCCGGCATTATTATGGCCCCCTTTTTTTGCAGGAGGGGAAATGGCACTGGATTAAGAAATCTCAGCTCCACACGGTGAGGGACAGAGGAGTGGGAATTAGCGTGCAGACAGTACTTCTGTGCTCACACTGGAGGAGGGTGGGAGGAGGAGGAAGAGGAAAGGACGTGCAGCTCCAGTGCATGGGTTCTTGCAGAGAGAGAGGGGAAGGACATGCAGCTCTGGTGTGTAGAGTGTTACCTGAGGGTTCCTCCCTCTGGGCCAGTGCACAGGGATGCAGGAGTCTGATGCTGGGCCTCCAGCTACCAGATGCTCCCTCCATAGACGCACTCTTTCCTCTTTGGTGGTGGACACCCTTCTCTCATTCTGAGAACGAAGACCTACCTGTGCTAAGGAAGCCTTTCCTGTGCTCTGAGCACCTGTGTGTATGACTGACTGCTCTGATAAGGTCAACACCCATCAGAAGGGACGTTGGCAGAGGTATGAGGGGATCCCTTGGTTCAATTTTAGGGTACTTCGTATTAAAAAGAATGGCAGGAGACTGCTGCTTCTAGGTCATTTGCTGATTTAAAAGGCAAAACTGTGTTTAGGCTTTTGCTTTGCATCTTTTTGCCCCCATTTCCTCCACTTGTGTCTGTACGAGATGTTTTTTTCATACAAGTCAAAATTCACCTAATGCTTCACTTTCTAACCAAGTCAAAAATAACGTTTTGATTTTCTTACTGCTGCATCAGAGAGACTAATAAAAATTCCAATTTCCATATCTGCTCTCTGCAAATAGAAAGTTTAAAATAATCACAAAAGATGACATTAATGTCTTCTGCGTAGCCTACAACACTCCTTAGACTACAGTTTATCTTTTGAGTTAATTGGTGCATTCTTCTGTTTTGATAGGCAGTACCAAAATGCCTTTTACCTCTTCTTTATCGACTGTTAATAGATCTGTTTCATTATCTCCCTTATCAGCTCACAGACAGTCCCTTTCAAGTGGCCCTTTAATTTGATGAAAGAAACCTGCTAGGTGGAATAGCTGAGACGCCTTCTCACACCAATAAAATATCCAAACATTTTAATAGTATTTTCCCCCCATCTAGTCTTCTCAGCTGAGTAACCTAGAGAACTCTTTTTTATTCTCTTTTGAAAAGCTTTCATCACATCCTGGCATATTCCCCATGCCTGTTTCTTATTTACAATTTATGGGGAAGCAATAAAAGACTCAATAGTCTTGAATAATTTGAGCTTGCCCCCCATTTCCATGCAGAATGCCTTCTATCTGCTAATATGGTGCAGGTGAATGGGTAAACACAGAACAGAGGCTGGCACCCTTCCGTCTCATCCCAGGGCCATTTTCCCTAAATGAAGCAGAGATGTAGGAGTTGCCTGCGACAATCATCTCTCCCACAGGTTGGGAGCAGGGAAAAGTCTCTTCTGTTGGTATCAATTATATCCTTTTTCTTAGTAATCCATTTAAGGACTTGCTGTGTTCACAATGTGGGAGCCAGCTTTATCCGAAATGGGGTTAATAAAAGAGTTAAACTCCGCCTCGGCCGTCATCACATGAGGGCCATTTCCGATTCTAATCTAGTGAAGAAAAAAAGAAAAAGAAAAAGAAGAGCCAAAGAACTGAAAATGAACACAGTCTGTGTCCCCCTAACTCAGAACAGACACCAGCCTTGGGCAGCCCTTGTGGGAACCTAAAACCTAGCCTGACCTTGATCCCACGTCCTCCTGCATCTGGCCAGCGAGCTAGGACCGAATCAACAGCGTTCTTCCATGCCCTTAGCTTGCAGAACTGCTTGAAGTCCCCACGCAGGTTCTGTGGCTCACTTACCCATTGCCAGATGCTTTTATTTGTCAAGTAGTCTTTAACCGAGCCTTTAAATGCCAGGCATGAGGCTGGACTTCGATGGGTTTAGGAAGTCCATCTGAAAAGGATCCCGGATACCTTTCCAACAGGAACCAAAGGATGCTGCAGGGGGCAGGCGAGGAGAGCTAACATTGACAGAGGTGTGGGTGGGATGAGAGACTCCAGGAAGAGGTGATACAGGTCCTCAGGGTAGTGAGGACAGAGCCACAGCTGCCTAGAAGCCTTGGGGAGCAGCGGGGGAACTGGATCTTAGAGCCCGACAAAAGTTGCTGTAGTCTTCAGGAGGGGGACACAGTCACCCTGGAGTGGTTGGGTCAGGAGGGAGAAGGGTAAATCTCCCAGCCCCACCGCCCTTCCGCTGTTCCCGGCTCCTGCTAGGAAAACCCAGTGGCTGAAACCAACGGTGAGTAGAGGCTGAGAAGCCCTTTGGAAAGGCCAGCTTCCCAGGGCCTGAGCAAGATAGAGTAGGGGCAGCAAGCTCACACGCATGTGTTCACACATCTCCGTTTCCTGAAAGAGACTTGCGGTGGTAGCGTAATGAATACAAAGTAAGCTCCGTTCTAGGAGGTCCGAGTTAAGCGCCTCCAGACATCTGGAGGTTAACACTCAGCCATTCTGGAGTTAGGCCTTGTTCTAATCGGAGGACAGCGAGCGCTGGTAGATTGATTGATTGATTGATTGATTATAAAAGTCTGGCTGAGCAACTCCCCTAGTTGCTAGTATTGAACTGACACCCTGTTTGGTAAATGTGCTAATAAACGTCAGTTGGCTTCCCGAGGCCTCCTTGCCATATGGCAGGAGGGAGATGAGGAGGAAAGGGGAGGGGGAGGGAGGATCATTTATTAAAAGGCAGATTATTACTTCAGACACCTGGCTTGATGATTTATTTACTCTATTTTTATTCTTATAAGTCCTTCTGTGATGTCGTCTTTTCTGTATTTTACAAATGAGGAAACCGAGTCTTAAAGATGAGGACTAGCTTGCTCAATACAACACCACCATCTAGTTAAGAGGTGGGCAGAGAGGGCCCTGGGGGCTGGAAAGTTCTCCCCCTAAGCTGTGTGGTTCCCCGTGGGCAAGTTTCTTAGCTACTCTGTTCTGATCCGTTAAATGACAGACATAATGTTAAACGGCCAGGGACAGAAGTCACAGGACTATTAGGTCTGAGAGGCTGAGGATTCTGAGGAACAGGCTGACCCTCCTGGCCTGTTACAGCAAACATACAAACGTGTTACGTATTTGAGCCTAACAGATTACCCTTGCGTGCCCTGATAGAAGCCTCACATCGCTGACTGGCCTTCTCCTCTATGGAAAGTCGGTATGTGCAGGGCCCACAGCTGTGCTTTTCATTCAGTAAGCGGACATGGCAGGCCATGGTGCATGGCTGGAGTGTGAGGAAGTTGGGGCCTCTTCTGTAATTCTTGGGAAGAGAGGATTTCCCCCCAAAGACACACAAAGGTTGAGCCGTAAGCCTAAACCATGCTGAAGGTTTGGGCTGTCCGAGAGGTGGGCTCATCGTTGTTGTGGAAGGTCTGTTTTGGAATGGAAGGTGCGCCCTTCCCAGGCCATACTTCTGCCGATCCAGAGGAAACTGTGGCCTTTCCTAAATACCTCCTCCTCTCAAGAAACAGCCTTCAGTCACAGCTGCAAGTCCCCCAAACCCCACGCAGCCACCAAATGCAGTCCCTGTCATTTCTTGGCCCATTTCTTACCCAGAATCCACGCATCATGCTTGCATCCCTTCCCCACTGTTCATGTTATCCAATTTAAGCTGCCCTTTTCTCCCCCTTGGTAAGTCGTGGAAACAGATGTCTTACTGTATGGTCAACTCTTAGGGTGTGCCACATGCATGGGTCAAGCTCACTTATGCAGAGTGTTTAGGATGTCTAGTCACCTGATGGGAGAACTTAGAGATCCAGCAAAGCCTGCAGCCGGGGATAGGGATGACTTTTTAGAAGGTTGGGATGTGCCTGGCCCTGCATGAGGGAATCCCTGGGTCCAGGCTAGCCGTCATGTACACCGTGCTTTTTCACGGCGACCCGATCCTTCCTGTGAGGTTGAGCAGGGAGGGCCCTTTTCAATGAAGTATTTTCGAATCCTTGGAGGAGGGAGCTCCAAGGGAAGAGGTGTTGAATGTGCCTGGTTTCTCCAAGGAGCAGCTCTACCTCTTCCATTCTGTGCACATTCTGCAGTGCTCGGGGGGACATTTGCTGGGAACATTCTTAAAATAGAGAGACATGGAAGCCAATCTGTCAGGTAGAAGTGTGCAGGCGGTGAAAGCCTGGTTACCGTGACACCACACTGGGATGTAGTGAGTTTGTCCCATCAGAGTGATCCTTCCAACTGGAGGGACCCGGGGTCCTAGGAGGGGATATGGGATACAGCTGCACAACCTTAAGGCCTCTTAGGATGCTTCCTGACCATTTTAGCCCTTGACCCTGGCTGCCTTTCTGATTCCAGGCATCTGGAAGACAATCAGGTGAGCGTCATCGAGAGAGGCGCCTTCCAGGACCTGAAGCAGCTGGAGCGATTGTAAGTAGAGCACATAACCTTGTGTCCTTAAAAAAATGTTTTCTGCATTTATTTTGTTTTGTTTTGTAAATTGGTCTTGTGGCCTTGGTAAAAACAAGTCTTCGGTGTTCAGTGAAATGTTTCCTACTATATTTAAAGTTGCTTTGAAGTATGTTACAGAGGCACTGAGGTCCAAATAAACTCTTCTAGCAAGGCTGTAGAGGCCAGCATGTGGGGCCGGATTTCTTCCTCCTGGGCTTGAGGTAGCCCTTGCTTTCCTCACATGGGGTTGCTTCCACCCAGCCCTCAGCTTCTCCTTTCCCATGGGAGTGAGCTAATGTCATGGAAGCTATCAGCAGGACCCTCCCCTACTCCTCAGGCTTCTCCTGCCGGGACTCCTCCTGGTACTCGGTGGGAGAGGAAGGATGGGCGAGTGGGCGCAGCCTTCCGCAGCCTTCCGCGTGCCTGCTTCTCCGAGCGCCAGCCTGTCTCAGGAAACCCACACGTTTCCACGAGAGAACACATTGCCACTGGTTTAAAATAGGCCGCTGTTCTGACTTGATCAGAGAGAGGGTGGGCAGCGAAAGAAGCGGGGCCGGGAGTTGGATGGAGCCTCCATTTATTTTACCCATGAATGCTTTTGCAGAAAACTCTGGGGTCATTTTGATGAGGGAGGTTGCTCAGATGGTTAAGTGGGCAGCCTCACCTTTTCCTCAGTTAATCACAGCTGACAGCTCATAACATCTGGATATTTGCTTTCTGCCCTCTGAGTGGGGATTGTCCCCAAGAGCACTTAGTCATGCTGGTGGGCGGCTCTCATCGATGCCTCCCCCTGCAGCCCCATTGCCCTGACATTTCAGCTTCATTCTGTACTGGGGGCTGGGACATGGCTCTGCCAGCTTACCTGGAAAAACACTGCTCTGCTTATCCGTCCTGTTGCCAAAGCTCACTTGCTTTGAGACAAGTCTCTTTTATAGAGACTTGCTCGGGTGAAATGGACTGCCCGACCCCACTTTCTTTTTTAGTGATGTGTTATCCTTGCCCCACAAAGTCATTATATCCAAGACCACTTGGCAGCGGGGGAGATCCTTGTCTCGTGGGGATTAATAGGACCCAGAAAAATGCATTCCTTCCCACTGTGGTGTGGACTCTCTCAGCCACTGTTTTCTTCTGGATCAAACTCCAGCATGAATTTTGCCATCACCAGTTTGAAAATACGACATTTATTTCTAGTAAGAGAAAAAGGTTATTTAAAAAATTACGTTATTTTTGTTTATATTTTGATCTTCAGGTTTCCTAAAATTTAAGTTCTCCTTTTTTGGACCAAAGAAAACATAATAGTATTCGTTGAACCTCATTCCTCTCTGTGAAATAACCAACATTTACATAGAAAAATAAACACATGGTCCGGTGTGAAAAAGCTGCCTCTTGCTTAGTTTTGTGATTAGAAGGGTAAATAAATTCTTAATTTGTTAATTTCATGGTTGTTGGGAGGGAATTAGCGAGGGCTTTGGAGACACCAGGACCTGCGTGTGTGTCTCACATGTGATCAGCTCTTTTATTCTCCCCCCTGCCAAATGACAACAAGCACAACGAGGTGCCATTACCCTCATTTAGCAGATGAAGAAACAAAAGCCCACGGAGAGGAAGCCAAGGAATTGTCAGGGCTGGGTAAGATTCCAAGCCACATCTGTCTGACATCAAAGCCCACGTCCTTTCCTATCCCTGGGTTGCAGACACGAGATGAAGTGTGAGCTTTTTGCGGTGGCCCTCTCCTAGCCTCGCACATACCCGTTCAGCTCCAGGGAGGCTCAGGGAAATAGTTCTGGCAAAGGTCTCTGTTCTTTGGAGTGGTGAACAAGGCCAAAATACCATGCGTGTCTGGGGACCTGAAGGGATTACAATCGCTGAGCAAATCTGGCTCGTTGTCTGTTTTGGTAGATTCGGTGGGTAATGCTAGCCACACTACTACATAAACCCTCAAATCTCAGTGACTTAGCACAGTGGAAATTCGCTTCTAATTCCTACAAACTCACTATGGACATTCCTGTTAGGGACCCCCCTCTCTCTCCCAAGTACAGACTCGGAGACAGGGACCATCCATGCCCAGCTGCTGCCGTCTTTGTATCTTGGTTTGCAAAGTACAAATGCATCAAGTCAGCAGGTGAGGAAATGGCATGGAGCTCCGGGCAGTGGACGTTCCATGTGAGACTGAGAAGGAGTATTCCATATATATCCGTTCCTGCCTCCTGTGAACTAGCCGCGTAGCTATAGTTAAACTCCAGGGAAGACCGACAGAAGTGACCGAGTTCTGTGACGGGAGGTGGGCTTAGCTTAGTGGATAGGTAGTCAGTCTGGCTTCTGTTGCATGGGAGCTGGAGAGGTACTTGGGCAGGAAGATGGGAAGTATCTGTCATTTGATAGGCATCAGAGTCAACAAGAAGGTAGGGGTGAGTGTGTGTGTGTGTGTGTGTGTGTGTGTGTGTGTGTGTGTATGAGAGAGAGAGGGAGAGAGAGAGGGAGATAGATAGATGTGTGTGTGTGTGTGTGTGTGTGTGTGTGTGAGAGAGAGAGAGAGAGATGAAGTGTATGTATGTGAGAGATAGATAGATAGATAGATAGATAGATATAGATAGATAGGTAGATAGATGGAATGTGCTAATGGATAGATAGATAGATAGATAGATAGATAGATAGATAGATAGATAGATAGATAGAGGGAGTGTGTGTGTGTGTGTGTGTGTGTGTGTGTGTGTGTGTGTGTGAGAGAGAGAGAGAGAGAGAGAGAGAGAGAGAGAGAGAGAGAGAGAGAGATGAATCCTCACTGGCGTTACTCTGCTTTCTATTCAGCAGTCTGCTTTCAGTCACACTGAGTGACATGAAATAAGAAAATGCAGTATATTTGCTGCTAACCACTGAAGACGTAGATGGTGGCTGTGCTATCTGTAGCACGCTCCAGGGTCTCCTTACCCATGTCTCTGTGTTGCATAATAGAATATTTTTATTGGTTCTGTTCTAAAACACAGCCTAAAAAGTAAATGGATTTGGATAATTTCCATTCTGTTTTATTCTTGGCTTGTGCTCTTGGGGGCTCACTGGGAAAGAAGAGAGGTGTTAAATTTCAAGTTCCTGTTCCTCCATGAAAGGACCCCCCAGGCTGAGTTAGGTACCCCTCTCTGTTAGATCATTTCCTATTGCAGTAACAAGACACCCGAGACTGGGTACTCTATAAAGAAGAGTTGGTTTAGTTACAGTTGGGGGCTAACAACATAAAATTGGGTGACCCCGTCAGCTGGGCCTCTGGTGAGGGTCCCGTTAGCCTTGCTGCATCATGGTGGATGGCAGCGTGAGGGGAGCTTACATGAGAAGGAGAAATTATTTAGGGAGACAAGAAGCCAGAGAGTAACAGGGCATAGGCTTGCTCTTCTTTTCTTAAAAACAAAAAACAAAAACAAAAAAAAACTTGTTCTCAGAAGCTGGGGGTGGTGGTGCACACCTTTAATCCTAGCACTTGGGAGACAGGCAGGTGGAACTCCGTGAGTTCGAGGACAGCCTGGTCTATGGAGCGAGTTCCAGGACAGCCAGGGCTATTTCATAGAGAAACTCTGTCTCGAAAACCAACCAACCAAACAAACAAAACAACAACAGCAATGACAAGCCACACCCTTGTTCTCAAGAGAACAACAAACTCTCTTTCCCATGCCAGTATCAATCTCTTATAGAAGGCGTCCGTGTGTCCGCCCCACCCCCACCCCCACCCCACCACTGTGACTCAAGCACCTCTCACTTGGTCCTGCCTCTTAAAGACTCCATGGCCTGTTAATCCTGCCACATTTAGGATGAGGCTGTCGGCATATCCCACTCACACACCTTTTTAGGATAGTGGCGCATTCTTATCCCTGTCCTAAAGTGTGGGAGGCCATGTCTCCACTTTCTCTTTCAAAATTGTTTCTCTTCCAGACAGTGATTCTGTTGAGGACAGAATTATGGCTCATTTAGCTCCTCCTAGTCTTAGGAGCTCTGAACAAGGAATGAGTGTAGATACTTAAGGAATTTTTACTAAAAATATTTGAAGTTTTATTTTATAGCAGTAGATCGAGCTGGCACTTAAAATGCCTTCCTCCCCCAAGAGGATTCTTGGTGATGCCTGGAGATGTTTTTATTTTTACAGCTGAGGGTAAAGGCCGGTAGTCTGTCTGACAAAGCTAACGTACTTAGGACATCCCCCAAGAAGGAATTCTTCAACCCCAGATCTTACTGGTGCCAAATTGAAGGCATCTTCATGATGGGATAGGTAGCCTGCTAGACACCGCACATCATGACCTCGGTGTGATAGAGTATAAGTCTCAGACCATTGCTGTGAAATCTGCCTTAGCTAGACCCCAGTTTTCCTGTCCAGAACATTCTAAGAGGATGAAGCTCAGTGAAACCAGCAGGAAGACAAATAGACAAGCTCTTCCCTGAGGTTACCACCCCAGTCTCCTCAGAGTCCATGTCATGGAAGATGGGGACATGCCATTGATTAGCCTAGATTTAAGAAACCCAGGATAGCAAGAGCAGCACAGTAGTTGGGGGAATTAAAATCGTCAAAGATCCTTTAATTATCTACAAAGTGATCATGGCGTTAATGTTTATTGCCTTATTAAAATTGAGGATGTTTGCTAGAATCAGCAGGATAGCCTCTAAAAAGAATGCAGTTGCCAAAGGGAGGAAGGGGGGGCAGGTCTGTGACAAACTGTATCATTCATTCAAATGAGGGGTAAAAGGGAAGAAAAATTCCTGGAGAACAAATGGGGCAGATAGACAGTGAGGTGCTGTGTGCAGATGCCGGTGTGAGATTAGTTATACATAGTGTGCAAATGCCGGTGTGAGATTAGTTATACATAGTGTGCAAATGCCGGTGTGAGATTAGTTATACATAGTGTGCAAATGCCGGTGTGAGATTAGTTATACACGGTGTGCAAATGCCGGTGTGAGATTAGTTATACACGAATGGCTAAGCCAGCTGTGAGCACACCGAGTGGTAGAGTAGACTGAAAAATACGTAGTACCTTTAAAGAAGTTTATTATTTTTAATTGTGTGTGTGTGTGTGTGTGTGTGTGTGTGTGTGTGTGTGTGCGCGCGCACGCGCGCGCGCGCTATGTGTGTGTTTGGGCATATGAGTGCAAGTGTCAGGCTGTCCCCCGAAGCTGGAGTTACAGGCCATTGAGAGGCACCTGGTATAGGTGCTGGGAATTGACCTCAGGTCCCTGGCAAGAGCAGCAATAGCTCTTAATCATGGAACCGTCTCTCCCACACCCCAATACTTATGTGATTTTCTAAAATAAATTGATAAACATGGGGGAAGGCTGGAAAATAAAAATGTAGGAAGTAGTATTTAGAAAACACCAAAAGAATGTACTGAATACAGTAGTCTTCTTGTAATACAGAAACATTATTGGGTATAAAGCAGGATATTTCATACTGATAAAGTAGTAAATACAATTAATAAGTACAACGAGTCTATGTATGTGAATAAAAACATAGCCTGAAAATATGTAAGACAAATATTGAGAGCAATAAAGAATAAACAAGTTCATTATCAAATTTACTTCTCATTAATTAAGAAATAAAACAGGCACAATTATTAACACACAAATATTTTAATAGCAATTTTTGCAAGCCTGCTCTAATTGATGTGTAGAGAACACTGCGGGAACAACTATAAAATATTCTTTGCAAGCTCGTATGAAACTATTACACTTGATTAGAATGCAAGGCTCAGCTGGAGGTGTAAATCATTGCTGGAACACTTCCCTAGCAAATGCAAGGCCCTGTTCAGTCCTCATATGGCGGGGTGGGGAATGGGGGCGAGGGAGGGAGGGAGGGAGGGAGGGAGGGAGGGAAGGAGGAACTGTGGTAAGATAAAGGGAGAAGAAGGGGTGAGGGAGGAGAGGATAAGAGTGGGGAGGCAGCCTCAACAAGTCCCAGAGGACTGAAATCTTGTGGACTGTGTTCTATAACAACAGAAAAAATTTCAAAATCAGTAAGGAATCTGTAAGCAGACCATTTCAAACTGTTTGTAACTGAGTCATGTATTTATAAATACCCTTTGACCCAGAGAACATGCTCCAATGGGATTAGGACATGTATTTCCTGAATGTTTAAGAAAGATGTGGCTGGGCAGTGGTGGCACACGCCTTTAATCCCAGCACTTGGAAGGCAGAGGCAGGCAGATCTCTGTGAGTTCAGCCAGCCTGGTCTACAGAGTGAGATGCAGGATAGGCACCAAAACTACACAGAGAAACCCTGTCTCGAAAAAACCAGAAAAAAAAAAAAAGACGTGATAATGTTATTGGACATAAATTACAGCCAAAACTCCAAGGCTGTACACACACACACACACACACACACACACACACACACACACACACACACACACACAATTTTTTCCTCTGCTCTGTCAGGTCATCCTAGCCACATAGACTGACATCTCTGAAACCATGTGCCAAATAAGTAGCTCCATAGATGTTCATCAGGCATATAGTCACAGCTATACAAAAAGTAAAGGCCACAGTGGGGAATCCGAGGAAATTGTCCCAAATTATATTTCCGTTTGCCTCTTCATAACAACTGTGAAGTCATTGTTATAAGATGGGGGGGGGGGTAAAGACTTGGGACACTCTGGCCCCTTTAAACTCTTCCAGCTCCTGAAAACAAGGCTTTCTCCCCGCTCCAGGAAAAGCTCGGCATCAATATAATAGTTTTTGAAATAGTAGATCATCAGAGAGGGAGGGAGAATTTCTCAGAAAGTTCCAGAAGCTACCAGAGGAGCCAAATCTTGGAAACCCCAAGACTGTGTTTTTCATTGTCTTTTACAACAAAATAGGTCTGAACTTGAGAGGTCTGAAGATGCGAGGTATCTTTTCCTTGCCCTTCCTCCTAAAATTTCAAGGAAATTTATATCACTTAAGAAATGAGAAAACAAGCCAGATGTAATGGCTTACACCTTTAATCCCAGCACTTGAGAGACAGAGTGGGAGCTCTGTGAGTTCAAACCTAGCCTGCTCTACGTAACAAATTTCAGGCCAGCAAAGACTGCATAGTGGAGTGGAGGGGAGGGGAGGGGAGAGAAAGAAAAAAGATTAATACTGAAGTTTATACAAAGTTGTTTTAATTAGAAAAATAAAGAGAATATGGGGCATAATCACCTCCCTAGAAACGGTGAAAATATACAAAAATACCCATAGAGCAAATAACAACTAGGATTGAAGAGCTGTTCAAAACTAGCTATAAGAATTAAGATCCTGGAAATTATTAAATAATACAACCATAATGTTTTAAAATTCAGAAATGGCATGACTAGAGAAAAGCAAGATTTGAAAGGAGGGGTAAGGAACTCTAGAAGGAATTTAGAAATAAGAGAAGCATTTCACAATGAATATTGCCAGTACTGTCTGAAGAAGACCAGCTGTCAGAATGACACTCCCCAGCGCCATGTCTTACTACAAAGCCATAGTAATCAAGACAAGATGAGATTGGTGGAATAATGGAGCACAACTCAGAGGAGTATCCCAGAAGTACACCCACATGAGCAGAATCAATTCATTTTTTTTTATGACGTTTCAAAGTTCAGTGGAGAGAGAAGTCTTTTCAACAGGCAGTGCTGGGGAAATAAAAATATCCATATGCAGAGGAATAAAACACTGCTCCCCTTTACATCTTACACTGAAGCATTTGGTGTTTGCTCTGTTGTATCGTCTTGCTCTGGTCTGAGCTCTTTCATGCCTCCATGCATCCCTTTGAGAATGGAAACGATTGTTGTCCATGCGTGTTGGTATTGTGTAAGGGTTTTTTTTTTATATTATTATTATTACTTTATCTGGGCTAACAGCTATATTGCTTTGAGTCTCAGAAGAGATTTTGGACTTTGGAATCATGTTGGTTCTGTTTAAGACTACAGGAACATTTGAAGTTGGACTGTTGTAGTTTGCACTGGGAAATGGCTGTGAGCCCTGGAATTAGGAGTGAAATGTTATGGTTTGGGTGGGGATTGCTCCCCATAGGCTGTTGTGTTTGAACACTCGGTTGCCAGTGGTGTCACTGTTTTGGGAAACTGTGGAACCTTTACAAGGTCTGACCCAACAGGGAAGAAGTGGTTGAAAGATAAAAGGGGTAGGGCCTTGTGGTTATAGCCTGTCCTACCTCTACCCCAAGCCTACCCTACCTCTCCCTGGTTCTTGGCCTGCTGAGACATGACCAAGTAGCCTCACGCTCTTGCTGCCACAGCCAGAGCCACTCCCCTGTCCCTGCCTTCTTCACCACTGCTGACTGTATCCTCAAACTGTGAGTGAAAACAATTCCTTTATCCCTAGAAATCTAGTAAAGAAATAGCCGCCCCCCCCCCACATGGACGAAAGCGTCAAACACGTCTTTCCCAAAGAAAACATATAAGGTATGCCCATTTTGGAAATTGGTTTAGTGGTTCCTTACAAAGATAAACACTGTGTTATTGTAACAGAAGTTGCTAGGAACTAGAGGAAGAAGTGGAGGTTGAATAGAGAGAGCATCGTGAGGACAAGGGCTGGGTGTGTGACGTGTTGCTGTGTGACCCCCGCAGTGGTGACTCAGGAGAAGTGCAGTGTATTTGTCAGAACCCACAAACTTCAGAGCACAAGGAGTGAACTTTAAAGAATGCCAGTTTAAAAAAAAATCACTGTGGAAAGTGACTGCAGGCTTGATGAATGGATGTATCAATCACATGGAAAGTGATGGACTGCGATTCTGATGGAGGTAGCTTTGAAATGAATGAAATCCATAAGATGGAAGCCAAAAGGAGCCACAGAAAAGAGCTGTACTTTAGTTGATAAATTTGTTTCCCATGGGGCATAGATTAATAATTTATAAACCACAAGGCATGGACACTGTGATTGAATGATGAATGTTGGATGGTGGGACACATGTCTTGTTGTTGAAATATATGGTCTGAGACAAATATGGAGAATATTAGAATGAACCTTTAGTAAATGGAATAGAGTTAGGGACATAAGTATGAATTCATGATTAACCTAATGTGTGGACTTGCAGTTAATATAATTGAGTAGAAACAGAAATGTCTATTAAAATGTGTATATACAGGAGTGTGTGTGTGTGTGTGTGTGTGTGTGTGTGTGTGTGTGTGTCATTTCTGTCAACAAGGGGATATAAAAGCAACAATAATGTAGTATCAATGTGTATGCCTAGCTCTTGGATCTTGGTGTGTGATGCTATTCTCAATAGGATTAATGTGCCTTGGAGAAGAAATGGTTGATTCTAGGACTAGAACATGACATATGTTATGCCATAAAGGACATACTTGAGACAAAACAAAAACAAACAAACAAACAAACAAAAAGGATGACAATGGATTGAATTGAATATTTCAAAATAACTAGTAGAAAGGATTTTAAGTATTCCCAACACAAATGTCTGAAGTAATGGATTTCATCCCAGTGCTCAAGATCAGCATCAACAGCGACAAGTTGTCTTTGTGCCTTTGATATGGAGTGAAGAAAACAATACTGTATTTGTGATCTCCCTAAAAATCTATTATCTTAATTTAAAAATGGAAAAATCTGTTGAAATTTAAGTGAAAGATATGAGGAGACCTTGCCGTGTTTGGATAAGTGTTTCCACAAAGAGCCTTGTATTATGCTCTGCCTCCCTTGACTTCCCCACTGGGAGATGGTGAACCTTCTTGGAGGTGGGACCTCATAAGAGGTCTTTGGAACTTTGGGGGAGTCCCATGAAGTGTTTTTTGGACCACAGTCACTCTCAATTCTCTCCTTACTCCAGGACTCCGGAGGTGAGTGGCTTGCTCTCTCGCAGTGTCCCACCCAAAGCGTGGGAACACTCCATCTTGCAATGTGAACTCTAGACTGTGATGCAATGTAACCTTTTCTGTTCATCGCTATTTATCTTGGGCATTTTGTTATAGTGATGGTAAACCAGTAGAGCCCTCTTCAAAACTGTTAGAATTATCAAAAACAAGAGAAGAGAATTTGTCACAGCCGAAGATAGCTCAGAGACAAGAGGACTAAATGAATGTGACATCTCAGACAGGAACCTCGAACAATCATAATGAAAGGGCATAAACCAAAACTGTGGACATGTGAGAAAAAACAACTATTGACTTTAGTTAATGGTGTATTAATAGTGTTTAACAATGATAAATGTACTACTCTAATTTCTCTTATTAACATTATCAATATATTATTATTACTAGGAGAAATTAGGTAGGGACTATATGGAATGCTTGGTACAGTTTCCCAACATAAATGCAAATCCCTACTAGTTATTTTCATAACTAAAATTTATTTTTTAGAAACCGACCTTTCCAAACTATGCTTTAATTGTAGATGTGTGAACAAAAAAAAAATTAATGTGGAAGTAGGGGTGAAGTCAGGGCCTTTTGCATTCTGAGTGAACACTCTACCACAGAACTGCATTCCCAACCCCAAACAAATGCTTTTTAAAATGAAAACACATGAATATAGATTGAATTCAAGAACAAATAATTGTAATGAGTGATGCTTTAAAAGAAATGGAAGATAGAAGGTATTTTGAAATCCACAGGCAATTACTGTAGAACTAAAAAGGCCTTAAGGAAAACCAGTAGAGATAGATGTTGGGCAGAGTTCTTTTAACAGTAATAGTATGAATCTGAGGAAGAAAACTAAAATAATGGAAGAAAAATAATAGTGTAGAGAACTTTTATTATTCCAAAGAAGATTTCTTTAAATAACAGATGGCTTGAAAGTCCATACTGAAAGGACACAGAATGCCTTGAAAGTCAAAACCAAACAGTCTAATAAAATTAATGCATTTAAAGGAAGAATTCTCTACACATTCAGCCAGTGAGAGACTTATAGTGAAAATAAAGCCAGATTTCCAGCATCTTTTCTGATGCCAAAACGTTTTTGCCAGAATATTACTGAAAGACTTTATTTAAGGAAATAAACTGTGAACCATGGCCTGACTGCTCAGCTGTATTGACATTCAAGTACAGTGGCTGCAGGCTAGCAGGACGATTCCAGACCCTGGCACGTTTCTCCCGTGCAGTGCTTCCTCAGGAGCCACCGAAAGAACAAAGTTCATGTAACCAGAGCCCAAGGAGGACCGCGAGACCACATCTGCATGCGCAGTGAAGCAGAGACTGAGGCAGGCCTTCGTGTGTCTCGGAACGATATGCCCTCTCTGTGGTTCTGGATGGTCACTGCTTTTTTTTTTTAAGTTATGTTATCTCAAAATGCCCAAGGTTATTAACTTACAAAGAAGAAGGGCTTATTTTGGCTCATAGTTTGGGAAGTTCCAGTCTGTGGTTGATTGCTGTCCGTGGGCCCATATCAAGGCCACATATCATAGCAGGAGAGTGTGGCAGACCCAAACTTCTCACCATCTGGCTAGGAAGATAGGAAGGGGGTGGGGTGGGAGTGGGGGAGAAGTGGGGGTAGGTCTCACAGTTACTTTCAAGAGCAATTCTGAATGACCTCAAGGCCCAGCACTAGACCCTATCTCAGAGGTTCTGCCATCTTCAGTAATGACATCCCGGAGATCAAGCATTAACATACAGGACTTGGCTAGACAACCAATGTCCATACATTAGTATTGGCTAAATTGACAGTATTCTAGGAACCTGATGTGTTTAGACTCACCTAAGGGGAGAAATCTGGGTCCCTTGCTGTGGGACGGTCTGTATGTCAAATTGCTCTGATTGGTCAATAAATAAAACACTGATTGGCCAGTGGCCAGGCAGGAAGTAGGTGGGACAAGGAGAGAGGAGAATTCTGGGAAGCGGAAGGCTGAGGCGGAGAGACACTGCCAGCCGCCGCCATGACCAGCAGCATGTGAAGACGCCGGTAAGCCACCAGCCACGTGGCAAGGTATAGATTTATGGAAATGGTTAATTTAAGATAAAAGAACAGTTAGCAAGAAGCCTGCCACGGCCATACAGCTTGTAAGCAATATAAGTCTCTGTGTTTACTTGGTTGGGTCTGAGCGGCTGTGGGATTGGCGGGTGACAAAGATTTGTCCTGACTGTGGGCAAGGCCGGAAAACTCTAGCTACAGTCCCTCATCATAGGCACTAGGATATGACATGGAAAAAAAAATCAGCTTTTACTATTTCCGAGCTAACAATGTAATTCATCATATTTACAAAATAAATGAGAGAAGTCATTTCATTTTCTTAGATAAAGAAAAATCCTTTAATACAGGTCAGAACTGGTTTGTGACTTAAAAGCATTTGATCCATAAGGACAAAACAGAACTTAAAAAACAACAAAGCTCGAGGCTATTGAGGAGATACTGTAAACCTGTTTTTTAGGCAAAGCAGGCAGCTTCCATAATGATCTCCATTCTTGGTCCTAGCTATGAAAGAAGAAAAAAAACCCAAATAAGTGAAGGAAAGGAAGATAGGGGAAAATAAATGAAGAGAAAACGTGGAGGAGACCATGTAACCAAGGAAAATAAGTGAACAGCATTATGCCCAGATAACGCGACCAAGTACATGGAACATACAAAATAATCTGCAAGTAAATTTTGAGAATCTCAGTCAATTCTGAAGCTCACTGGACACAAAGTTAATGTCCTAGAAAAATCAATATAGCATTCTGTGTTTCACCAACACAGTTTTAAAATGTAGTATTTACTATGGCACCAGAAATATTAACTACCTAAGAACTGGTCTAAGGAAAGGTGTGTGTATCTGCCTTCACACTGACCAAGGTGGCTGCACTGCATGAGAGATGTTAGAGGTCTGGAGAAAAGGCAGACGTGGCAGTTCTCTCCAAACTGCCAGCTAGATGGATGAGCATGGTCCTCCTCCAAGTGCTGGGGGGCTACTGTGCAAATTGTTAAGATCATCCTGAAGTTTGTAGTGAAGAGGAGATGATCCTGAAGACTCGGGTGTGGAACAATACTGGATTTGGAGAAGATGGCAACCCTGTGAGGCAGCTGAGGATGGTTTGCATAATATGTTGTGCTAGAGAAATTGGAAAACTGTCCATATATAAAACTGTCTTGACAACCTGCCTCATGCCAGTCAAAATCAGTTGTGAGTGGGTTGCAGATTTAGAGGTGAAGGCCAAAATACTCACACCTCTGGAAAACAACAGGATATCTTTATAGCCTTGGAGTAGTTGGTACTTCCTAACCAGAACACAAAGGACCCTGAACTTCAGGAATGAAGTAGATAATTTGCTTATGTTAAAACAAGCAACATTTGTTCATCTGGATACATTATTGTAAAGCCAGGGAAAATTGTGTCATGGTGTGAGTGAAGAGATTGGTTAATGGGAGGGGAATTGTTTTGACAATTGATAAGAATGCCTAAAATCAATAAGAAGACAATCAACCTAGTAAAGAAAGGGGCTAAACTTTGAAAATCCATCTGGAGGCTTCTCAGGAAGCCAAAAATAACACTGCCGTATGACTCAGCTACAGTGCTCCCGGGCATCTACCCAGAAGACTGTATCCCCTGTCACAGGGATACCTGCTCATCCATATCCATCACTGCTCTGTTCACAATAGCTGGGAAAAGGAGACAGCCTAGATGCCCAACAGCTGGTGACTGGGTGAGGAAGATGTGGTACATAAATACTCAGGTGGAAAGAAAAATGAAATTAGCCAGAAAACGGATGGAATTGGAAAAACTAATCTAAGCGAGACCCCAAAGGACAAATGCTCCATCTTCTCTCTCATGTGATGATCCTAGCTTCAGTATTCTAGTATGGTGGAGTGTCTGGGCAAGGCAGGAAATAGGGTCGGGGAGAGGCTAAGGAGGGGATCATAGAATACAGGTAAAAAGAAAGTAAGATGCAGAATACTGTGGATGGAAAGATTTAGTTGGGGAGGGAGGTGGGATATGGGAAGATGAGGGTACAGGATGAGGGGAGGATTAACTGCTTGTCGATAAAGGAAGGGAGATGAAACCATTTGGAGAGCAAGAGATCCCCACCTGTGCGACAATAGCTTGACTCTTGGAGAGGGTGACCAACTCCCCTCTGAGTAGATTCAAGACTCGCTCTACATGGGGGTGTGAGGGAACCAGTGGGAGAGAGGAGAGAGGAGGGAGGGAGGGAGGGAGGGAGAGAGAGAGAGAGAGAAGAGAGAGAGAGAGAGAGAGAGAGAGAGAGAGAGAGAGAGAGAGAGAGAGAAGAGGAGGAGGAGGAGGAGGAGGAGGAGGAGGTGGTGGAGGAGGAGAAAGTGGCTAAGAATTTTGAATAGACAGTTCTCACAAAGATACCCAAATGGCCAACCATGACACATAAAGTTGCTTCATCTTTAGGGGATTGTGGAATAAACCACAGTGTGTGACACACTCATGAGACTGGCTAAAACTTACAATGCTAGTTGTTGATGAGTGAAATGATCACCCTTGTTATATCCTACCGTGATAGTAATTGATAGAATTATTCTAGAACACTGACACTATCAGGTGAATCTGAATGTGTACATAGTCCAAGATCCTACAGTTCAATTCCCGGGTGTGTACCCCACAATATGTCCTGTACAAATATGTTCATATTAGCACTGCCTTTGGTAGCCCCAAACTGGAAACAAGCCAAATGCTTACCAGCTGTAGAGTAAATAGAACCCATGGCGCATCCCTTCAGTGCAGTCGACTAAGGAAATGGAAAAATGACACACAGGAAAACTACTGCTGCCTTTCATGACACGATGCATTTCAGAAACGTAATGACTGACAAAACTAGGCATGGACGCTCTGTAGGAAGTGATTACATTTATGTCAGTTTAGAAACAGGTGAAAACTGATCTGTAGCTAGAGTTTTCCTGCCTTGCCCACAGTCAGGACAAATCTTTGTCACCCGCCAGTCCCACGGCCGCTCAGACCTAACCAAGTAAACACAGAGACTTATATTGCTTACAAACTGTATGGCCATGGCAGGTTTCTTGCTAACTGTTCTTATAGCTTAAATTAATCCATTTCCATAAATCTATACCTTGCCATGTGGCTCGCAGCTTACCAGCGTCTTCACATGCTGCTTGTCATGGTGGCGGCTGGCAGTGACTCCCTCCGCCTTCCTGTTCTTTCTTTTCTCCTCTCTGTTAGTCCCACCTATACTTCCTGCCTAGCCACTGGCCAATCAGTGTTTTATTTATTGACCAATAGAGTAATTTGACATACAGACCATCCCACAGCACTGATCTACCCTTTGAAATCAGGCAAATGGTTAGCAGTAGAAAGCGGTGAGTCAAAGCCAGCATTAGGGTTTGGGGGTGTGTGTCTTCACTCAAAGTGGAGTCTTCACTGGATTAAAATTCTTCAGGCTGTACAGTTTTGATTGGTGGATTATTCTTCAAAAATAATTTCAAAAGAAGTAAGAGCTAGAACAACCAAACTGAATATATGGCTCACAGTGGAAGGACTGTATGAAATAAAACTTGGAGAGGGATACAAACCTGGAGTGTTAGAATGTTAGGAAATTGCCATTGACTTAAAGCATGACAATGGTACTCTAGGTCCTTTGGAGAACCTCCTTAACTTTTTGAAAGGAATACCATACTCCTTAGGGGGCAGTGTCCTGATGTCTGTAGTTTGCATTAAAATAGTTCAGTAAAAATACAAATAAATAATGAAATGAAAATCATCATTGAAAACCCAAGTGATGGATATGTAAATATCAATAACATTTTAAAATGTTGTATCTTTAAATCTTTCTTTCAATTATCCCATCCTTTGTACAGAGAGAAAAAAATTGTGGAGATCAGAAAGTTAAAATAACTTGCCATGTGGGATTTGAATCCATGACTATTCTGGATCCATGTGCTGGGAAAAGAAAACACAGCCTTCAGGAGCTGGAAGGAGATTGAGATACTGTATTATCCAATTTCCTCCTTTTACAGAAAAGGAAGCAGGCTAGAGAGGAATTTGACTTGCATGAAATTTTAATGCAGCATGCAGGGTTTGAAAATATGAGTTGCCTTGGTTTTTGATGTTTTTCCAAAGAGCAGAAAAACTGTGGTGTATTTAACCCTAACCAGAGTTCACAGTCACTCTTTAATTAGTTGTGATACAAATAGATTATGTATATTTAAATTCCTATGGGTGGCAAATATATTCTTTCATTAAATGGCTGCTGTTCTCTTCCTCTCAGTGGTGAGAATCCTGCTTGCCCCACCCATGCCAATATATGTGATACTTCTCCATTGACCACTCAGACGTCAGACACACAACAGCCCATGAATGTGGCCTATCCCTCATTCAGTACCATGATCAGAGCCTACCCATTGTTGTTAGGTCAGAATCATGGACAGACTTTTCTTTGTAAAATTTATCGTCTGTGGTGTCCACACTTAAATTACCCCAAGATTACAAAGACCCTTTGGGTGTGGTTTGTAAGCTACCAACAGCACATGCCACTGCGGGTGGCTGCTTTCCAGTTGTTTTATTCTATTAGTCTTTATTTTTAAAAAATATTCTCATTTTGGAATTTATTTTCTTTCAGCCCTTAGGAATTTTAAATCAGAAGGGAAGCCATAAAACAAAGAAAATATGAAAATAGATATTAAATCTAAGTGTGGTAATAGTAGTTAGGAGGATTGCCTCCGTTTGGGGGAGGATCGTTGTCATCTTCAGGCATCAAGTGTTTTGATGTCTAAAAACCATTTTACAGTGATTCAGTAAAGGAAACAGATACAACAAAGGGAAAACAAATGCCGATGCTATGCACAGAGTCAGATACTTAAAATCCGGGTGGGGGATGGTCAGGGCATCAGGAGCCCCAGCAGGATGGCAGGCCCCAGCCAAGCAGCCCTGTGGGAACTCCTATGTATGTATCCCTTGAGGGTACTGGGATGGTAAAGAAGAACTTGTCGGAAGACTTCCACCTGTGGAACCTTCAGATACAGTTCAGAAGCTGTCTCCCTCCAGAACAAAGCAGAAATCCAGGCCCAGCGTGGGAAGATTTTACGATCTGGGGAGGAAGAAAGTGTGGCAGGACAGTGGGAACACTGGTCCTGGAGTCCCAGCCCATACTCACTGGCTGTTTGACCTTAGGCAGATTAACGGACCTTGGTGTCTTGTCTATAAAATACCCATCTGTATATATCATATAGTTGAGAGAACTAGATGGCATCCATGGAAAGCATTTAGGAGGTGTCTGGCTCATAGTAAATGCTTAAAAGCATTTTGCTGTAGCCTCTGAGGCAGGACTGAAAAAAAAAGAGACTGATTATATGTTTCTGAGAAATTGTAAGACAGGGATCTTCATCTAAGGGCATTTTCAAAGCTTTTTCCAGCAATTTCCTCTCTCAGACAAAACCCACAGCAGCTCATCCACCCCTAGAGAGGGGGCAGCAGGCAATGATGTCATCCTGGGTATTATGACTGTTCACTTGCATTAACCGAGTAGCCACTGCCTACTAAGTACTCTGTTAGCACTCACAAGAGGAGACTGTGGAACATGCCCTAAAGGATCCCATAGTCCACTAGGAAGGCAACTCTATACTCACATACCTTTCACCCTGGCAGACACCAAACCCGTGAGAGTGTGGAGTATGTGAAGCTGTCTGTGGGGGGACAGGAAGGCTTCACCAACTCTTGAACAGAGTCTTTAGAGTCAGGCGCACACTACTTGCCACCATCATGCCAAAGATAATGCATCTGAGGGCTTTCAGGAAGGAAAAGGGCAAGAGCACCAATGACTCTTCTCTAGAAGTTTCTGGATGCTTCTAGACATGCTGCTTTGATTAGGGTCTTGATGGGTACCAGCCTAACATTTAAAAATGAACGTGATCGTTGGCCACCATGTGGGTGCTAGGAACCGAACCCAGGTCACCTGCAAGAGCAGGCAACGCTCTTAACTGCTTTGCCATCTCTACAGGCCCTAGAGTAGGCTTTTAAATAGTTTTGTTTCTGAAGTTTCCATGGAAGAGAGGCACGAAAGCTATCTGCCTTGATTGATGGTTCTACCTCTGTAAACAAGGCCAGCCGTGGAAAATGCCCCTGGCCGCTGGAACCAGGTTCTGTCAACTGCTTGACAACTCCATGAACAGCACTTTAGGATGTGAGACTGGGGAAAGGGCGTGGTCCTGCCTGTCACCTCAAGGTCATTCATGGGCTCGGGTTCTTGGTATCTAATGACTGAAGGGCCCTTAACGCCCCCACTCTCTTACCTTCTCCTGCTTCTTTTACTCCCTCGTTTTGCTGAGTGCAAATTGGTAAATTCTCCATTAACCCATTTCCAGAGGCCCTTCAAAGATTATCCACGGAAAGTACCCAGAGTGATTGGCACACATCCCTCCAGGAATCTGGCCTCCGTTCTCATCCTCTTCACAGGCCAAGAGTGATGGATAAGGAGAAAGAGAAATTTATTTGACTAAGAGGACCAAAGGAGTGCATTTTTGTTCATTGACATTTTTCCGTTTCCGAGGCCAGCACTTCATGCCAAATACATACCAACTTGGCGTTGATGCCTTGTTCTCTCATCAAAAGTTGCTGAAACACATAATTCTCATCTGAAAAAAAACAGAAAGTGTATTTTCTCTCTGATAGGAGCGAAGGTGTTTTCAGAAAGCGTCCGTCTGCTGAACAGCTTCCAGAGGGGACTAGATGGTACACACTGTCGTTTTTATCTTTGTCACTGGCCCCCTTGTGTGAGGTCACATGGCCTGATGAAGGCTGGCCCCAGCCCCTTCCCCTCAGTGTCTTCAATATGAAAGTAATTTTAATCTCATTGCTTGTGTTCCTTTATATATCCTATTTTCTTTGCTAGGGGTGAAAAATTATCTGAAGAATTTGTTTTCACGTTTTCACAGTAGAATGGTTGTTAATAGTGGGTACGTATCAGCTAAGGTTTGAATTTCAAATGTTCTTTCGTGTGTGTGTGTGTGTGTGTGTGTGTGTGTGTGATGTGCATTCTCTAAGATGTGGATGTTTGGAATAAAAATGGTAATTGACCTTTAGCAAGGGAGCTGAGAGAATCGCTTCTGTATATTATATGGCTGTGAGCTGGATTTTAAATGTTTGATTAAGTTATTAGAGTGTTTTGCTTTGGCACAATGTACTAGAAATTCACGATTGCTGGCCAAAGCAGTTAGTCAGTGGAGAAGAATAAATTGTTTTGAGAGGTGCTGCTTCAAAACCTGGATTTTTATTCTCTTGGAAAGATGGGGCTTTAAATAAATCACATAATACAAACGAGAATTTCCATAATTAAGATTCTAACTAGGGGGCTTGCTGTAAGCTTTCAGAAGAAGAAAATGAAGAAAGACACTCCAGGCTGCTTTAATATTCTTTTTTTTTTTTTTTTTTTTTTTTTTTTTTTTTGGTTTTTTCGAGGCAGGGTTTCTCTGTGTAGCTTTGCGCCTTTCCTGGAACTCACTTGGTAGCCCAGGCTGGCCTCAAACTCACAGAGATCCGCCTGGCTCTGCCTCCCGAGTGCTGGGATTAAAGGCGTGCGCCACCACCGCCCGGCTTATTCTTTTAATTTATATTTTGAGTGTTCTACTCTGTTTTGGGGGTGCTTAGACATCAAATAGCATGAGACAAGGACACATGAAGTGTATATTGTCAGAGGCTGGTCTCTGAGATGTGAGGGCTTCTGGGAGGCAGGCACGCCAAACAGATGGCTGCAGACAAGCCCAGGACAGCTCTGGCTTCAGAGGGGAGGGATCTTTGTCCATCTCTGTCCTGTCTCTCTTCCTCCACCCACCCTCCTTCCCCCTCCCTCCCCCTCCCCCTTTCTTCCTCTCTGCTTTTTTCTGCTCTCTGTCTCCCTTCTCTGTGATCTCTTCCCTTCCCCCTTTTCCCTCTCTCCTCCTCATCCCTCCCTTCTCCCCCCCGCCCCCAGCTTCCCTTCCATTCTCCCCTTTCTCTCTGGGGTTTCATTCTTGCCAAGCACTCACTCTACCCCTGACCCACTCCCTCCCCATACTCACAGTTCCTGCCTGGCAGTCTCACTGTTTGTCACCTGGAATAGCTTTGGTGTTTTCAGTGTGTATGTTCTGGCCTGTACATCTTCAGGAAATCTTTCTTAAATGGTAAGGTCCCTCTCTGGGAGAAATCTTTGTGGCCTCCATCTTCCTCCACGAGATTCTTCTAGCAATGTCCTTAAAGCCCCACAACTTCTTCCCAGTACTGCCAGCCTCATCTCCCAGGAGCTCCTAAATAAATAAAATATAATTAAATTTGTGTGATCAGTCCTTGTACTGCTCTATTTATTTGATATATGTACACACTAGGGAACTTTATACAGTGGTGTAGAAATGGACCATTTGTGATGGGTTAAGTGGGGCAGCTGTGGTCACTGCTAGGAAGAACATGCCATCAGACCCTCCCCTGGGAACCTGGGCACTTCCTCAGACGTGATTCTAGAGGATCAAACAAGACAAAATTGGGCCTGATGCCCTTGGCAGGAGATCACAGAGGGCTACCCACTAATATGCTAGTTTTTTTTTTGGAGATTATCATGGTGAATGAAAATAGGCTGAGTCCCCGGGTAACCTCCACTGGATTTCAGATCCTCCACTGGCTGAGTGGGCAGCCTAGGTGAATGTCTTCATCATTTCATCTGCACTGATGCATTCCAAGTGCCTAGCAAAGCATAGGACTCAAGTCTTGTAATACTCACAACACATAAATTACACTGCCATTCTGATCATCATATTTAAGTGATGTAATTTAGTGGAGGAAATCTCTGCCAAAAAAATGTGAGCATACACAGGTCAAGAAAGAACTGCTCAGCTCTCCCCTAGCTCATGAATTCTCAGATCTGTGTGTGCACCTTACATGTGCCAATGGCCATCTAGATATGGCTCTCATCGTCCCTTGTGACCTCCACACCTCCCATTTACCCATGGTCTTGTACATTTACTAATGTCTGGGACAACCGTTTCCAAGTGAGTTTACTCTTCTAGCAAGACCTCCAGCACACAAGACCTCTGTGGATGCTAAGATCTACCTGTGCTCAAGTCCCTGAGATATATGTGTACACTAGAGAACTTTATACAGTAGCGTAGAAGTGTACCGTTTGTAACGGGTTAAGTAGGGGGCAGCTGTGGTCACTGCTAGAAAGAACATGACATCAGGCCCTCCCCTGGGAACCTGAGCTGAAGGTGTAGTATTCATATGGGCTCATGTACATCTTCTAACATGTGTTGTTAGATCTTTTCTAAATTACTTACAATGCCAGTGCAGTGGGAATGCGCTATACTCTACTGCTCAGGGAGTAGAAGGGTCTGTACATGCTTCAGCAAAACCACATCTTTTCCCAGCAGTTCTGTTCTAAATTTCCTTGAATGTGCTGAGGTGGAACCTGTGGATACAGAAGGCTGACTACATCTTGTTGGGCATCCTCCGGCGACAGCATGTAAAATGCTCCTCCTCCAGCATCCTATACTGTAAGATGTCCAAGGAAATCTAAGTCTAGAGTGTAGCCAAAAATGAAAGTAAATCTGATCCAGGGCCTTAAATATCCTGAGACCTACCGCTGCCTGCTCTGTGACAAGGTGAGAAATGGGACTTTGGATAACGTAGCTTCCACCTGGCCCTCAGAGTGGAAGATTCACACTGGTGTTAATGAGATACCTCGTCTTTGTCAGCCATTGCATGGGGTGACCTGTGCACTGCCTGATTTTATTTCTTCTTTTATTTTGATTTTTAAAAATTTATTCTCTCATATATTACATCCCAACTGCAGTTTCCCTTCCCTCCTCTTCTCCCAGCACCCCCCCCCCGCCCCCCACCCACTCCTCCTCCATTTCCCTTCAGAAAAGAGCAGGCCTCCCAAGGATATCAACCAAACATGGCATATCGAGTTGTAATAAAACTAGGCACATCCACATCCCCTCATATTAAGGTTGGGCAAGGCAACCCAGTAGGAGGAAAAGGGTCCCAAGAGCAGGAAAAACGAGTCAGAGACATTCCCTACTTGCACTGTTAGGAGTGCCACAAAAAGACCAAGCTATACAACCATAAGATACATGCAGAGGACCTGGGTCAGTCCCATGCAGGCTCCCTGGTTGTCTGTTCAGTCTCTGTGAGCCCCTAGGAGCCCAGGTTAGTTGGTTCTGTGGGTTTTCCTGTGGTGTCCTTGACCCCTCTGGCTCCTACAATCCTTCCTCCCCCTCTCCTGCAGGATTCCCCGAGCTCTGCCTGATGTTTGGCTGTGGGTCTCCGCATCTGTTTCATCAGTTGCTGGGTGGAGCCGCTCTGATGATCATGACGATCACGCGAGGCCCCTGTGTACGAGCACAGCAGAATACCATTAGAAATCATTTCATTGACTTGTTCTTCCCCTGGTGGATTTGGTTTTACTTCTCAAGGCAAGCATTCTTACCATCATTGTACAGATGGGGAAACATAGGAAAGAGACGTTACCTGCCTCCAGCCCCACAGAGCAGAGAGCAGACCTGACAGCCGGAGCTTCAGGGAGCCCCAGGTCTACAGAAGAGGAAAGAGCTTTAAACCCACTTCGGTTGTCTTGAAAGTGGGGAAGAGTTCAGCTTCCCATGCTGAGAAATCTGCCCTGCCACTGGAAGGCAGCGGCCCCTCCCCTGCGGACGCCTGCCCTGTCCCCTTTGCTCACCATTGCTCCATAAGAGCCCTGGTTTGCACAAACCTGAACTCCCAAGGCTCCCAGCTGGGAGTGGCCAATGGGAGGACAGTGGGACTTCAGGGTACAAGGGGCTAGAGGAAACTGCCTTTTCAGAACAATGGCTGGGGGCTGCCTTCCTCCCCCCCTCTCCCCCGCCTCTCTTGTGTCTCCTTGCCTCCATCGCCATTGCTGCTGACCTCATCTCTGTCATCCTCTCATACCTGAAGGATGGCGGACCTCTCTCCCATGACCACTTCCACCCTGGCTTCATGGACAGTGTTCTCTGTACCGGAGCCACTAGAGTGAACATCTTAAACGCAGACCGCTTGAATTCCATCCTCAGTTTCCCTAAGCTCGCAGAGTTGCAGAGTCAAGCTCCCCTTCCTTGCCATGGTGTTCAGGACTTGGGGGGACCTGGCTCTTTCCACCTCCCCAGCATTAGCCTCCCCTCACTCTGACCGAAGCTCTTGCCTACTGGCCCCCCTTGGTAGCATCATCCATCTTTCAGTACCCAGCAGCTGACTTACCTCAGGGAGGCCTTTCCTGACCACAAGCTTGCTTGTGTTCCTCTCACACATCCTTCTGGGATGGTGAGCCTCCTCGGTGTGGCCCAGTCTCCCCCCACCCCACCCACACACACATTAGTGAAGGTGGATTGGAACTTGTCACTCTTGCGGATATTCCTCGTGGGAAGCCACTCATTTGCACACTATTGATCTACCTGTGCTTGTCTAGAAGCTGCATGCATTAGTGCTGCAGGATGTGAGCAGTGTCCTGCCTTGGAGTCCCAGTGAGAATATTAACCAGTTCGGCTAGACACCCAGGCCTGTTGTTCCCCCACACTATTGTTCTCATATTTCCATAGTAGAGAAGATTTGCTTGCTTATTCTTCAGCTTGCCTCTTCCCACCCACTCTGAATGGGAATGACAAAGCCTGTAAGTTTCTTCCTTATGAAGCCATGCTGCTATCTATCATAGTGAGGCTGGTAAAGCATCTCTTTTAGGGTCGCCTTGACTGTTCCCAGGCTGTAGTTTAAAACTTGTCAGATAATAGGTATGAGAATTTTGGGGTGGAGGAGATGTCCAACAACATATTACCTAAAACATCCTTGTAAACATCCTTCTTATTGAGGTATTATTTATGCCAAATCTAATAAATGGATTTTAAGTGTTATTTTGTATTTTAGTATATACATTATATTTTAAAAATGATTAAACCATTTTGAGTTCTGTAGCATAAATATAGCATAGTAAATACAGTATATATTTATATTGTATAATAAGCTGGGTGATCTCTGATTTTATATAATATTTTATTGGTTCTTTGAGAATTTAATACAATGTATTTTGATCATATTCACTCCTCCCAGATTCAGCCCTACCTCCCCAAACCCTTCTAACTTCATGTTCTCTCTCTGTCTCTCTCTCTCTTTTAGTGACTCTCTTAAGCCCAATTTATGGTACCCATGTACTCATGAGTGTATGGCCATCCACTGGAGTGTGGTTGGCCATAGTCCTAAAGAAAACTCACTCTCTCTCTCCCAGAAGATATTGACTGTCGATAGCTGTTAAGTCAAGGGTGGAAGCTTTTGAGCCCCTCACCCCTGGATAATGTCTTATCACAGGAATTTTCTACTGTCTAATTTCTAGTGACATCTTATGATGCACTTGTGTGCATGTCCATATTTTATCCTTACTGTAATAGCATGGAGTGTGTGTTCATGTCCTCCCATTTGCCAGTAAGAAAACTGAGATCTAAAATCTCCTTGATATGAGCAGTAGAATCCAGACTTGAAAGCAACTCTCTTTACCTTCAAGTTAATGTACTTCCCATCATCCTCTCCCAATGTTATCTTCTTGTATAATTGGTAATAGGTGAGGTATAGTTACAAAGTCAAAAGCCCACCTGTTCTTTCTACTTTGTAGATGGGCTCTGAAGACAGAGCCAAAGATGAAGGACCCATTTCATCCCTCCCATCTTCTATGGTCTCCTCCTTTCCCTCTGTGATGCTGCCACAAATGATCCAGAAGAAAGATTCACAGGCATCCCTGCAGAAACAGATCTCTGAGCCAGCCCTTGGGAACAAAACAAAGTTTTTGCTGGATTTGTTTTTCTTGGTTGATTTATTTGACATGGACCCATTTTGTACATCATTTTTGGAGTTTCAAAACCCTTTTCATCTGCAAAGCTCTCTCTTAGAAACCCAAGAAAAAATAGAAGAGAGCCTATGTATGTGATCTCCGATGCAATGCTTTCTGGCCCCTGAGCTCTGCCTTTCGACTTATCTTTTGACCCTGAGATCACACAGGTTGAGGATCAAGGTCTGAAGAGTGCTAAATCCCTTCAAGTAGGAGCCCGATTTGCACTGATCCCCAAAGGCATGTCCATATCACTTTTGTTTGACTTGGTAGGACCCCTACATGCTAAAACCATCTAGCAAGAGCACATGAATTATTCACTCTCTGACAAGACGTTTTTTGGTAAGATGAGGTGTTACAACCAGCCAACAAAAGGAACTGTTCCTGCTCTGGCTGGCTGCCTGTTCAGTTACTGTATGGTCCTTCTAAAGACACCCTATTCCAAGACATCGTTTCTGCAAATTTGGGCAACACGTCAGTCTTGGAAGCATCCTTCATCGTGGCACATAGCTTGTCAGATGCAATCAAAACGGGCACCAGGCTCCCTGGGAACGCTCTCTGTTTTCACATGTGTTTCGGCTGTGGGAAAGACACATGCATAAAACATTCAGGCTGCATATACAATTGCTTTTAATAACCCATGCAGCTAAATTTATTAGATCACACTGCCCCTTTGAACTGGGGTATGGAATTTTCCATGGAGCCCAGTATCTCCGGTGAGAGGCAGACCTTCCCATTTGGGTTGTTTGTCTCCTCCGGGCAGGAATTCCCAGGCCTTGGCTGTTTTGTTAAGAAGCGCCTGTGATCAGGTTGGCGGGGCTGTCCATCACCACCACCCTTGGTGCTTCTGTCGGGCTAACAGTGGCTGCAGCTAATCCTTGTGCCAGTCCCCAGACTCTGTGTGAACAATCTCGGTGGAAGGCTCCAGACTTCTTCCAGAGATACCAAGGCAGAATCCCTTCATCATTTCCCACTGTTCTGCTTTCTTGTTTTGCTAAACTTGAGGCTTAACTTTGTGCATACCCTCACACCCTGGTGCTTAAATCAAGGAGTCCGGAGTAAAGATGTTTACGTGGTAGCTTCCAAGTCTCTGGGTCAAGAGATGAGGGTAGTTGTTTGCTTAGATCCTCCCCACCCCCTTATTCATCACAATCCTGACAAATAATTGTCACCAGAGATCAAATAAGTAATCAGCAAATTGATATTGAACATCTGCTGAGCACGAGATTTCCTGCTGGCGACAGTGGAAAAGAAAAAGTCATAGTGTTCTGTCAACCTCTGTGTTATGTTTTTCTTCCAAGTGCTATGCGGGTGGAGCGCGTTACACAAGTGCACGGTGTTTTCATCTTCATTCGTATGGATTGCTTGTGTGTGTGTTTGAAATGTGTGTTAAATAAAGAACTCTTTTAAGTGCGTGGCCTGATAGACACGTTTACCGAGAATGAGGCTACACTCAATGTTTAAGTGAAAAATCAAAAGTACAAGTTAATTTGTGTGTGTGTGTGTTTTATTTATTTGTCTATTAAATGATGTAGACGATACTGAAGAGTGACAACAAAATGATCTATGCATGATTAAAACTCCCTGACACTGCCACCCTAAGTGTACTTACAAACATACATCCCCCAGGAAGCAAATCAGTTGATTATTCAGGGAGGTAAGCCAAGAGCCTTTGAGGATTTGACAATACCTGGTCATTAGCTTGCATGGCTCACCACACAGCCAAGCCATAATGGACTTTTAATGAAATCGCTCTCACACACATCCTTGTGTTCTTCCCATCGTCCACACTGTAGTCACATTAAGACATAACCCACACCCCTACAACCTTGACTCTCTGGGTGAGCAGATGATATGGAGGAAGAAATAGCTTCTCATTGAACTGGACACATCCCATTCTGCATTATCCCTGAAAGGGGGACACCAGAGACGTGGCGAAGTACAGACGTGTCACTGGGGGCTGGTAGGTGGAGGTCAAAGGAACAACAGAGCTAGAAAGGGATCTGGAGGCATGGGGACTGCTGATTTAATATGCCGCAGCCCAAGAGGAGAGTTAGTGGCCACCAGAGCCTGCAACAGAAGGAGCGATCAGTTCCGCCCCCCCCCCCCGCCCCCCCCCCCACCTCTGAGGAGCCTTAAACCCATTCAGATGTGTAATACTGTTGAGTGCAGTGAATAGCCGAACATGGTCTTGGCATCTCTGTGGTGACTAATTTGTGGGCTCCCTGATTTTGCTCCGAGTTAAGTGGTCTTTATGTTCCAATTCTGGCAGCGCTGAACAGTGATATATTGTGTCCACGATTCCGCCTGGCTTATTGGCACTCACATAATGACAGCCTGTTGAATGGGAAGAAGTAGTGTATAAACAAAACAGCCTGAGCGGAGGGGAGGCACTAATTTCCTGAGCCATATTCACTTTGAGTCATCATATTTTCTTCCGATGGTGTGGGCCAGATTTCTGAACCTGGTGTGTGTGTGTGATTCACTTTTGCCCTTAAGATCTTACAAGAGCTTAAGTTTGATTACACAAGGAAGCCAGCAGCTAAAGCACATGGGGACCCGGAGTCCAAAGGAGAAAGTTCTGGCTGAAATCCTTGCGGTGCCTAGGGCAAGAGCACTGGCTTTGGGATTCCAGCGATCTCTTTTTAAGGACAAGCCTTACAGGGTGTGCTCCAGGGGCTGAATACATTCTCACTAGAAGCCAGATCGGTGTCTAATGCCAGACTGAGAGGTGGACCAGATAGCAGAGTTGAGAAGATGGGTGTCGTAGAGTGGAGGAAGGGCCACCGTGTTTGTCCCGAAGGTGCTGTCACCTGTTCTGTGATACCGGTGCTGTGCCTTAGGGAGCTGACTTGATGGGATGGGCCAGCGTGGAGGAGGCATGTGGCAAGTCATATTTCTCTCACCAAGTACGCGTGGTTTTTATTGTTTCTGTTGACTACGGTGGAAGTTGAGAGGAGAGGGTCTTGCCTGTTCACGGCGCAAGGCTGGCAAGGGTTAGAAGTCAGTAAAAGGTATGAAAATACCACTCACTTATCTGGGGCCTGGTTCTCCTTCCAAAACTACACACTAGCTCCTTTTATGTGTTTTGGGGAACTATTTTCTTATACAAACCGGAAAAAGGAAAAAAGGGAGGGAGGGAGGGAGGCAGGGAGAAAGAGAGGGAGCGGAGAAAGGAAAAGGGGAGTGAGTGAATGAGTGAGTAAGTGAATGAATGAGTGAGTGAGCGAAGAAAGGATGGAGAAGAAGAAATGAAGATGTTGTACAACATTCAGATCCAACTTCATCCGAAGGTGCAGAGGATAATCATTATTTTGGTGGGGCTGAAGAAAGCCAAAAAGTCCCATAGCTTAAATAATACCCCCAGTGCTTGTCCAGGATCCAGGATGCTGTAAACGATTTGAGAATTTTCTTTAAGTGGTTTTTTTAAAAAAAACAAACAAACAAACAAACACCCTCTAATTTAAGACTTCTCTTGCCTTTGTTTAGGACTCATTTTTAGTTTGTGATGAAGAAGAATTGTTTACACTGGATGATTTTAGTATCATCACTTCTGTCTACCCACCACCCACTGCCCCGTGGGATACTCCAGGGCACTGGAGTATCCAGAACAGTGTTTGTTCTTCCACATGGGCTAGGGGCTGAATGTCCAGGTGGGGAGAGGTGCAGCATGAATGAGGATGAGGCTGACGCGGGCTGGGTGAAGCGGGCTGGGTGAGGACCCCTGCGGGGCATTTCTGGGGTCCACCTGGTGAGTGAGTGAGTGAGTAGACTTGCATTGAAGATGCTTCCGGGAGCAGATGCTCGTGGCATCCAGGACTGATCTGCAAGCACGTGGAGCAGTACACCGAAGGAACACAGCTAGGGACTTGTCAGGGCCACAGGAGGCTCTCACGTGTAAGAGGGGAGCCACGCAGTGAACGCTCAGCTCTCCCAGTGTTCTGTCGTTGGCCGATACCTGTCTATAGTGACAGTCATAAACTGCCTGTGAGCTCATTGAGAAGCCCTCCTATGAGTGGGCCCAGGAATCTCAGGATGGAGGCTCATCCACACCCAGCCTTCTCTGGGCAGCACAGATGACCCTCACGTGCAAGCCAGCCAGCCAGCATGGGGTCCTGATCCTCAAGATACAGATATGGAGAGAGGCACCATGTGTGTTCCACTAAGTAGTGATGGGAATTGTGGGCAGGTATCCTCAGCTCCTCCCAGCTTTGGCTATTCTCAGCTACTGATGGGACTGATGGGGTCTGGACCTTGTAGGGAGGTTGGGAGGATTAATTCAGTTAAACTTGTAAAGTAGAGGGGCTAGTGCCATGGTCAGGGAGCTCCCCGGAATGCCCCTGCTGCTAGGTCTCTGCAATGCAGTGCCACAGGCCAGGGCCACCACCTCTGCTGGAGGTTTGAGGTGCTCTGGGGTGGTCTTTCCTGCTTCTTCAGGTTTGGAGCCTCTGCGGGCGGTCGGGCTACAGATTCACTCTTTTCACGCCCCCCTGTCCTCGGGGAACAGGCCCCAAGGCTGCAGCCCTCCTGTTTGCTGATCTTATCAGAAGAGCGATGGGAGCCTGTTTCACTATTGATGTTGGCTCCGGGCCTAATCTTACTGTCCTGAACTGCATGTCCATGAGGGTGGGCCAGATGTAGTTCCTGTGCTCTGAGGGCTGGAGGCTCCAGAGCACTCAGAGATGAATCATTGTACCTGGGAGCGCCCTGCATTGGTGGAAGCCTCCTCTCATCTTAATTTTGCCAATTTCATCCCTTCATGAACAGCTTGTTACCTAAAGACTAGCCAAGTGGACCGTTATCCTGCCTCTGGCCTTGAGCACCACGTTTTCAATAACCATCACTAGTATTAACTCAACACTTAGGAGCTGCAGAGCTGTGTTAACCACTTCCATATGCACGGGGGGGGGGGGGAGGCTCCAAACTGCCCAGTGCACAAGCTCCCTCGCCTCCCATTTGCCCAGATGAAGAATAGCGGCCTGGAAAGGTTCAGTCATTGCCTGAGGTCAGAGAAACACCAAGTGCACAACCGGAACTGTAAGCGGTCTGTCTGCAGCACTCAGCTCGAAAGCCTGAATGTTCGTTCATGAGTCACCTGGATCTGTGGTTGACAGACAGACAGATTCAGTGCATCTGATATATGGCCTGAGTATATGTGTACATGTGCATGTGTACTCTTGGAGAATAGAGGACAACTCCACAACTCCATCTCTCTCTCTCTCTCTCTCTCTCTCTCTCTCTCTCTCTCTCTCTCTCTCTCACACACACACACACACACACTCCCTTCCTTCCTTCCTTCCTTCCTTCCTTCCTTCCTTCCTTCCTTCCTTCCTTCCTTCCTTCCTCCCTCCCTCCCTCCCTCCCTCCCTCCCTCCCTCCCTCCCTCCCTCCCTCCCTCCCTTCCCTCCTTCCTTCCTTTTTATTTTATCTCACAGGATCTTACTGGCTTGAAACTTGCCATGTGGAGCTCACCATATAGGTTAGCTTAGGCTAGTCTCTCAAGCCAGTGAATCCTATGGATCTGCCTCCCAGCACCGGGACTACAAACCCGTACCACCGTGCCAGCCCCTCCCACTTCTACGTGTATTCTGGGGATTGGTTTCAAGTTCTTATGTTCACAAGGCAAGGACTTTCCTGATAGAACTATCTCTCCAGTCCATCATACACTTCCCACCAGCTCCTGGCTGCTGCTGCTGCTCTCCAGTTCATGTACTGAGTGACCAGGAACCTGAGCAGCTCTGGCTGGCTTGGTTAGTTAGATGTCTACCTGTTTAGCTGGGTCTAAGGTGTGACCCCATACACAGTCATATGGAAGCCATGCCACGTGGGCTTCTTTCCCAGTAGGTGGAGAGTTGAACCTTGGGTAGCTTTGGGGTTGGGGGCACTCTGTGATGGGGTTGGTCTGGCTTTGGAAGTTTCGGCAGCACAGCTCCTCACTTCTTGATTGAAAAGATCTTCAGTCTTCAGTATAGTTCTGCTTCCCCCACCTTCATGGTCCCAGATGGCCTTCTAGGCTGAGAAGTCAAGGAAAGTCACTGTGACCTTTATTTGTGTCACCCAAACCTTTTTTCTCTGCATCTCCCATTTTTCATTATAGTATCAATCACCTCCTCACTCCTTCCAGATCTTTCATGGAACCTTTGTTCCTTTCTTAGGGCCAGTCTTCCTTATGATGTCAAGTCCTAACGATTCTGACTCTGGCATATCTCTGTCATCTGGGCTTTGCAAAACCTGGAGAAAGAGGCCAAGTTCTCACAGCTTCTTAGCAACAACCTCCATCAGTATTTATGATAGCTGTTATCCAGCAGAGGACCATTGTTGACACGGGTCCGACATAGCACACGCAGCTCAGAGACACCGGTTGAGGGTCACCCCGGAGTACACTTTGGCTCTGCTCTGGATCCTGCCATCTTCTAACCCTCCACGCTATGGCCCCTCTCCCTTTCTTCCATCTTCTCTGCAGCTCGGGGCACTTCACCAAAGCAAATACGGATCCAGTGCCTACTTCTAGTAGCTGCAGCCCAGGCCGAGGGCTGGCATGCGTTCTGTTTGCCTTCACAGCTCCATGTCAGTGACCACAGTGTTACCGCTGCTCAGCCATGTGGCTTTGTGGCAGCTTACTCAGCTCACTTGACCCCACATGACCCACAGAAACCTGTGTTTTTGTTTACAGATGGGCATCTTTGTCGGAGTCACACCACAGGGATGTTGTGTGTGTGAGAGATGGTGTCTAGTAGCATTGGCCAATAGCAGGTGTGCAATGATCTCACCTGAAGTTGCAGTGGGTTAAATTCAGCTGCCTTGGTGTGCCATTCAGGGTCTTCATTCTCTACATTTACACGGCCTTAGTGTGCCATTCAGGGTCTTCATTCATTTACGTGGCACTCAGGATGAAGTGTTGCCTGTCCTCAGACATGAAAGTTGTGATGGTTGGTTTTAATTGTCAACTTGACACAATAGAGAGGCACCTGGGGAGTGATTCTCAGTGAGGGATTGTTTAGACTAGGCTGGCCTAAGGGCAAGTCAGTGGGGGATTGTATTGATCACATTACCTGCTGTTGGAAGACCCAGTCCACAGTGGGCGACACCATTCCCTAGCACTGTATTCTAGACTGTATAAGAATAGGAAGGGGGCTGAATAGTAAGCACACATGTATCCATTCCCTTTGCTCTTGACACTGAACTTGGCTTCAGTTTCCACACACGATGGGCTGTAACCTGGGTTTGAAAGCCAGACAGACACTTTGTCCCTTAAAGTTATTTTTGTCAGATGAATTTGAAACTAGGACAACGCCCTTTGCTGCAGCCACGGCACTGCTCGGGTGCTGTTCTGTTTTCTACACCATACTTCTCTGCCAAACTCCTATCCAGTCTTCAAAGCCCAACATAAACATTGCCTCGTCCACTCGGCTTTTACAAGTCTCACGCATAAAGGTAATTCTGTTCTGGGAGACTCTTGTGTGGCCCTGACTTGCGTTGCCTTGCTCACCTTAATAAATCTTCCTCCGTCACTGAACCATTAGGTTCCTGGTCCTCCCACTTGTCCGTCCTGTCTTCACTGAGTTGCAGCCCTGTCCAAGAGAGCCTCCTGCAGTTGGGGTTGGGGGTGTCCGGTATAATTGCCACTTGCCATGGGTAGCTATTGCGGACTTAAGATGTGGCCAGGATGGCCAAGGGCTGGATTAGAGATTTTCATTTCATTTCAGTTAAGTAGCCACACGTGGTCAGTGGATAGTGGGCTGGACAGTGTGGAGAGTTGTTGATCACAGAGTCACGAGGAATGAATGGAAAATAACAATTGTAACAAGCACCATGTGGGAGTGCATCGTTGCCAGAAGGCATCCTGGGTTTGATTTGATGTGGTGGGAGTGCTGGTCAGGGAGAACATTCCTGAGGTAGTGATGGCCAGTGAAAGGTCCGGGGGCATTAAAAACGTGACGTAAAGGCATGAGGCTGTAAGTAAGCACATTGCACATGCAAATGGCCTGTGGTCAAAGGGAGCGTGGCTTATGAACAGAGCCCCAAGACCGTCTAGGAGCAGACATGGCCCCCTGCCCCTTCGCTGTCCGTTGAAGCATCTAAAGCATTTCCCACTCTGCTGTGCCGTTGGTAGGTTTGGAGTCAAGTTTCGGGTTTGGCTAGGAGACTGCACACTGAAGCTTCACTTCCTTTACAAAATGCTTTTCTGAAGAACCAGGAAACTGGAACATTGGTTCCTTCTATCTCCAGTAAGGAATCTTGGGGTTTTGTTTTGAGCATCCTTCCCTACCATGGGCTTGGCTGGTGATCTGCCCTGTTTTAGGACTGTGGGTGATGTTCTGGGTATATTCCGAATGAGCTGTGCCCTCGGGTAGGTGCTGGCCCCTCCCTCCAGACCATGTCCCATTCACCAGGCTCATTCATTCAGCGAACGTGTATAGTGACTTCAGCAAGCAGAGGCAGTTTGGAGTGTGGTCGTTCAGTAGAGAAAAGAACTGTACTGCCTCTGATTTCATGGAACTTGTGCGGAGGTTCCCCAGGCAACTGGGCCACCAGCTCTCCACCACGGATGGCTACAATGTTGAAGGTCTGGTGTCCTGTTCTCCTGGGTCCCTGCAAAATTCAAACATGAATTTTCCAAGTCACCCTACACTGGTGTCCCAAACGATCTGTCACAGAGTTGAGCCCAGAGTTGCCAAGATGAGCCAGGAATTGCCCAAATACTCTTGCTGTGAACTGTCTGTCCATGGCTTTGTGTATCCTCTCCAGGAACTCTTCCCCCTGCTTACAAGTGGGGAGCATGTGCGTTCTTCAGAGAACCGAGGTCTTTTAATAAAAAGAAACACCTATCTTCTTGTTTAGAATGAGCTTGTCCACACACCAGTTCCCCTTACACCCTAGGCACACAAAAGAGCTCAAAGTTTAGTTCCCTAAATCTGGTGAAATGGTAAGAAGCCCAATTAAAAAAAAAAAAAAAAAAAAACTCCCCAAGTTCTCGTCCAAACCAGTTGTCACTAAAGAATGAAAGCCAGATGTTATTTTTAGAGAGGAATAACGATGTGGCCATGCTGTAGATTGAACCTGGGGTCTCCTCAGATGGTTTCCACGTGCTACAGTAGCTGGACTCCCAGGTAATGGTGGTTCACATTCTTAGTCTTTTATCTGAGACACACAGGCATCGATGGTTAAGGAACAATTGATATCTAAGCCCTACCCCTGGCCACAACTGTCCTCATGCACCTCAAGTCGGGTTTAGACCATCACAGTGAGCTGCAGTGGGCTGTGAGTTCAGGGTGGGAAGCAGAAACCATCCTCAGAAAGGAGAATGGGCAGAGCCAGACAGAGCTGCCTTCAGCTCCTCAGTGAGGGATCTGCTTTTGTTGGGAGCCCTCCCTCCCTCCCAGTAGCATACTTCAGATAACCATCTCCGAATTAAAGAAGAAATCCGGCCTTGGAGTGAAGAGCAGCCCTTTGGGGTTTAGCATTACAGCCTGCTCTACCCCAAGGCTGATTCAATGGCAAGCTATTGGGCCAAAGGAAGTGTTTTCTCTAATTGGCTAAATCTCCGTAGGAAGGCCGCTGAGCCCGCTACCGATTCCATCACGGCGTTTCTCATCTCTCAGATTTTTCTCACACTTTTCAAGTTTCGGATACGATCCATTGTTCACTGGCCTTTGAAACCTGGCATGCTGGTGTCAGAACTTCCTCAGAGGGCAGAGAAAAATGAGCGAAGGAACAAGTGATGAGTCAGAACCTAAAGGGTCCGTGGGGAGCGAAGCGGAGATGAACCCCGTGGGCAGAGGCAGCAGTATCTCCCCGGAGATGGGCTGGATCTCAAGGGTGAGTCAGGCAGGTTGGGCCAGGTGTTCCATTCCAGGGTGGGGTCCTGGCTCACGGGCCCAGACAGGCAAGGCTAACCCTGAAGATCCTGGGGGAGTAGTCCAGCCCAGGGCCTACTTCCAAACTCTTGAAACGCCTCTAGGGCAAGGCCTAAGCCCACTTGTGAGGAAGCCCTCTGAGGTTCCTTCCTGTGAAAACTGAGGACAATAATTGTAGCTCCTTTCCACCTCATTTTAACCAAGAACCTTTTTTTTTTTAATTAAAAAACCCTGAAAATAAATAAAAATATTGTACATCAAAATTAAACTGCCCCAAAGTCTATACAACTCAACAAACTTCTATATAGTTAATTATTTGGGATGGAAGCCGTGGAGCTTCACAATGATTTTTACACTCTCAGTATCAAATGTGTTCTATGCACTTATTCACCACCAACATAAAAAAAGATCGATGAGCATTGGAACTAGATAGAATTAAAAACCCATTAGTTTATATCCTCTTTCTTAACTCATGTCCATCACCCACATTCAGCCCTTCCTTGTCCCCTTATACTTAGTCTTTCTTGTTGTTTTCTCTTCATGTTATAGTAAACCCACATGTACATTTATTTAATCAGTGGTTCTCAATCTGGGGTGTGTGTGGAATGACCCTTCCACAGGAGTCACCTAAGGCCATCGGAGAACACAATATTTACACTATGAATCATAATAGTAGCAAAATTACAGCTATGAAGTAGCAATGAAAATAATTTTATGGTTGGGGTCACCAAAACATGAGGAGCTGTATTAAAAGGTTTGCAGAATTAGGAATGTTGAGAACCACTTGTGTACACACACACACACACACACACACACACACACACACACACACACGCTCGCTAGATTCCACACTTGAGAGAGAACATGCAATGTGGGGCTTTTTTCTTTCTCTGTGTGACTTCGATTAATTTTATACATTCTGTGTTCATTTTAAAGATGAAATAGATTAATGATTATAACACCCTTAAAAGACCAGTACTCAGTACATGTGGTTATTATTTTATTATTTAGACATAAAGAAACAAGAAAAAGACTGCTCCTTGTACACGGATACGATCTTAGGAAGCTCTTAAACAAGGAGAGCTTGGCGTTTGTACCACGCATCAATTCACATTCCCTCACTCTTTCCTTCTTGAAGTGCCATTGGTGGACAAGGCACTCTTCTATACCCAGAGATGACGCAGAGCTGGAAATGGCAAACTGTAGGCTGGGAGACAGACCCAGCAGTGATGCCTGTTGTTTAAATAAAGTTTTATTCTAACTCAGCCATGCTTATTCACTTATGTATTGTCTATGGCTGTTTTCATGCTTCATGGGCAGAGCTGAGTAGTTGTGACTGACAGCCGGGGGCCAGCAAAGCCTAACGTGATTACTGTCTGGCTCTTTACAGAAAATGTTTGCTGGCAACTGCAATAAACTTAAAAAAACAAAACAAAACAGTAGAATACTGAGAGCTGAGAATGAGGATCCTGTCACCATTTTACACAAGGTGCCTTTTCAGCCAAGACCCAGCTGGTGCACAGGAGTGAATGAAGTAAGGGGGGGGGGGATTCCAGATGGAGGGGACAGCATTTGCGAACTCAGAGAGATGATCAGGCAGAGTAAGTTCAGGAGCTGAGTGAAATTCCCCAGGGCTGGGAACAGAGGACCTGCAGCATAGAACTTAGCAAAGTTTAGGTTTTGAGGGAGATACTGAAGGATTTTCAGGAGAAAAATAACACAGTTAGGTGTCAGTTATAGGGGGGCTATCTATAACCGAAAATACGACTTTTAAGACTTGAGAGGGAGGCTGAGGAATGGTTCTGGAGGTGAGACCAGTGGAGCGCATTCCCACAATGCAGAAGCAGCCAGGACCGGGCATGACAGTGGAATTAGGAGAAAGGCATGGTTTGGAGACATGGCAAGAGGCTATGTTCCAAGCATCTGCCAACGGGGCACTCGGGAATGTCACATAGAACGGGATGGGGCCTTCTGCTGGTGTGGGAGAACTGACTCGGGATGGAGGAGATGACCATGTCCATCTGGATGGAGGGTGGGCTAGCCACAAGGAAAAGTCTGATTGGATTTTTTTCCCCAGCTGTACGTGTCCCCCATTCCACTACTGTAATATCATGGGAAAATTCCTTATTAGATGTTGGGTGATCCATAGTCTCTTAAGCCCATCCACTTATCCCCACCTCATCCTCACTTCCACAGAAATTAGTTCCCTTCCCCCATTGGCCGGGGGGGTGGGGGTGGATTCCATTGCTACTCTCAGGCTCCTGTGATCTTTTCAGCCTCTCTCCAGTTTCCTAGTCCAGTCAGGCTGTTTTTACTTCCTCTTTGGGGGTCCTGGATTCTCTTCTTCATACCCCAATCCCTTCCAGGCTCTGGAAGAGCTTTTTAGAACCACTGGCTCCCAGAGTACCTTCCTGTAACCAGGCATTGGGCACCCACTGTCTCCTGCATAACTGGGGAGCAACATACATACTCTGTTTCCTCCCTCTTGACGGATGCTCTGAGTGTTGGCAGATACCATTTCCTTTGGTAGATGTTCGTGGTTTTTTCCCTTTGATTGATGAGGAGATAGACTTGATGGTTTTATGCTCAGTTGCCCTGAGTGGTACATGTCACACTGTGTGTCTATGGCTCAGCTCCTGACTCTGACTTGACAAGGTCTCATGGAACTGTATTCTTCAACTTTTGCTTGCCTTTTTGTTAGCTTACTGCCATGCCCACTGTCCTATGATAGGAATTTAATGCACTTCGGGTTCATTTAATTATCAGATCTGTGCTATGCCTTGCTCTGGTCACTATTTTTGGTGCTGAGTATAATAGTCAGAGCAGAACATATCTTACCCACAATTACAGTCTACTGGAACATGAGCAATAGTACAGGCAATAAGTAGGTAGCCAGTGAAGCAGGGGAGCGGGTCAAAGATTGCAGGGCTGGATCTGTAGTTACAGTGGGTGGGAAGGGAAGGTTCCTGGTAGAAAGGGAAGTTTGAGCGGATTTCTGAACAAGGTGAAGATGTCACCTATTGTAATGTAAGAGGGATGTTGTTGACTTGGAAGAGAAGGCAGGGAAGATACCCAAAGAAGGGTGCAGAGAGTGACAGCATCTGAGAAGGCTGGAGAGTGATGAGATAAATTGTGGAGGGTTCTGGGACGGGAGATGGGGAGATCATATAGGGATTCTTGGTAAGAATTTTGATCCTTACTCCAAGTGAGCTGAAAGTCATTGGGATTTTGGGCAAAGTAATGATGAGTTTAACATGTTTTGGGGACAGTTGCTGTAGCAACTTAGGGGAAATGGGATGTTGGAGATAAGAACAGAGGAGAAAGTCATAAGACTTCATCAGCCCCGCCTCCCATTTCTCTTCTGTAATAAGATTGGTCAGGTCATCCTTCTAGCCAAGCCTCCTCCAAGCCTCAGTGGCTTATGAAATGTGTGTTCTTTTTTCTCATATTTGGGTCATGGGTTGGTTGAGTGTGGCTGATCCCAGTTGGCCTCACAAGGTTCAAGTTGTAGATTAGGTCTAGAGAGGATAGTGTTCTGATGGCAAAGACATGAGATCATGTCAAGTTATACAGACGTGTTGGAAGCCTCTGCTCATGTCACATCCACCAGTCTTCTATTGACCAAGTCATGTTATATGGCAGAGGTCAGCATTGTTGAGGCAAAGATGTATGTATGCAAACGACACAGGAAAAAAGCCTTAAGTATGCAAATCTGTAAGAGGGAGGTGGGGGGAGTATTGAAACTGTGGACTCAAACGCCATACCCTTCCTTCACGTCAGTGCCTGTGTAAATGTTCTCATTCCGTGTTCTGCCACGTCCTGACTTATCTCATGTGCCTTTTCACCCATTCTTAGCTCAGGTCCTTTTGACTCACATCCTAACTCACAACTCACACATTGATATCTTCCTGTCTTCCCTCCATGAACTCTGGCTCTTTGGTTGCTCTGCTTCCCAGCACATCCCAATAGGTTTCTTCTTACCATGTGACTTACTCATCTCACACGTATTTAGGAAGCTTCAGTGGCCAGCCATTAAGCAACACAAAATTTTGTTGTTATCACTATTTTCTGTACCCTCTTCATTGACAATGCCAATCTGTGTGGCACTTGACTGTGGCTAAACGTAACTTTTAGTCAGCTTCCTTTCTTATCTTTTTGATAAAGATATGCATTTTTAAACACACAAGCACAATAAAAGTGTTTGTGCATTTCTTGCCCTCTGAAATCTTGAGGGGTGTGACTACTGCATTTTGGCCAGGGTCCTCTCACCTTCTTTCTACCCATTTAGTCTTCCTCTTGTATTAGTCAAATTTCTCTAAAGAAACAGAACTATACTGGATGCGTATACATACATAAACACACCCATGCACACACATACACACACACCACACACACACATACACACACACACACACACACACACACACACACACACACACACACACCACGCCCGCACAAAGACTTCATTCACACACACACACAAAATTTATTAACGTGGTTTACAGGCTGTGGTCTGTAAACCTAGTCCAACAATGGCCTCTCTCAAAGGAAAGGTCAAGAATCCAGTAGTTGTTCAGTCCACGAGGCTGGATGTCTCAGCTGGTCTTCAGTCTACACTGGAATCCTGAAGAATAAGTTCTAATACTAGCAAAGGAATGTCTCAGGCTGCAGGATAGATGAACTTGCCATTCAGAGTGAGGGCAAGGGCTGGAGAGATGGCTCAACGGTTAAGAGCATTGACTGTTCTTCTAGAGGACCCGGGGTCAATTCCCAGCACCCATATAGCAGCTCACAACTGTCTGTAACTCTAGGTTTAGGGGACTTGACAACCTCACATAGACATACATGCAGGCAAAACACCTATGCACATGAAATAAAATAAATTAAAAAAAAAAAAAAAGAAAGAGTGAAGGCAAGCAAGCAAAAAAGCAAAAACTCCTTGCTCCCCATCCTTTTATGGAGGCTACCACGGCAAGGTGTGGCCTAGATTTAGGGTGGGTCTTCCCATCCCAAACGATCCAATGAAGAACACTCACAGGCATGCCTAGTCCTTGGGTTTTACTTGATACCAGATGGAGTCAAGCTAGCAGCCAACGCTAGGCATCGCACGCCTGGTCTCTTCAGGTCATGGTAGCCTCTCCCTATGTGCATGGTCATCAAAAAGTCATTTGACTATGGCTTTGGCCCTCTCGTCCTCTGAGCCTGGAAGACTCTACCCATTTTTCTTTTCCTGTCCTTCGACAGTCGCCTCCTTTGTAAGTCCCTTCACCCCCGTTAGTCCTGCCTTCTTTCTTGACTTTTACAGTACAAGCCACTGCCCGATTTTACGATTTGCCTGGTAATTCATATTTGTTGATCTTACCATTCTGGGTCGCAGGTACTCCAAGCTCCTTCTCCTCTAGCCCGTAAGTATCCTTTGCTCTTCTCTGTGCAGATAAAAAGGGTCTTCTTTATAGGGCATTACATCTTAATGTTTTGGACAACATACTTCTCCTATATTTCTCCATTTTCTATTCCTTGTCTCATCCCTCCTTTCCTTCCCAGATATTACTCAAATATTGCCTCCTCCATTAAGTCATAAGCGGGAATGCCCAGTCTTTTTGGACAACATGAAGTTGTCATCTATATTATTGGGTCACATTGATACTAGTCTTAGGATGCATGGGGCCTGTGGGCCACAGGTGGGACATTCTTCTCCACAGTTTTCTGGATCTCCTTCTTTTTTTTCTCCATTTTTCTTTATTAAGAAATTTTCTACTCATTCTACATACCACCCACAGATCCCACCTCCTTCCTCCTCCCATCTCTCAGTCCTCCCTCCCAAACCACCCCACATCCCCACATCCCCCAAATCAAGGTCTCCCATGGGGAGTCAGCAGAGCCCGGCACACTGAGCCTAGGCAGTTCCAAGCCCCTTCCCACTGTACCAAGGTTGTGCAAGGTGCCACGCCACAGGCACCGGATTCCCAAAAGCCTGCCCATGCACCAGGGATGGATCTGGATCTCCTTCTTAGCACACATCACACGTGCTTTTGATCTTCTGCCTTTCTCACCAAACCACAAGACCCTTTAGAAGGAGATACTGCTGGACTTGGTGTCTCAGAGCATGACACTGAATAGATACTCAATAAACACTTTCTTATTTGGTATACAATTGAGTTTTGTTGTTTAAACACGAGTACAGGTTCTTTGAGGGTAGGTCTTGCCATCTCACCCTCTTTTACTTCCCACACTGTTTGCTAGATGAAATGTAGGAGCTTGATACATTTCCAGTAAAATGAGTTACATAGCATTTTAGTCCTTCGAGACGATGGTAACAGAATACCATGGTCTGAGTGACTTACAAACAAGAGAGAGTTCTTTCTCATCCTTCTGAAGGCGAGGCAGCAGATTAATTGACCGGTGAGGGCTTGCTCTGTTCGTAGATGGTGACGTCCAGCTGTGTCTTCAAATGGCGGAAGGGCAGGTGGTGCTTGTGGTCTGTTCTAATGCGTGCACAAATGCCATTCATGAGTGCTTCACCCTCATGAAGAGTAGTCTCTCAGAGATCCCACCTTTGGAAGATAGGGTTTCGACACGTGAATTCGGAGGGACACAGACATTCACGTTAGAGAAAATAGACAACACAGGAAGGAGCTAAGGGGAACAATGCAAAGTGCTGCCAGTTAGACAGGCTAGTAATTTAAACGCCTGCAGGTCTCGAATACCACGAAAACATTTCATGGTTTTGAAGACTGAAGGCAAAAAAAAGTGTGTTTTGAGAGCCCTTTACCTCTGTCCATAACGGAAAAGATGTCTTTTATGTGAGGCAGCTAGCTATGCCCATTGCACACCAGCTTTTCCTCTCGGGAATGGTGCTGAGTTATTTGAGCTATTTTCTATACAGCAATGGTTTTGGTGGTGGTGGTGGTGGTGGTGGTGGTGGTGGTGGTGGTGGTGGTGGTGGTGGTGGTGGTGTGCATAAAATAGAGTGGGAGAGACAGTGGTGCAGAGGCCAACACACCTGGAATCTATTTATAAGGATCATTGGTACAGGCCACAGTTTGGGCCATTCATTTTTTTCTCACTAAGTGAACATCTGGGATTCAGTTTGGGACGCCAACAAGTTTGGATGGGAACTTGAAGCTGTGGTTGGGATGTGGGACGGCTCACCAGAGAGGTGGGGGTGAATAAGGTGAGCAGGGCTCTCCAAGTGTTCAAACGAAACAGCCCGAGGATTGAGAAGTCCTTCACATGCAGAACAAAGGGGCGAGGGGATCGTCATGTAAGGAAGACTCACTGCATCAGTGCAACAATGTGATCGGAAAAATACCTCTCCCCCCTTCTCACCCAGTTCCCTTCCCATCCAGCACTTCTAATAATACCCAGGTATTTCCCTTTTCTAGGAATAAAATAATAAGAAAAATTCTTGGACTTGGACCAAGGAGGAAATGCTGCAAGAAAGTAAAACTCTAATTAGTTATAGATGAGATTTGGTCACAGATAATTACTCCGCATTCTTGGGCTCGTGCCTTAGAGGGCTTAAGATCTTTATTTTTCCCCGTTGCTAGGTTTGTAGCTATCTCTCTAAATGCCTGGCTAAACACAGAGCCTTACACCATAATTAACAGATCTGCTAGGGCGAGAGTGTTTGGAAGAGGAACGAAAGAGGAGTTTGTCATTCACAAGCTAGGAGTGCTGGAATCTTGGCTGTCGGGCTTCCCCCAGCGCCCTCCCCTCTTCTAACTTTGAACTTACTCAGAACAAAAGGACAAGGCCAGTGGGTTCAGACAGGATCATTTGAAGCAGTACAGTCTGAGAAATTTTGTGCTGAGTCGCACCTGCCCTCCCTGACATCAGCCCGCTATAGTATTTCCCTTTCAATTTACATCTGTCAGTTTCCTACCTGTGTGGGTTGAAGGGGTCTGAGGCCCCGAGAAAGGGCCTAGAATAACCCAGAGCGAGTGTGGAGTCTGTGGTGGCCCGTGCACATGTCGTCATGTTTAGAACCAGCTTTCTTGCGTTGTTTGAGGGATTTTTAAGTAGAAAAACATTCTTCGAACTGCCCAGAGTGTTTTCCTCTTAATTTCTAGTAGAAATGACTTGACACTAACCACAGGCTGTTCATGGCATGCTTAATGTCTCAGTGGAGCAAGCTTTCTGCAGAGCAGTGCTAAGGTCCAAGGAATTCTCAGTCTCCCTTCCCGGCCCCCAACACAATGCTTCTGTATTCATGGTCAGGCAGCGGGCTCACACACACACACACACACACACACACACACACACACACACACACACACACACACACACACACAAACGTGAACGTTAGGCCTTTGTGGGCCCTCCAGCTTTTCTCTTCTGCATCTCTCACTTTGCTGTTTAGAAACCTCTTCCTGGCAATGTCTTACTTGGTGCAGAGACCTGACTCCCCCATCTCTGTTCAGGCGCTGCCCCTTGATCACAGCTATACACTTCAAAAGGTGCAGCCTCATCTCCAAGCTCTCACTGTGCTGTTCCCGGCATGGAGCTGAGTGTTTCATCTGTCTTGTGAGTGTGACCCTCTGGTGTCTTGGTTGATATAGTCTTGAGGGTTCCTAATAAAATATTCTGTTTTTCATAGCCAGAAGAGAAACAGGCAGTGTAGAGGTGCTTGGACAGTAGTGTGCAACAATTTATAGGACTTTTGCGTTTTATAAAGTATATTATAGTCCTTCTGTGTGCTAGGTACAATAGGTATTCTTTATGTGTGTGTAGGGTGAGTGATGTATGTTTGTAGTAGGTTTGTGTACATGCATGAGCAGGTGCACACACATGTGTGTATGCCTACAGAGGCCAGATGGTTCACATCTTCCTTTGTCATGCTCTGCCTTTTTAGACAGGGTTTCTCACCAAACCAGAACTCATCACTTTGGCTAGGATGGCTGGCCAGTGAGCGCTGGGGATCTGCCTGTCTTTCCCTCCCTAGCACTGAGATTACAGACACGTGCCAGCCTCGCTTGGCTTTTATGTGGGTTCAGACACATGTCCTCATGCACACCAGGCACTTGACTGGGCCATCATCTCTCCAGCCCTTGAAATCATCATTACACCAACCAGCCAGTTAACCAACTGGCCAGCCCACAAGCATTCATCAAGCACCTACTAGTGGCTAGAAATCATTCACTGTGCAAAATAAATAACAATCCCTGTTTTCGGGGCATTTAACATTGGTTAGTAGGTATCATTATTCCTGTTTTTCAAAGGCAAAGACATGGGGAGGTTAAGTTGTAAGCTTGGCTTAAAATCCAAGGGCTAGCTTCTCCAGATCTTTTGTTTGTTTGTTTGTTTGCTTGCTTTTTGCTTTTTGTTCAAGACATGGATTCTCTGTAGCCCTGGCTGTCCTGGAACTTGCTCTGTAGACTAGGCTGGCCTCGAACTCAGAGATCTTCTTGCCTCTGCCTCCCAAGTGCTGGGATTAAAGGCGTGCGGCACCACACTGGGCTCTTCCCCAGATCTTAGGCTGAGGATGGTAAGATTGATCCTAGGAGTCATGCAGTCCAACCCACTGATTCTGTTGATGGAGGAAATGTGTTTCCAGAGAGGCCAGAGGGGTGGAGCTAAGATACCTACTACGGCTCCTCTAAGCCTCAGCCTCGTGCTCTCCTGCCCTGCAAGGGTCTCAATAATTCCCAGGCTCTCATTTTGTCCCTCTGCCGCCTCTCTTTCCTCCCTCACCCAGCCCAGGCTTCCTGGCTGTCACTCCTGTCATTTGAAATACCTTCAAGTCCCCGTCCCTCTCCTCCTCTGTCATCATCACTTGGAAAAGAACCTGATCCTTAGCCGAATCCAGCCTGCTGCTGTTTGTACTCTTCCCGAAGGGGACTTTATGTGGCTGAGGAAAAACATCTATGTGGACAGATCACAGCCGTTCCATCGCTGACCACAAGTGGCCCTTTGCTGCTGCCGGCCCGTCCCCCACCCCTTCCTAGACAACTGTTTCTCACTTTCTCTTCTCAGTCATCAAACACCTCCCTCCCCTCCTCCATCTCTGCTCAGAATCTGGTTTCCTCTTTGCTTTGAGAAAACAGACTTGGCTGCAAGAGACTTCCAGAGGCTCCTCAGCCTCTCCTTGTTACTGTCCAGTGAGCCTGTCTGCCCTGCCAGTGCCAGGTGGTCACAGCCCACAGGTTAAGAACCACTTCTCTGTGGCATCAGCTTACCATCTCTTCTGTATCATCCTCCCCTGGCCCTGTCACAGGCCGAGGCCTTCCCTTTTGCACTGGACTTCTCCTCCTTACATGTATAGAAGTCTGCCCCCCCCCCCCACGCAGCAGGGTGTGGTGGTGTGCACCTGTGATCTCCGCGCTCAGGAAATGAGACACAAGGTCATGAGTGCAAAGCTGGCACCACTCCAGAAAAGTCCCTGCGTCTTCTGTATCCGTGGTTCTCAACCTTCCTAATGCTGGAACCCTTTAATACAGTTCCTCGTGTTGTGGTGACCTCCCAACCGTGAAATTATTTCATTGCGAATGACTAATATTGCTATGGTTATGAATCATAATGCAAATATCTGATATGCAGGATACCTGATATGTGACCCCCCCAACAAGGGGGTCACAGCCCACAGGTTAAGAACCACTTCTCTGTGGCATCAGCTTACCATCTCTTCTGTATCATCCTTATTGACATGTAAAACGTGTCACGATTTTCTCCAGCTGGAAAAAAAAAAAATAAAGCAGTCAAACCTCTCTCTTGATTCTATATCATCTCCTGTCAACCATTTTTCATTTCCCAGCCACAGAACATTCCTTAGTGATTTATTTTCTCCTCTCACTCTTTTCTTGAACCATTCCAGCTAAGAGCTCACGCCCCTGTCTGGACCAAGCTTCGATCTCCTCTCCAGTGAACTCCATACTGCTAAGGCCAGGACTCTCCTCCTCTGTCTCTAGGTCTCCCCTTTCTGTCCTTCCTTCCTTGGCCCCACAGCTCTTCTTGCCCCCACTCCCCCCACCACACAGGGGCCTGTTTCCTTGTCATCCGGTCTCTGAGGGATGGTGGAGCCCAGACTCCTGCCCTCTTATCAGCTTCGACCATGGAGACCGAATCCAGACCCATGACTTGAAATGCTACTCTACCTCTGAATCTTAGCTCCCGGATCCAGATCTGCACGTGTGGTTATCTCTGCGGCATGTCCGCTTGGACATACACAGGCAGATTCAGCTGAGCACATTTGAATCTGCTCCCCGCCCTCCGCCCTTCTTTCCTCACCGTCTTCCCATGTTGGGTAATAGAAATTCCAAAGTCTCTGACGTGCTAGCTTCATCCTTCCTCATGCCTCACCTCTGCTCCATCGCCGTATCTCATCGCCTCCCCCATTAGATCATTTCTAGAACTTGGCCACTTTCTATCTCCACAGCTTCCAGCCTCGGCTCAGGGAGACGAGCCTTCCCACTGAGCAGAGCGGCCTGCACAGCACCATGGGGGAGGGCAAGCTGCACCTCGGTAGTTTCTCAGAAGGGATTCAGAGGAGAGACCTGAGCCCAGGAAAGCTGCCTAGTGCGTTGGCCCATTGTGAGATGTGGGGTACAGAAGTCACTGGGGAGATCTGAGGGCCATTACCATGTGACCTGACTGCCTAGAATTTCTCTCTCTCTCTCTCTCTCTCTCTCTCTCTCTCTCTCTCTCTCTCTCTCTGTGTGTGTGTGTGTGTGTGTGTGTGTGTGTGTGTGTGTGTTCACAAGAATGTATGTGTGCTCTCTGCTACCCTACCTATGCTTTCTGGAGTCTGAAACTAGCTGCTTACATAATTCCAAATACAACCCTCTAGGGTTTCCAGAGAGTCCAGTGATCCCCCCCCCCTTTTTTTGTTTTGTTTTGTTTTTTTGAGACATGGTTTCTCTGTGTAGCTTTGGAGGCTGTCCTGGAACTCACTTTGTAGACCAGGCTGGCCTCCAACGCAGAGATCCGCCTGCCTCTGCCTCCCGAGTGCTGGGATTAAAGGCGTGTGCCACCACGTGCACGCACACACACATACATACATGTGAAAGCCAGAGATTGATGTCAAATGTCTCCCTCTGTCTTTCATTACCTTATGCTTTGGAAAGGTGGGGGATTTTATTTTGTTGCTTCTCAGACAGGGTCTCTCAATCAACCTGCAGTCTCCTCCTCAGCTAGACTGGCTGACTAGTGGCCCTGGATCTGCTTATCTCTGCACCCCCAGTGTGGGCTCACAGGCATATACCACCATGGGTGGCTTGTTACATGGGTGCTTGGGACCTGAATTCAGGTCTTCCTATTCTACAAGCATTTTAGCCGCTGAGCCAGCTCCCCAGACCCACTGTGCTCTTGGCTTTGGTCCTTCATAAAGCAGCCTGCTGACTGCAGCCTCAGTTCCATCTGCCTTGCTCTAGGCATCAGTGCCGAAGCCAAGGGTTTCTCGGTGCCCATCTCATTCTCTGAAAGCCTGTGAGTCTCTACCCCAGCTGCATCGACAGGAACCATGCCTCTGTGATCCCCTGCCCCTCTTTTCCTCCAGAAATCCATCTTCTGGGTGCGTAGCAGCTGTACCTTGTTACTGGTTCCCTTTGGGGATTATTGAAGCAGCCTCCTGTTACCCAAGCAACAGAGTCTTAAAAGCAGAATGGCAGAGGGTCCAAGCTGCAGGCTTTAGTGTCCAACAGTCCTCTGCTTAAGCCTCATTTATGAACTGTGGGATTTGGGTTGTATGAGTTACCTAACCTCTCTTATGTCTCAATGTTGACTTAAAGAGTTGCTTCAAAGACTAAGAGAGCCATCTATATAAAGTATCTAGCATATCTCAGTGCATAGTAAGCACCCTAGGTTAACATTCAAAAGAAAAGAGGAAGGAACTAATGAATGAATTAACGAAGAAACAAGACAAAACAATGTTGGGTATTATGAGAGTCCACACTAGGCATTCAGGACTTCCTGTAGATTCCCAGCTTCCTTTGCAATGAATTTGGGTCACATGACTGGTTACGGCCAATAGGCTAACAGCAGAAGTTTTATGAGTCATTACAGGGTCAGAGGGTTATGAACTGGAGTCCTCCCTTCTTCAGGTCCTCCCTCTCTACTTCCTCCCTCTCTTGATCCAGCAGTGCTGATGAGCACATTTTCCCTGTGGCATCACAGAAGAGGAAAGGAGCTCTTGTGAGTGCAAAATAAGTGTGCACACTGTTAGTGTCGATTGTGGGGTTCATTTGTTACTGCTTTGCTGACCAATACAGACATCTGTGATGGAAAAATCAATCTATATTTCTGAGCTCTTGATGATAATGATAATAACAGTAGCTGTAACTGCTACCATTTATTGAGCCCTGGAGAGACACTGCAAAGCTGTTTGCGGAAGCTAAACCATTCAGCCCTCTCAGGTATCATGCTAGGGACATGGTTTGCTATTACATAATAATTGTATTCTTAAAATAATCTCTTTTAAGTTTTTTTTTAAGTTCTCATAAACAACTTCAATGATGAAAAAACTGCTCAGGGGCAAGAAATTTAGTCCACAACAGAGTTAATTCTCCACAGAAATCTCAAAAACAAAGGTTTTTTTTTTTTTTAATTGCTCTTAGGTTACTTGGGAGTTGCAAACTAAAAATAACTAATCTTAAAAATTGGCAGAAGCCAATCCAAATGTCATTGAGCACATGCTGAACACTGTGGATGCCAGTGTTCAGTTGACTTACTTCTAAACCAGGGAAGTCAATTTTGAATTGGTTCATAATTGCTATTATTAGGAAGACCCTTCATCCATCACTAAAGCTGTCTACTGCCACCACCATTAAGAAGGGAGCCCATTGGCAAAGAACAGCAGCCACTCAACTCAAGTGACCCTGTGTGTGTAGAGGCTGTTGGCCCACAGACTGTCAGGCCACACACACACAGGGTTGCTCTTGATTGTGAGTGGCAGAAACTCTAACCCATCAAAAGTCAGGCTGCTCACTGAATAAGTTAGATGAGGGCCGTTTGCATCAGGAAACTCCATGGCGTAGGATAGTAGGTAGGATTTGCTGTGTGTGACAGATAGGTGTCAGCTCATCTATGCTACGGCAAACAGCTGATAGAAGCAGCCCCCAGTCCAGATTCCCCAAAATTTCAGCTTAGCTCCCACTTAGAGTGATGCCTGTGAATTTGGGGGGATGATAGTACCAGTGTGAAGCTGAGGTCTGAGGCTTCTCCAGTGGGATTTTGCCCTTGCCCCAAAGGTTGCTATCATCATTAAGGCTTTCTAGCCTGGGTCCTCCCTGTCTCTCCATTGGGAGCCTCTGTCTTGGAGAACAAAGTAGCATTGATGCTTTCTGTGTAGACAGGAGGGTGTTTCTGAAAGTGTCAGTAGACTGAGAATAAACACAGGCTGCTTGCGACTAAAGCAAGCAGTCCTGGTGACCTTTTCGGGTCAACACACACTGGCTTGCTCCCTCCAGGGTCTAGCCCAAGACACCTGGACATTCCACTACTCCCTTCATAAAGAAAGGGGCCTGCTGGCGTGTGGGTGGTCCTAGAGGTCACTCACCCAGTCTTTTCCCCAGTGAGGTGAATTGGTGAGCCTGTCCCCTTATCACCTTGTACAGCGGAGTCTGGAAGCTGGGGCTCTGGAAGCGTTTTCTCCACTCAACATGCTCCCCATACCTAGCCCAGGGAGGCATCTGCTTCCCCAGACTCCCCCAAGTGGCCATTCCTGACTTTTGGTTTATGCATCAAATTGAACAAGCCCTTCTTAAAGGTCCCTTGTGACCCTGCTGCTTTGTGTCTTTAGAACAGAAAGAATATGTTAGAGATATTTCCCACTCCGGGAAGGTGAGACTCATATATTAGGCATTGAATCAAGACAGTGTATAATGAAGGGCTAAATTGCTACCATTAGGTACAGGTTTAGCATCAGACATCAGGCTTCAGATCCCATATCAGCAGGTTGGCCGTTTGACTAGAGTGAGGACCTGATCCTTCTTAGACCATTGTATCTTTTTTTCAGAGATACTGAGAGTGCTGGTCTCCAGGTATTTCTATGGGAATTCAGGGAGAGAAGGTGTGCAAAGTGTTTCAGATGGAGGTTGACCTAGGTTTTAGCGTTAGGACTAGGTTTAAGCAGATGAAACACATTTGGGAGACCTCAGTGGTACAGAAGTTCTGAATTGTAGCACATCCTTTTCTGTACTCTGCCCCTCCCTTTTCTCTTCCATTCATTAGTGATTGGTGGTTCTGACTGGTAAGTTACCCACGCTTGACCTCAGGGGGCCACTCTTCCTCCCTCCATTGCTGCCAGTCCCTCAGCCCTCACATGCATTCATTCACAACCCCCTTTTGAGTACATCTGGTCTCTGTTTCCGCACTAGTACTTGATTATTACTAATTACTGATCACTCTAGAACCCTCTTCACTGCCCTTCTTAATTTCACCGTCACTCCTTCCAAGTCAGGTCTAACTGACCAGATGACCACTTTCTTGCTCAGTCTTTCGGTTGCTTGTTATTTTACATGTCACCCCAACTTCTCACAAAAGCATACAAGACTGCTTCCCAAACATCCCACAGACTCCTGGCACCTATGGGCAGAATGCACATCCTCCACACCTAGAATTCTTTGTTCACGGCTCCTGAAGAGTCACATTTATCTTTCCAGTTTGAACTCAAACCCTCTTCGGTTGGGACCCTTCCTTTAACCAGGACTGGCCTAGCTGCCCCTCCTCCGTGTTCCTGTCACACCTTTGCTTACAAGATCATAGTGTCATTTTATTTCATATCTGTCTTCCCCAACAGCCTATGATCGTCTTGAAGAAGGGTTGCATCTTATTTGTCTTTTCATGATCTTATTCATAAAGAACTGGAAACTGGGTGGCGCCTTTAATCCCAGTGCTTGGGAGGAGAGGCAGGCAGATCTCTGAGTTTGAGGCCAGTCAAGTCTACAGAGGGAGATCCATGACAGCCAGGGCTACACAGAGAAACCCTATCTCAAAAAAGCTAAGCCAAACCAAACCAAAACAATGAACCCATGCATTAAAGAATAAAAAAATCAAAAAGAACTGGAGAGATGGGAGGTTGGAGGACAAAGGATTGATGATGATGATGATGATGATGATGATGATGATGATGATGATGATAATGATGATGAATCAGTAGTTGGATAGATGGATAGTTGAATGGACAGATAGATGGATGGGTATGTGGCTGACCAAAATGGATCAGTTCAATGGTGGTCAAAACTTCTGATCATATGTTACATGCCCAGCTAAATGCAAGAAGGCGTTCAACAACCACACAAAGACAAGACTGTGTTACTTGAAGATTCACATTTGACGTTGGAAAAACTATGACTGCAACTGAGCAACCAGCGGACTTTTGACCTTGATGCATAGGAAAGTTCAGAGGTGCTTCTGGCCATGGAAGAAAAGGAGACACGTGCATGTACCCGATGCTAGCTTGACCTGGCAGCCTCCTGCTGACTTCCTGCATCAGCGCTGGCCTCATCCAGGTCCATTCAGCTCCATGTTCAGCCCATAGTTCATTTCAGCTCAAACTGTGGCTAGAGATTGGCACCTCCCGTGCCAGAGTCACATCAAAGCAGGTGGCACCAAGGCACCAAGGCCAACGGCCACCATCTGCAAGTTTCTTGGAAAACAGCTTGTTTCTCTCCCTTTGGTACTCAAGAACTCTGACAAGTGGCCCCCTTGATTGAAGTTTCACTTCCTTTCAGACCAAATTAGTGCTCCTTCAGAGAGCTTTTAGAGGAAGACCTTTGGCCAATTGTTTCACCAAGGAAAAGGGAATATGTCTTGGAGTGACCTGGAAATACAATATTACGCTCCTGATATGAAGAACTGGCATGTGACCCAACCAAGTGGCAATGGAAAGGCCCTGGGGCTGCTGGGCTCAGAGCCCAGCCTGGCCGCCAAGAACCCTCATTCAGGGGTTGAGAAGCAGCCTGCGAAGCACAATCGGCTAAATTTGGTTGTGTTTTTATTTTTGTCCAGCCGTAAACACCGGCAAAGGACTGAAAACTATTCCTTCCCTTCTGGGAGCCTCCAAGCCAAGCTGGCTTTATTTTTAGCTGCAGCTCTAGTCCAGGGCTTTTAGCACACTAAACACCCTGCTCACCATCAGAAGAGCCAGTGGGTTGGACTTGAGGGGGTTTGCCTAGACCTGAGTGTTGGGTGTCTGGATGGAATTCTTTCCAGACTCTATGCAGCTGTGACGACATGCGTGGTTCCAGACAGACCCAGAAAGACCCAGTTCTTGCCTGAAGGGCCACCAAGAGAGTCCTTTTCAGGAAGGGCAGTGTACACAGAGCGGGTCAGGGTCTGCTTAGCGGGGAGGAAGTGGCAATCCTAGATGAAAAGAAAAGTGAGGAAAGGGAACGGGCCAAGGCACTTTGGCTCTGTGATGGCTTTGAGCGCTCTGGTTCAGGACCTGAAGCCAGCTGACTGTGTCCAGATCCTGCTACAGCACCCCTGAGAGATGCTGAGGCCTCTGCCTGGCCTGGATCACTGGCTTTGAATCCATTATGTAAGAGACAGGGACAATCACATCCCAGGCCTTAAGCTCTGCTCTGAGATTCTGCCAGGGCAGCATGAAGCACAGCACTTGGTATGCAGGGCAGCGGGTGGGATCAGCCATCATTATCACCAAGGTCGCCAAGGCCATCATGTGACATCCAACCCTTCCACATACAGCAGGCCAGTTCTCCCTGGAACCCAGAGTTATTTTTGCAGTTGGAAAACCGAGGATCAGAGGATTTGTAAGGTGCCCTCAGATCTACAGTGGGAATATAATCAGTCAAACCTGAACCCAGCGCTGGTTAGCCCCTGTCTTAACACTGAGCCTTCTGTGGGACCAGTGACTTCTGCGGGCTAGGAAGGAACTTGTCACATAGGAACTACTCTAAGCAGAGGACTGGTATTTCTCTGCCTTGGGCTCCCCAGTTTCATAACAGGAGCGTGCAAAGAAGATACCAGAAGTGATTTTTTTAAAAGCTGGGTGCAGAAAGGAAACTGCTGGAGACCACAGAATGATGTATATCTGAGCCTGTTAAAAGGAAAATGGGGAGTTGTTTAATGGCTAGACTTAGTTGCGTGTGACGAACATGTCCTGGAGATTAGTTGTGTAACCGGGAGAATACAGTCCACACTACTGTGCTCCATGTCTCTGAACTGTGTGCTTAGAAACTGAGAAGACAGCGAATTTCATGTTGTATGCTTTTAGCATTGTTTTTAAACAATTAGAAAAAAAAAAAGATCACGTGTTGGAGTCAGACCAATGTAGGGCCAATGCGGGCCACGGATTGGAGGGCTTCTTGTCCAACTTCCCAGTCCTTTTGCTCCCTGTTCGCTCTGAGAGGAAGCCTCCTCAGCAGCATCCCTGGTCCGCATGACACAGACTCTGTCAGGGCCAAGTTGGATGCTCTTTGAAAGGTGCTTATTAGGCGACATCGTAACTACTTCTCATGCTTAGCCCTTTCTGACCTCCTTCGAATCCCTGGTTCCACTAAAGCATTTGTCTAAAGGATGAAAGAAAGAACTAGCAGGCAAGTCTTCCTTACAGAGTCATGTTTTCTTGGGAGTACATGTAGGGGCAGGATCAGGCTTGGGCTTCACTTCTGAGAAGTTGGGTGCAAACCCTGCTTTTCTCCTCGGTTTGCCTAGCTCTGACATGGGGGTAACAGTTGTTCCCTGTAACTGCTTTTCACTTCTATGAGTGGATGCAATGCAGACCAACGTGGAGCTAGCTAGGAGCAGGGCCCCTCTGACTTGATTACCTCAAGAAAGCAGCCCTCCTCAGCATCACAACAGGGAAGGGCCTGGGGTCCCTTGGGAACCTCTATGGTAAATTCTGTGAACATTTAGTTTCAGTGGTGCTCAGGAGACACTTGGACTGTTGTCTGTTTTCTGCATTCATTTTGAGCCACTGTGACCACAATACCTGACATAGATAAGGAAGGAGAGGGTTTTTGTTGTTGTTTTGTTTTGTTTTGTTTTTAAATTTGGTTCTTTCTTTCGGTTCATCATGGCAGGAAAGGCATGGAGGAGAGAAACTCACTTGGTGGGAGAAGGAATGTACAATGAAGGCTGTTTGTGCCATGGTGGACCAGAAACTAGAGAGAATATTGGAACCTCTAAAGGCCCTTTCCTATATGATTTATTTCTGCCAGCCACACCCCACCCTCTAAAGGTTCCACAGAATCCCCAACTAGCCCTGATACCCAGAGAACCAAACATGAGCCTGTCCGGGCCATCGCAGGTTCAGATCATAACAGCTCTGTTGGTAGTTGCCCACATAGCCCTCTCTATGGGACTGAGTTTAACTGTGAGCCATGCTTTGTGTCCAGAGTTTGGGCCCCTGTTTGGGGTCAGTTTCTCTATTAGCTGCAGTGAGGAAAATGCACCACTCTGTCACATCCCATAAATACATCTTAATTGCTTTTAGCTTAGAAGAAAATTTAGGTTGGAATAAATGCTTTCTAATAGATGTATAGCATACTTATTTTTATACTTGCACAGATAGAATATATAAAAATTTCTTATGGACAAAGCAGCCCAGAAAAGGCCAAAGGGCCAAAGATCCGTGAATGTCACGATGCAGCCCTGCTGTGCCCCCATGTCAGAGGCTGGTTTTGGGTCCCTCAACCCATACTGATCTGACTTGCCCTCTTTTCTGTTCCTATGGCAACTGCCATCTGCTCCCATCCCCACCATTATTTAAGACTTGGTACATTTTCTCTGATATTTAATTTATGCTGTGAAAAGCTCAAAAGTGTTGTCTGGAGTCCACAGGAAAGAAGGTTGTCACTAATGAGTGATGTCTGTCCTAGACTTTGACCGAGGAGGGGAGGCACAGCCAACGTGCTCGGTTTGCACCTATGACTGATACGGATTTCTATTTCCAGCCTGACTACAGACTCTGTTATAATGGTATATGTGCTTTACATGTGTTGAGCATACCATGCTGAAAGATCTAGAATGTCTCTTAATTCCTGGTGATTGATTGATTGATCAAAGCAACATCTGTGTATATACTCTCTATACTCGATATCCCTTTGACATCTTTCCATTCATCTTTTCTTCACCAGACGTCTGAACAAGAACAAGCTCCAGGTCCTTCCAGAATTGCTTTTCCAGAGCACACCAAAGCTCACCAGACTGTGAGTAGCATTCATGTGTATTCTCTATCTTGCGTCTCACCTGGCTTTGGTCTCATGGACACTGTGGTTGTTGTGGTGTATGGTATCCATGCCATATGGAGCTTCAGAGCAAAGTCTGCCTTCTAGCTCCTTCTATCAGAGCTGGGTGGCTTTAAATGACCAGTGAAGAGTAGCAATGTGTGGTGATGGATTTTTTTTCTTTCCCTTGCAAAGAGGGAGGAAGGTCTTCTATTGGGACTGAATTTCCTGCATGGAATTTCCCCAAGAGGGGTTGAGGTGACTATTCGTCAGAAGCTGCCTGTGTGCGTTTTTAATATCAGTCTGGACTAAGCTCACTACCTTGCTGGTTGGAACAGTCCCTGTCCATGGCTCACGTCTTGCCATTGACAGTCCAGGAACTCTGGCTCTGCAGGCCTATGGTTTGATGGGAAAATAAAGAAAATTTGATTTTCACATTATTTTCCAGATTGATTTGGGTGCATATATTCATTGTGACAGCCTGGAAGCTTGGGAGCTTGAGGTGCAGACTGTGGCGGAGACTGTGACTTATGGATTATGGGTGTTCTCTGCAAGTACTAGTTATTGACAGTGAACTTGAAATCCCGCTGGCAGTGGATGACGGGTGAGCTATGCTGCCCACAGGCGCTCTGAATGGAACAGCCCAGAGTCTGACAAGCAGAGTCATAGCCTGACTGAGAAGACACTAGCATTACTGGGGCGGCCCCCATGTTATGGCCACCAATCTCCTCCTTCCCCATGGCTGGGTTTAATGCCTACTTATGCAATCAAACCGTGCATGTAGACTGGAATAAACTGGAAAATAGGAAACACATGTCACTGTGTGCACTTAAGCCCTGAATTAGGAATACATACTTATGTATGTGCGTGTGTATAAACACACATACACATACACACCATGCATATAAATACATTTTCAAAGAGCAAGAAGAACGGGCCTGGGCAGGCTGGCGTGCAGCGGGCCAGTGGTCCTGTTGGATTTCTGCAGGACATACATGTGCTTGTCGCTGGTCTCGTCTTTCTGTGCCTGCCATGTCTTCGGTTCTCTTGTTCACCTAGTTAGCTGACTTTGCTAAAAGGAAGGAAGGAAATGCCCTCCCTTTCCGTTCCTCCAACCTCCATCCACCTGGATGGGCGCATGGCCGGAGGAAATGCACAGCCTGGTTGCCTAACTCAACAAGCAGTGGACCCGCCACAAACCACCCTGATTTTTTTTAACACCCCTCTTACCTGTGCAGGCACCACTGGGTATCCTTGTAGCATTGACTCCTAGACTCTGATGGGTAACTAAATCCTCAGCTGCTTGAGTCACTTACATAAAATTGAGAGATATTTGTATTTAAATGACCATGCAGCCTTCCCCTCTACCTTAAGTCATTTTGTAGACTTGTCACTCTTAACGGAATGGAAATGCTATATAAATAGTTGATGTATGTGTTAGAAATGCTGACCAAGAAGGTTTGTGCATGCTCAGTGGAGGTAGAAATTTTCTCTCTAGAATTTCCAAGCTTGATAGTTTTCCCCACAAAGGAGGAACTAGCCGAGACTCACTCAGTGTGCCCTGAGTAGCCATGTGTCCCTCAAGGACTTCATTGCCACTTACCGCCCCAGCAGCTGCCGATCTCCTGGCATCTCAGCCTCAGTTTTGGGGTGGACGAAGGCTCTGGGGGCTGCAGCTGCTGATGGCTTTGCGGGAGTGGAATCGGGGTCTGAGGACTCAGTAGGTTTAGGTGTCTGCTGGGTTGTTTTCTCATCACAGGTGTCTCCCCGAAACCACCAGGCAATGCCCATGTTGTGCCAAGAGCCCTGAGCCAGAAAGAGACGGTTCAGGAGTTGTTAACCAGTGTCTGGGGTGCTGGCTGTGAGGCCCGGAGCTGGAACGCATTGGTTATGTTCTAATGGCCCTTTTCTCATGTAGAGTTTGGAGAGCCCCTTTGTCTTCTGTGCCTAATGGTCTTCATCAGTAAATGGAGCTGCCTCTCCTCCCTTCTCCTAGCCTCTCGGGGCACCTGTGAGCACCCAGTGAGATAATGGTGTAAACTGTCTGCTTCCTAGGGTTGAGAGAGCTGGGAAAGTTGAAGGCCAGAACACCTATAGTTGCCTCTCCTGCTTTTGTCCTTACCACCTCTGCTTCAGGCGTGGAGGGGGAGATTTGAAGTCGCAGTGGGCATTGAGATAAATTATACCAAGCTTCTGCCTCCAGCCAGAGAGCTGCAGCTGTGAAGGCAGAACAGTGTTCAACTCGTTTGGTGATCATCCTTCTGGGATTCATTGGCCCAGACACAAAGACTGGCACAGATAGGCACTCAGTGATGGCTGACTGAGTAGGTAGATACATGAATGGTATGGGCCCAAGGATACAAAGAGTGTTCTCTGAGATGCGTGACTCTTTTATTTACCATTCATGCATTCATTCATTCATTCATTCATTCATTCATTCACTCACTCACTCACTCATTTATTCATTCTGCTTCCTTTGGTTATAAGCCCTTTGCTCTGAGGACGGGAGCAGAAGATATGAAGGATACTTAGCTCCTTCTGTGCCCAATCCTGACACATTCTGACTGACTGTCAAAGGCTGAGAGCTAAATATATAAATATATTCTAAATCGAAGCAACTATATTAACCCAGGTTGGAGCGATAATCAGCCGCTGCTTTTGCTCTTTGGGCTTGATCTTTGATTTTTCTTAATGGCCCCATTATGTCTTTGTCTTATTTTGTCAGCCACTCCAGGGCCTTTTTGGAAGGAAGCAGGGTACAAATTAGAAAATCAATAAATGTGCAATCATGGGTGTGTATACATATGCCATCAGCTCTGCTAGCAAAGAACTGTGCCGCTCAGGAGACACGGCAAGCCGGTTCCCTGGGGACGCAGACTCAGCATGGGCCATGCCCCCAACGGGTCTGTAGCGGGCTATGGGAGAGCGCAGCAGCGCTGGGCATTGCTCTCGTTATTGTCTTCACATCCAGTGTTTATCCTGAGGATAGTTTTATAAATTCTTGGAGAGTTTCACACATGTCTCGATGGGATGTATTGGGATCATATTCAGCAACTCTTCCTAACTCCTCCCAGATCCACCCGCTTCACCCAACTTCAAGTCTTTAATTTTTCAGTAGGCTAACCATTCCTGTCCCTGCGACTAAATACTTGACAAGCAGTGACTTCAGGGAGAAGGTTTATTCTGACTTACAGTTTAAAGGGACACACGCCATCCTGATGGGGAAGGTGTGGTGACGGGAGCTAGAGGCTGCTGGCCCCATTGCATCCGCAGTTCCAGAGTGGACAGCAGATAGGAAAGCAGACTGTGCTGTAGAAATCTCAGTTCCTGCCCCACCCCCGTGACTCACTTCCTCTAGAGAAGCTCCGCCTCCTGAAGGCTCCACAACCTTCTGAAACGGCATCGCCAGTTGAGACTTAAGTGTGTAAAAATCTGTGCCTGTGGAGGACATTTCACATTCAGACCACAACATGTATCTTCTGGAAAGGCTGTGGTGGTAGACAACGTGTTTGAAGTGCAGATGAAAAAGAGAAGCCATAGCTATTGTTGGCTTCAGCTCTATCAATAATACCTCTGACTAATGAGGACCAGAGATGAGGCCAGAGTCCACTGAACCCAGAGGAAATCTATCAGTCCCCGTACCTGAGGAGTCCAGCGGTGGTAAGGGCTCCGGGAACAACTGGAGGCAGGGCCTAGGAGATACCAGGAGGATTTCATGTTGCATCCTTGGAACAGTGGATGCCCTGGAAGTCAAAGCAGAAAACTCACAGTATGCTAGTTTTGCAGTCCCAGGGAACCCTGTGAACAGTCTGGTGGAAAAGGACCAAGGGGAGCTGGGAGCTTGCTCACAGGGACTGTCGAAGGGGTTGCTCACTGCTAATGTGACAGTGTCCTCTGATCAAACCAAGTGTGGTCCCATGTTCATCCCACTATTGTTTGGACAGTAGGTTCCCTACAGAAAGTGATTGTATGCGAAGACACAGCAAGGTATGCCAGTCATTCACAATAGCCGTCAACAAGTTTATTGCGCATCTACTCCACACAGTGTTTTCAATGAGTGTTTCAGATCCTTGCAGTAAAGCTTTAAGATAAGAGCACCAGGAAACACCGAGTGCCAGGTGCTGTTCAGAGCACTTACATCTGTGAAATCATTCGGTTGTCTTGGCAACTCTGCAGGGTAGGTGTTGGGATTCCTACTGTGGTTAGTGGTGTTCTGTGAGAGAAACAGAGGCTCAAAGGGCTTGATGAGCTTGCCTGCCGTGGTTCTGGCAGAATCCAGATCTGACTCTGGATAACTCCAAACCAGAGAATGATTTTCTCCATCTCAGTGAGTGTGTTTCTAAGGTCACCAGTATTCCCATTTCATGGGAAAGTAAAGCTCGGTGAGGTCAAATTACTCCTCCGTAAATCCCGTAGGTCTGAGGGGTAGCCCCTCCTGAGAGCTTGGCTTCGGTGTTTGGCTTCAATCTTCACACCAATATTACCCACAAACCAATGTCAAATCTACTTCTAAAGCCCAGGAAGTGGAAAGTATGCTAGCTTTCCATCCCTGTAGCGACAGACTGACATCATTAACTTATAAGGAGAAGGGCTCTTTAAGCTCGGCTTTGGAGGTTCTAATCCATGACAGAGTGGCCTGGTCATTTTGGACCTGGGACAGGTCAGTGAGCCATGTGTGGAGCATATGGAAGAGCACAACCTCATAGTGAGGAGTCAAAGAGACAGAGGGAGGACAGTGGGATGGGGTCTGCGCTGGACAGTTTTTATGTCAACTCAAGCTAGAGTCGTTTAAAAGGAGGGAACCTCAATTAAGAAAAAATGTCTCCAACGATCCAGCTGTACGGCATTTTTTCTTAATTCGTAACTTATGGGGGGTGTGGGGGGCGACAGCCCATTGAGAGTGGTGCCAGCCCTGAGCTGCTGGGTTCTGTAAGAAATCAGGCTGAGCAAGCCAGGGGGAGCAAGCCTGTAAAGCAGCTCCCCTCCATGGCCTCTGCATCAGCTCCTGCCTCCAGGCTTCTGCCCTGTTTTAGTTCCTGTCCTGACTTCTTTCAGTGATAAACAGTGATGTAGCAGCAGAAGCCGAATACACCCTTTTCTCCCCAAATGTGTTTCATTATAGCAATGATAATGCTGACTAGGCCAGGCTCTCAGGGCACCTGTATGGCTCTGCTAAGTCCTTATGCTTTCCCACCATCCCACACCGCCCTGCCAACTGTGGAGAGTGGAAGTTATTCTCAGTTATGTCTCAGGACTACAATGGGCCTATCACATGTCCAAGTGTTTCTCCCGGGCCTTTGATGGTCACTGTCCCCTTTCTGCTCTCAGATCTAGTGCCCTCCAATTGGGGTGTACACTCATGATGCCTGTGTTCCCCAAGTCTGTTCTCAAGTAGAAGGGGCATGGCCTGGGTATCCCACTGCTACAGTCTACACAGTGCCAGCAAGGTCTCTGCCTTGGGTGCTAAGTGGATCTGAGCTCTTTGTATACTAACAGAGATTCCCAGTGAGCTGAGGCTAGGAGGTGATGAGGAGAATGAGCTAAAGGCTGCCCGTTATCACTTTGCGAACAATTCCCGTTGGTCTCAGGCAGGTATCATCAGGAAGGTAGATAGTAATTAACCAGTGTCTCTGGGGTGTTGTGAGGGTGAATGGGTACCACTAACCATCGAATACAGCACGTAGTATGTGGTCAGTGAAAGACTGCAGTCAAGTCTTGCTAGCTAGTGAAGGGAGCAGTGTGCATGCTGGGCTTTGGGGTCTGTGGTGTGAACACTTCAGCATCTAGTAAACAGTCCAGATTCCAGCATAGGAGAGGGCTGGATAAGCAATACACGTGGGTTGGGAAGACCCAGCTCCTATTGGCTCTGCTGCTCACAAGCTGTGTGTTCCTAGGCACGTTACTTTGCCTCCCTGGTCATAGTTCTATTCTGCGGAGAGGACAGGATGGCCCGTGGCTTGTTTTACCTCCTGGAAGCTATTGATTTATTATTCCCACCTGCACTTGCGGCTTTTGCTTTTAGCTGCACACAGGTGAGGTAGGGTAGGCTCTGGGGCTATTAAATGCTAACAAGGTAATGTTGCCCTAAATTCACTAGAAGGAGTGGAAGGCGGGGTAAAAACAGTGATTAAAAGACATGGGTTTTTCCAGATGGCACAGCATTGCACAAGCTGAGGAGTTGACCTTGTCACTGGAGGTTGAGCAGACTGCTAGGTCACCTGTCCTGGATCCATGGCCAGCGCATCCCTTGAGTACTAGATAGTGGGTAGCCACGTTAGCAGTTGTGCTGGCGTGACAGGGGCTCTGATTATTCTCCTCTCAGTTCATTGAGGTGTTTGACAGCTTTGAAAACATGACACTGGGGTTAAGCCCACTGTCACTCACTTGGAGCAGTGGAATTGTGAGAGGCTCCGGAAGTTAATCCCCAGGCAGCAGGAAACAAAGCAGAAGTGGCCAGCGAACCCCGAACCCCTCTCTGAGTCCCTGGGCTGCTGCTGTGGCCAAGTGGCATTGCAGTCTGAGAGAAAGGCCACGAGGCATCCATTTCCAGGAGCTTCCAGTGCTGGATTGCCTCTGTGTGTTCATTGCCGCCATCTCTACCTCTGCGGGGGCCCACTGTGCTCTGTTTCATTGTCCGTCTTGTTTATGTCTGTTCTAGATCCCCGCACTAACTGGAAGCTGCGTTCCTCAGTGTGTTCTATCTCTTTGAGGCAGCTCAATAATCAGAGCAAAGAACAGGGGCCTGGGGCCTTCCAGACCTAGCTTTGAAGCCCACCTTCTGATGACCTTAGATGTGTAACCTCAACTCTCTCCATCTCAGATGTCCGCTCCTCACTGGGGGTGGCCATCACAGTTGCTGGCCAGTCTGCTGGGCCTGCCATAGTGAGTGCAACGGACTATATGACTTGAGCTACAGAAACTATGTCTCTTAGTTCCAGAGTCTGGGTCCAAACTCAAGGTGGTGGTCGGCTCTGTCTCAGTTTACAGGTGGCTATCTCTACACACCTGCCCCTCTGTGCATTCCTGTCCTCATCTTTATAAAGACATCAGTCTTTTTGTCTTTATGAGGACACGAGTCATACTGAATGGGAGCCCCACCCAAATGGCTCCATTTTCAGTCAAGATCTAGAGTCCAAACATGGCTGCACTCGGAGGTCCTGGGCCTTGGAGCATCATTCAACACATGAGGCTTGGGAGATGGGAGACACAGTTCAGCCCACTGTGCTACTAAGGGAGTTTTGCAAAGTTAATAGGTCAGGTGGTTCTTTTCTAGATCTCAGCTTTAAGAGATAGACACACCAGTGACGCAGTTTATCGGTAAAGAAACAGAATCCTAAAGATTTGAGCAGCTTCTCAGTGTCATGGTGCCAATCGTTAGTAAATCCAGAATGCAAACCCGAGCTTCCTTGATCTCCGGGCTCAGATTCCTAAGTAGATTGGACTGTTGTTCGGAGAGGTCAGTGAGGGAAATGCCAGCCGCCTGGGGGTGGCTTGGTGAGTGCTGAGTCCTGAATCATCCAGAGGCTCTCCCTGAACCCTGCCTTGCTGACCGACTGGAGCCTTGAACAGCGGAAGTACCGTCTGCAGCTCACGGAGCCCTCTGCTGCCGCCGCCTTGCTCTTCCAGTTTCTCATTCGACGTTAAAACATAACCACATGCAGTGTGGGTCTCTGTAAAACTCCGCAGTGCTGTAAAAGCAAAGACCCAGTGGAGAAAACAAAAGCCACGCTAGCCAGCTTTCCGCCAGGGTCGCTATCTGATGTGGTAAAATGACAGTATGATGGTGGGAAGCCAACCCATGGGGATGGTGAGGCTGCAGGCATTGGCGCCTGCCTGGAGCCAGGAACTCGGAGACCTGGGTGGTCCTCATGTGCTGCGTTGCCTTTGGGGGATTCAGTGTCGTGTCTAGAGAAGACTAGATGGAGTATGGTCTTCTGTATGACCTACAGGCTATTGGGGTAGGAGTTGCAGGGCATAAGGTCATATTCTCTGGGGGCATGGCCAAGCAGAGCTCAAGGGACATGGACACAAAAGCTGCATCTCTGCTTCATCCCACTGTAGTGTCCCCTAAGTCCCACACTGTAGGAAGTAGGGGCTTCTGTTTGGTTTGTGAAATGCCTGGACACATGCTTGAAGACATGTTTCCCTTCCAGTCTGTGTGGACAGGTCATGAATAACGGTGGGTACCACATCACTCTTGATGTTTCTATTTTGTAAGCATTGACCCCACTTCCACCCTGTCTTCATCTCTGTCCCTGTCTTTCTTCTTCTCAATCTGTGTATTGATTTAAGCCAGAACCAGGAGAGTAGGCATGGAAAATGTAAAGTGCCCTCTCCTCCATCAGGAATTTGCCCAACTGAACACAGACACCTTTGGACTTCACCATAGAGTTAGTTAGGAAGCTAGTGTTTGAATTGTCCTGTAAACTTCTATAACACATGATATTGGAACCAGGAGTAAACATTGTTTAAGAACAGTGGTCCCAACCTTCCTAATGCTGTGGCCTTTTAGTACAATTCCTCATGTTGTGGTGACTCCAAGCATAAAATTACGTTCATTGCTACTTCATAACTGTAATTTTGCTACTGTTATGAATCATAATGTAAATATCTGTGTTTTCTGATGGTCTTGGGTGACTCCTATAAAAGGGTAGTTCAACCCTCAAAGGGATTGCGTGACCCACAGATTGAGAACTGCTGGTCTAGTCTAATGCTTCTTGAACTTGACCTGGCATCTAAATTGTTTAGGATCTTGTTAAAAGTTGGTCTCTGGCCCCATAGGTCTGAAATGGCACCTGTGAATCTGCATTTCAGACAGTGTGTCAGGTGATGGCTGCTGGCCCAGCACAGCAAGGGTGGGCTCTAGTTCTTAGCAAACAGGAAAGATACCCCTCAACGCTGACTCCTGGAATGTGCACCCAGGATATCAGGCTTGTTAGGTCTGGAATGGACGTGGGTATTTGACTTTGTAAATAGGCATGCTAGGCAATGTTGGATGTGTCACCCGTGGGCATACCTTAGGAAGTACCCATCAAATATAACCCCTGCTATTTTATGGGGTTGTGGAAGAAAAGGAACCATCCAGCTGTTGACTACCTACTTTTTGCTACACACCAAATGCGTGTTCCAGTGCCTCATAAGAATCCTGCAATGAACCCATTGTTACTCCCATTACACAGAGGTTGAAATAGGCCTACACATCTGATCTCGAGGAGTAAACCCAGGCTGTGCTAACTCACAAGTCTTAGCTTTATTTCTCCACCCCGTGTACCTCCCATGTTGAGGGGTTGCTTTAAAGGGGTTGAGGATGGGGAAGACAGAGGGAAATCATATATTAGTGAAATGATTCTGACTCAGTACTTTGAGTATACATGCTCACTTATATGAACATATATGAACCTTGCTTGTATCAGAGATTTTAGATATTCAGACTTGAAATATTAAAAGAGAAAAATCTAGAGACTTAATGCTGGCAAGTAGGCCTTCCTAGAGCCCCTATAATTTATCAGAGGTAGGAACTGGGTTTTACATATTTAGTCCCTTTAGCCCTTTGGGTGAACAGAAGAGTTTTCTAAAGTGATCAAGCTAGAGAACATTCTAGCAACATGGAAGTTGTTTTCAATCTTTTTTTCTAAAAGGCAAAGAAAAGTGAGCTGTGAGTTTACAGTGCTTTGGAATTGCAGAATATGCTTGTAATTTTTACAATTCTGCACAGACTTCTTTGCCACATCTGGTTGATATTACCGGTGGGGATATATGGGGGAATAAACCATGGGTTGGAATGTGAAACATCCCACAAAATGAGTTTCTTATAGGTCGCTGCATGAAACATTTTGAGTCTCTCTTGCTTTGGAAGGGTGGCTTAAGTGATTTCATGGATTTAGTATTTTCTTTGGTTGGAAGGTAAGAAGTTTTGTTGGTTTACCTGGTGGGGGTTCCAAGATGGGTTTTTTGAGGATGTGGGTGCCACTCTCCAGTCATGCCATGTGCTCTGGTGAGAGAAATCACCCTACAGGGAAGCCAGAGAAAACTTTGTCAAACAGCGCTGGACAGAGGTGGTTCCTTTGATAGCGAAGCCTTGGGGGCTGCTGAATCGCTGCAGGAAAAGGAACTTTGGGGAAGATGTTACCTGTGTGAGGGCTTCGGCAAAGATCCTGAATCTTGGCTGGTGATGCTGAACAGCTGATGGTGAGAGCAACTAGCTTCCTGGTTCGCGCAGGTGAAAGCCTTCGTAGTCCAATACATTCTCTGTGCTGTATATGCAAATAAGTGAGTTTTTCCTCCCATTGGAAAAATGAGAAGAAGAAAAAAAAAAGAACAGATACCTAGCTATCCTCTGGATTGTCAATTCCTTGTGACATTTCTTCCCAGTCCCCAGGAACAAGACTGTGACCAGGGACACCTCGAATGTTCTGGATACCCACAGGATGTGTGTGTTGCTCCCCTGTGTCAGGGTGTTGAGTTTAGAGCCCAGACCTGTCCAGTCAGCCCAGAGGGTGTGACTGTGGGCTTCTTGCCACCTGGCTCCTTCTCTGACTTCCTTGGCCGAGACCCACCTTCAGAGTTGGAACCCTGACAGCCGAGCTCTTGCTGCACAATAGCAAGGCTGCTCTCAGCACCCTGCGGCATGTGGTAGAGTTGGCCAACTTCGGCAGGGATTTGTGGCCATCCCCAAGAATGCGCAGATAAAGAGTGTAGTTTGGGTTACAGATGAGAACCCAGAGTCAACGTTCATGCACGTCATATCATCTTCACGCTCTGTAAGAGGTAGACACTGCTCAGGAATCAAGCATTAGGGTGCTACTGCATTCTGCATAGAAAAATAGCCTTTGCAGGTGGGCAGACCCCAAGCACGCTTTCTCGGATTATCTGAACCATGCAGATATAGCCATATCAAATAATATTGGAATAATATTCTCAAACTACATTCAGCACCAACACAAACATTTCTAAAGAGCCCAATCATCTCTCATTTTCAACCAATATTTGGAGAATTCTAATTTGATGTGCCAGATTCTAGCATTATTTCAAACTATACACACACACACACACACACACACACACACACACACACACACCTGTAATATTCCTTTCTCCTAGCTTTCTTAGCGGCTCACAGTCCTAAATTCAAACATTAAAATCCATTTGTAAGGTTTACAGTTCATTTACAAGTCTTGGAGACTGAGGCCCAGAATGAAAGTGTTGACATAATATTAACAACAGCAAAACTATGATAACACAGCGCTGTCCAAACCAAACAGAAATGGAGACGTTTAAGTAAATTTCACATTCCTTGCCTGGATTTGCTGTGCAGGGCCTGTGATTTTGATTCATGGTTTAGAATAATATTTTAATGTTTAATTCATGATGTGTTGTTCTTCCCATCACTGCTCTGTAAGTCTTCCTTACCTTGCGGATGGTGATGAAGTCTGCTTGGAAGCATGGCTTCCCCTTGATTGACACTCCCTACTGTGGAGCCAAGAACTCTCTCCCTGGTTGGCCAGGTAGGACATCCTGCCAGGGAACCAGTGGTTTGACTTCTCCTGGTTTATCTAGAGCTCTGGACTTGGATTTTTACTTGACAAGTCAGCTTTTGATTGAAATGAACGTGAAATCATGCCAACATTCCCCTGAGCAGGGAAACGCCTCAGTTACAGAAGATTATGTAGCCACTATGAGAAATAACTGATTTCCAGGAAGTAACCTAGAACTGGTCCCCCCATGTCTCAGGTGCTGTAGAAACACCACACTGTGGGCCACAGTGTTCAAGGAAATCCGTGAGTGTTTAAAGCTGAGGACCTGGGTTATCCATATGGAAATACTGGGCCGCATGTTTTGTTTTTTTAATTATGCAGTAATCATGCTATTGTTCTCTATGCAGACTACTCCTTTTCAAAAATGCATGGACAGGGCCAGAGAGATGGCTCATTAGTTAAGAGCACTGGGTGCTCTTCCAGAGAACCCGGGTTCAGTTCCCAGCACCCACAGGTAGCTTGTAGCTATCGGTAAATCCAGTTCCAGGGAATCTAACACCATCTTCTGGCTTCCACAGGTTTCTGCATGCACATTGTGCACATATGTACATGTAGATAAAACATTCATACACATTAAATGAAAGAAAATAAATCTTTAAAAATTCATGTGTACATAACAAGTATACATATCATATAGCATCATGCTTATACATATAACATACCATACCATCTATACACATATACATGTCATACCTCACCACACACAGTAATATCACATTACATACATAATCATACGATATCACACACATAGCAGACTTCACTACATAGCATACCATACCACAAATACCCTTCATCAGAACATGCTCACATACGCATTACACCATACTTATGCATTATAACACACCACACACATACACACATCATGCCGTGCCATTTCATGAAGCATAACACATACACAGAAAAATACCACATACCTATATACTTGCTAGAGCACACAATGTACATATCAGACCACACTATGCCCATATAAACATCATGTCATAACATGTACAGGCATGTATCATACTACACCAGATACAGACAGGAAAAAACAAGAACAAAACTTGTCTCTGTTGGAGAACTGCAGATGGGTAAATGGCATTCCTTTTTAGGCTCTGGACCAAAACATAGGTGTTATTTCACTTCAGTGAAGGGCCCTGGTAAGGCAGCTCCAATCACTGAGCAGTGCTGTGCTGAGTGCTGAGAGCCTTCACGGGGTTGTGAAGGCAGCAGCCAGGTAGAGGAGCACTCTTTGTCTCCTCCGCTTATAATTGGTGTTTGTGGGGCATAGCTGTTGCAGTGGTGGGTCTGTGCAGGGACGGTGAATTGTCACTGCACGTGTTTCTAGTCTCTGGAGAGAGCCCCACTTTTTCCTGTAAGAGATTTGCATGGGTCATGCCTCTGTCCAAGACCGTTAGGGACTTGCATCCTATTTTAGAACAGGACAAGGCATTGTCAGCCACCAGATCCTAAGGGCTCATGCACTGAACAAAATCATCTTAGGAAATAGTCATTATGGCTTTCATTGCTAATGGTGCTCTCTGCAGACCCTCTTCCCTGTGCAAGGCACTTCCTTTATTGAAAAGAGGATGAAGGATGGGAGATCATTAGGTCTAATGAGACCGGAAAGCAGCAGACAGACGGAGAGAGGGCTTCCCTGGGAGCACGTGACTCCTTTCTCCCTGTGGACAGGCCCTGGCGTGAAGGAGTAGGGTCAGAGGGACTGTCAGCTCTGCCTTCACTGTGTGTTCCCAGTCTGTCAACCACCCTTGGTCTCAGCAACATCACCCCAGGAGCAGCCTTGCCTTTTCTCCAGGAGATGCTTACAAGGGCATCCTCAGTAGCCAGCCTGTGTCTTCTCCTGTTCCTCTGCCATCTCATCTATTCAACAGCAACCATTGTCATCTTAAGACAGATCAGACATCCTCACACATACACATTAAACCTTCAAGTGACTGACTGGTCCTGCCAGCTCCAATACCCTACCATCTAGCCGGTTCCTGCCAGCTCCAATACCCTACCATCTAGCTCCTGCCCCTCTTCTTGGTGGTACCGCAGGCCGCTTTCCACCTCCTGTGCTCTCCTGAGCCTTCCTCCTGTTACAGTGGCTCTGATCTCCTCTTGGCAGTCTGTTCCTTCTTGGAACATGCAGATTCCAGATGTCAGCATGTCCCAGTCCTTGAAATTCAGGTCCTGGCTCCAACTTTCCTTCCTCAGAAATCCCTTCTGGCCCCGTGTGTGGTGGGTGGCGATCTCCTTCCTTACTGGGCACCCTCTGTAAGTTGACCCTGGTTGGGTTTCTGTAGAGCACCTCCTGCTACCTGGATTCTTTGGCTCATTTGTTTGATGACTTGTTTACCCCCTGTTCTGTCACCTGTAATAATGTGTAAGCATCTTGGGAGCAGGGATGCTGGCTGTCTTGTTAACTGCATCTTCCACCCTGGCATCTAGCACAAGGCGGGTACTGGATGAAAACACTAGATACTAGATAATGAGAAAAGAAAACCCGGTCTCTTCAAAGTTAACTTTTTCTTCTCATTGTGTGGTCAAAGGGACTTTCTGTTGCAACTCAGAGCTCTTTCTTCCTTCCTTGCTCTGAACAGCCCCAAATGACTCATTAAGAGGGTGCGTGCATGTGCATGCCTACTGCATGCACACACATACACAGAGCCATGTCTTGCATGCTGGAAAGCACTCACATGGAAGGGAGGATGGTGCAGCAGCAGGCAGGATTTCACACTTGGACAGTGGGTCTCCCCTGCAGAGAGAAATAGCTCATGGTGGGATCCCCCTCCAGTGATATGAGCCAGGGCCCAACACTGTGAGCTAAGGAGAGGAATGCTATTTTTGATGATTATTTCAAAGGTCTCGGAATAATATTCTCTGATAAAATGAAATGAGAAGATAAACTGTTGGCTGCATCTTCAGGCCTCATTTGATTTTGGACTTCTAATGGGCATTGAAAGGGATTGTCTAGTTAGTGGAAGCCTCAGCTCAGTGAAGGCCAAAAAAAAAAAAAAAAAAAAAAAAAAAAGACCAAGGGTGATTCAACCAAGGGTGATTCAGACTGAAACCAAACCCTATTCTGAGGGGAAAGAAAGAAAGAAGGAAAGGCTGGATCACACTCATTTACTGAACACTGGCCTAAAGCTCCAAATGACTCTCCTCTTGATCTGGGATCTAAACCAGAGGTTGTCTGAAAGACATCTGGTGAATGAGTCCAAAGCTGAAATGAACCATGTCTTCTAAAATGATTGAACCAGAACCACTCGGGGACATCAAAATATGAATGTTTTCCAAACCCGCTCTCTCTCTCAGAGACTCTGCAGTGGGGCCGTGTAAACAGAAACACTAACCTGTCATTTGCCGCCCTTCTCCCCATCTGTCCCACCCCGCCCGCTTTCTTCTTCCGGGAAACCCACCACCATCCATGTCTCTCACACTGCACTGCAGGATGTAGGCTCTTGGGGTTCTCTTCAGTGAGAGAGAGGTGCTGCTGTTGGGGATGACCTGATGGTGTTGCCATCTTCAAATCCATGTCATGAGGAAGGGGAGAAAGGATTGTCCATTGAGGCTGAGGTTATTAAAAGAATGGGGTGGGGGTAAGGGAAGAAAATTTGGAGGAGGGACAAGGGAAAAGAGAGGGAGGGCAGGAGGGAGGGAGGGAGGGGGGGACAGATTGAGGGAAGATAATAAAACATGGAATGGGAACGCTGAAGAAAGAGACACAACTCAGGCACAGTAGAGGGAAAACAGGAAACTTTGGGGGATGAGGGAATGTGTCAGGGTTGGTTTTGTCTTTTGCTGGACATCCCAAGGCAAATGAAAGCATTTCTCCGGATGCCACGTGGGCCTCAGTTCTGTGCCCAGCTCGGCATGAGCCCTTGTCTTCTCCACCACTCCACACAGTCATCTGCAGCCGATGCCGGAACTGAATGGCACCTTCTCTAACTTTAGAGCAGTGTTCTCATTTTACTGAGTCATACGGCAGTAGGGGACTCCAGATCTCTAGCTCTCAGGTTTCTGGTCCTGGGGTGCAGGCACAGCACCAGCGTACTTGCCTACCTTAGCCATGGTTTCTCAGTAGGTAATGGGGAAATGACGGGTGAAGATTATTAGCTTAGAAGTGTGGAGGATTGGCATTTGCTTGATCTGAGCTAGCGGCTAGCATAGCAACTATCTTTTAAGAAAAGGAATATAGATGCAGGCACCAAATCTACTAGTCCCTGGATCTTATGCTTCTTGGCCACCATACCCATGAGAAATATGTTTGTGATCTTTATGAATCATTTATCTGTGAATGCAAAAGAGATTTGCTGGAGAATCCAAACATTCATCATTCTTACCCATAATGGGCTTCTCGGGGGTTCTATGGGAACATGCTAGTCATGTCACGAACTTGAGATGGGGAATTGGAAAGGCTAAACCTCACTGGAGAGCCAGTCCAAGGAGAGGGTCAATGAGTTAGGTCATCAGAAAGAAGGTCAACTCCCCAATGTCTTCACATTGGGAGAATGGTGGGGCCATCCAAAGGCATGGTGGGACCAGCCATGATGGAAAGGGTAGGAGAAGTCTTCTTAGGTTAAGGAGGGAGAAGAGACCACTTCCCAGAGCTCGCAGCCTTCCAGGCCTGGACACCTGTGAAAAGCCAGGGGATCTGGGGTGTTCCCTTGCTAATTGAGTCAGCCCCAGGAGCATCTCCCTCCCTCCTGCCCTAGCTGGTTGCTTCTCCTTTTTCAGAAATCTGTCCGTCTAAGGAAAGGTTCCCAGCCTGTGACTACTGAGTGCCGAGCAGGTTTTCCTGATGGACAGGCTTGCTGGTGTGCCCTCCTCACCAGCCATATATAACCCACTTACCTGCAGCCAATTAGCCGGTCCTCAGTGTGGAGTCCCAAATTGCTATGTTAACGATGGCAGCCCTCCCTCCCCCGGCAGCACTGATTTCCTCAGCTCAGCGTGAGGGACTTGAGTAAGATCTCTTTCCAATGATATAATTTGATTCCTCCATGGGAAACTGCTTTGGTCTAGCTCACTTAGCACTAAATCTCTCCATAGATAGTCTCATTACTTAATCTTTTCAGAACCCAGACCAGCCCAAGCCTCTTATTTATTTATCTGGGGCCCTGTTTACTCCCCTGTTGTAAATTACTTCTGGCTCCTGGCGGTCTGATTGCCTCAGTGATAGACTAATAGCGGGGAGCTTCTGCGCATGCCTTGTGTGATGAGGCAAATGATACACTTAGCTTATGGGAGAGAAAGGCACCCTCTATTTATTTCAGTGGGGGGAATATTACTCAGAGGAAAGGGTCAAATCATTTACCTCATAGCTGCTAGTGGAAGTGAGTGTAATTACTGACAGAATTACGTGAAACAAATTGGCATGCCTATAAATCAGACTCCCTGGTTCTCCAAGGCAGAGGGGAATTCTGTTGGTTTGAAGGGGCTCTACCTCTCACATGGGGTGGGTTTCTAAGACAGTGTTGGTGGAGAGAAGGTTGGCCAAAGGGGTGTGTCCTTCACTGGCTCCAAACCCTTACAAAACTGGGCAAACATGGTCTGCAGGCCTGTCTAGCCCCTGCCACCTGCGGTTGGAAATAAAGTTTTATTGGAACATGGCCATGTCACATTTGCAGTGGCCTGTCTGTGAGATGTGGTGCAGGTTCTGACAGAAACTGTAGAGCCCCTAAAGCTGCAAATAGTTACAGTCTGACCCTTTATGGAGAATTGATGGACCTTACTCACCAGTAAGCACTCTGTAGGTCCTTGATATCGAGTTGGAGGAATTAATCTGGGTCACTCTTCTGACCTTCTCTTCTACCAGAAGATTCAGTTTCTTGGCAAAGAATTTCCAAGGGAGGTAGACTAGTTATCCCCCCCCCATCTTATCACTTTAGTATCTCTTCATTATGGTGTCTCTCAACCACCTGCCTGGTGCCTTAGTGGACACCATGAACCTGTTTGACAGAAGAGAAAGTGGAGGCCCTGAAAGGTGGAGCATTTTGCTCAAATTTACTCCCTGAGAACTGGGGTTCATACCTTCCTTGTCTAGCTCTGAATTCTTATTGCAGCAGAATTGTCCGTTTCCCTGGGAAAGCGAGAACTGGCTTTGGCAGTGGAGGAAAATTGATCTGTGCTTGGCCTCTCTCGGCAGGAGAGCTGTTGAAAGGGGCCCACGAGCAGCCAAGTCAGGGGAGGCACAGGCAAGAGCAGAAGCAAAGGGGTCTTATTTTATCCACTCCACACTCACTCCGGGGTGGAGAGTGGAGCTGGCCCAAGAGCGTGTTATCACATTGGGCAACACAACAAGGACTCATCACACAACAAGCCAAAACCAGAGAAGGCCTGGATGATAGAGAGCTTATTCATGGCCTTCACAGCCTGTGTGGTGTGGTCTGCTGGAGCGAGACTGTGATCCATGTCACTTCCTTATGAGTTCTTTGTGGCTGAACCGGAAGGCAGACCCTGGTTCTTACACCCTTAGCAACACTTTCCTATGCTTAGGGGAGAGAGAAGCAAAAAGGATTCTCTGAACTTCTGACTTGGATATGAGCAAGCTGATGGGCCCCACAAGCCCATGGAAGTCACCTCTGTGTCTGCGGGAGCTGTAGATGCATCAGGGTGAGGACAGGAATCAAATACACCCCCCCCCCTTTTTTTCTTAAATTTCTGAGATCAGAGCCTGGAGGACAAGAGAAAATGGTGAAAACCAAAGCAAAAAAAAAAAAAAAAATAACAGAATCAAAAACCATAACCATGTGCAGCATTATTAAGCACCAGGTGTTATTCTCAACACCATGGTCTGCCGAGTCCCCAGTGCTCACAGCCATCTGTAAGGTGGTTATTTCTGCTTTGTTTCCTGGAAAAGGAAGTGAGGTCCGGAAATGACAATTGGCTCAAGCTAAAAGGCACATGATGGAGCTGAGAAGCCAATATGGCTGATTCCTTGGCCACTTGCATGCTAGGGGCAGGAGGTGGGAGCCCCAGACAAGTGGCCGAATTACCATATCTCACCTCAGCTACCAGGGCCCAGGCTTTAGCTGTTTCTGAGTCTCCATCGCCACTGTGTAAATGAATGTGGCATTGGCCAGAGATGGAGAGACATTCAAGGGGGTGATGTATTAAGCCTTCCTGTTGTCTGGCTCACAGTTAGATCCCAGCAAGTTCTTCTTTGTCCTCTCCTTTCTTGCCAGCAATGCTAAGACACAAGCCCAGGCTTTCCCGACAGTACCATCACTGTTCTCTGTACTATGCTGAGCTGTGTTGCAAGTGGGATGCTCCAGCCCACCATCAGCCGCTTTCCTGGAGCCACAGTTGTGGACGTCCATACCACAGTCAGAAACCACCCAAGCAAAAGCGGGTAGAGAAGACCGGCTGGTATCACATTTGTTTTGATGGGAATTGAATTCTACCAGTTCAAACTCTCCTCTGCTGAACGTTTTAGTTCAGGAGTGCTAGGCAAACCTGGGCTCCTGCTGCCTCTGAACACTTGTACAAAGACACAAGCATGTGAACAAGCCATGACACACACTTGCCCTCTCCCCTCCCTCTCCCCTCCCGACACACACTCACCGACTTTGTCCATGCCACTCCATGCTCTTACTGCTGACCACTCTCCCAGCCTTCTCTCTCAAGACCTAGCCAAGCTGAGCAACAGTGCTGTATGGGTTTTAAGGAGCGAGCCTTGACTGTGGTAGGGTTATGGCAAACCTGAAATGCAGTAATCCTTGCAAAGCACTTGGTGTAGTGCCTTGAACTCAGCAAATGTTAGCTGCACTTATACAACTCCCAGGGCTCAAAACCTCCCATTCAGAGAAGGCTTTGTGGCCACCTCACTCAGCAGAGATTCTTGCATCCATCTGTCCATGGAATTCTTCAGTGTGGTCATCAGGACCTCATTGGTCCCACCTTTTTTAGTATTTTTGGCATGATTTCAGCACACCACTATTCATCTTTGGTGTTACTAAACAAGATGTTTCCTGTGTTTCTGCATTCTCCTTCCAACAGCACGGTGCATAACCATGCTGTCTACTGGGTAGGTTGTGCACAGAGGAGCCAGTTAATTTACCAGCCTATTTCAAGGAGTTGCCAGACTAGGTAAAGTGAAGGGTTTGGAGGAAATCACTCACTTGTGGTTTTTTTTTCTTCTGCTTCATTATTGCACATTTATTTATTTGTTTTTCTCCTTTTCAAGAGCATGTATGTGTGATGCACGTGCATGTGTGTTTGCATGTTGGTATAGGTGTGGATGCACATGTATACAGGTATAGTCTCTGCATATGTGTGCATGCCATGAGTGTGTGTATGTGTGTAGGCTTGTGGTTGATCTCAGGAATCTTCCATCCTCTTCTACTTTATTATTTGAGGCAGTGTGTCTCAGTCAAGCCCAGAGCTCACTGATACAGCTGGTTTCACTAGCCAGATTACTCCTGGAATCCTCTATCAATTTTTTCTAAGGTTGGAATTTCAGGTGGACCTCCATGCTCTCCTGGTATTCACTCAGGTTCTGAGGATCCAAACTCCAGTCCTCTTGGTTGCAGGGTAAGATTTTGAGCCACTAAAGCCAGTCCCTGCTGTTTCTTTTAAAGAAATTATATGGGACAGTCCCCAGGTGGAATCCTGCCTACAGAGATATTGCATTTGACCTTCACACCTTTTTGTAAGAAATGAGTTGATTATATTTAAAACTAGAGTTGATGGAAAAGTTTAAGTTTCTTTTCCTACCCGATGCCCCAGGGGTAGCATCACAGAGCTACATCCTGACACTCTCTCACCGGGGTACTGCCCACATGTTTACCTTGTAGTACTTATGGCCTTTAGGTTTACAAACACTCCCTTCCTCATCCTCTGGTGGTGTCCCACATACCAGTTCCACAGAGCAGGGCCCTGGCTTCCCGGGATGAGAAGCAGGAGCCTCTCGGTCTCCGAGCCCTTGGGCCTGCTCTGGAAACCAGGAGTCTGATGGGCTTGGGCAATGCTTGCTGTTTCTTCACCCTTGAAAAGCAGGCAGGGCCGGGCGGTGGTGGCGCACGCCTTTAATCCCAGCACTTGGGAGGCAGAGCCAGGCGGATCTCTGTGAGTTCGAGGCCAGCCTGGTCTACCAAGTGAGCTCCAGGAAAGGCGCAAAGCTACACAGAGAAACCCTGTCTTGAAAAACCAAAAAAAAAAAAACAGAGCAGGGTGCCCAACCATAGAAGTGCCTTCGGGTGCTCTGATGGAGCCTCAGAGCCGTTGGATTAGAGGTGGCAGAAGCACGAATCATTCCCACGCGGGAGTCTATGTGATGGGAGTCTATGTGATCTACTGACCTGCACAGAACATCCTCCATCTCCATTCTTGCCAAGCCACATCCATCATTTGGGTACAGGCAGGGAAGCATAGAGAAGACCTCACTCTAGCATCCTCTCCCCTACCCCGGAAGCCCCTTGCCAGGAGGAATTTTCCCCTCTGGGGAAGGTACCCCTCAGCGCCCTGCTCATACTATCAGACAGTTCTTACATGGAGGCTGAAGTTGCCTCATGGTCAAGGTCAGCGCTGATATCCATCCCTCTACCCACAGTCGATGGAGAAATGGCCAGGGCTGTTTTTATCTGAAGCAATTATTCCATCTTGGGGTATTTTTGTGGCCCAGAAGCTTCTCTGGTCTCCAGATCTTAGCAACAGTATTGATTTGGGGTGTGCTGTCAGCTGAACCAGCAGTGGTTCTCTGGCAAGGATCCATTTGTGTAAGGGACACTCCCCTTGCCAGTGATCTCCTCTCTGGTTGTCTAAACTGGGAAAACTTCTACCATTCTCTCTAATTTGATGCCTCCAGAGCCACTGGGCCCAAGACATTCTTCTGCAGAATGGTTAGGAGCAGCTAGCCAATTCATTTTCCCTAGTTGTGTCACAGAAGGCGATTGCTTTATTTATTTCAGAAAAATGTGTGTTTTCATGCAGTGTATACACAGATGCACCACAGAATGATATATGAATCTCCTTTGAGAGTGTCCAGCTTGGATTATGTAATGGTGCCCAGGGTAAAAATGTTGCAAGGATTTTGAGGTCCAGCCAAGCCCACAGAGGCTTTGAGACATGGTAAGCTGAGACCCATGGTAGCAAGTCCTAGATTCTGTCACATCTGGTGTGACTCATGCATCCACTTTGAAGATGATTTGACCTGTAGACTATAGGCGATCAGAGCTGCACTTTTGACTCTTTGAACACCTCACTGTTGTGGAATATTATTTTAAGATGGGTTACATTAGTTTATGCTGTGGAACATTTGTTTTAATGATGCAAAGATGTGTTGCATTCTTTCATGTTGAGTTTGTTTAACTCTGTGAAGCTGTGTTACTGTGCCTGTCTAACACACCCGATTGGTCTAATAAAGAGCTGAATGGCCAGTAGCAAGCCAGGAGAAAAGAGAGGCAGGGCTGGCAGGCAGAGAGGATAAATGGGAGGAGAAAGCTGAGAGGAGGAGGAGCAACAGAACAAGGAGAGGAAGACGCTAGGGGCCAGCCACCCAGCCACCCAGCCACACAGACAGCCACGGAGTAAGAGTGAAAGTAGGATGTACACAAGTAAGAAAAGGAAAAGGCCCAGAGGCAAAAGGTACACAGGATAATTTAAGTTAAGGAAAGCTGGCTGGAAATAAGCCAAGCTAAGGCTGGGCATTCGTAAGAAATAATAAGTCCGTCTGTGTGTGATTCATTTGGGAGCTGGGTGGCGGGCCCCTCAAAAGAACAAAGAGTAAAAGAGAAAAAAAGTAAGAAAACCAGCAATACCTCACTGTCTATGTAACTTAGGAGTCTTTGCTCTTTGGGCTCATACCTCTCTGGGGTCACAGAGCCTAAAGAGAATCTTAAGTCCCTAAGCAACCCCTAAGCAGATTCCTTGGCGGCATGGTGAAGAAAAGGAGACAGGACAGAGTGGTCCCTGGCTCTCTGTGGAGCAGAGTCTTGGGACAATGGTCCCAACCCAGGGATCAAGGAGCATCTATAGTGTGCCTCTCTCTTTCCCACTGTTACTTCAGCATGGTCGAGTAGCCAGGCTTTGTCCATCAGATGATTGTCAGGGCTTGAACAGGATGATACACGCTGTATGGCTTAAGATCTTTGGCTGGTATGCTTTCTGGTGCTATCACAAAATACCTGGGACTGAGTCATTCTGAAAGAATAAAGGCTTGGTTAGTTCACATCTCTCAAGGCCGTGTGGTCCAGATGCCTGCTTCTGGAATCTGGTGAGGGGGCATGGGGCTTATTCTTTCACCATAACCTCAGAAGATGTCACATGGCCAGACAGAGCAAGTATCTTAGTTACTTTTGTTCCTGTGAAGAAACAGGATAAGAAAGTTTACTGGGGGCTTACAGTCTCAGAGAGTGAGTCCTTGACCATCATGGCAGAGAGTATGGCAGCAGGCAGGCAGGCAGGCATGGCACCGGAGCAGTAGCTGAGAGATTACATCTTGAGACACAGGCATGAGGCAGAGAGGTGGAGACTTTTGAAACCTCAAAGCCCTGGTTCTAGTGACACACCTCCCCTAACAAGACCACACCTCCTAATCCTTCCCAAACAGTTTCACCAACTGAGGACCAAGTATTCAAACATATGAGCCTACGGGGGGCATTCTCACTCAAACCACCACAGCAAGTATGCTAGCCAGGCACTGCCTTCCATTCCTGTCTTCTTTTAGTGTTTCTTTGTGTGGTTTGTCTGTTTTGCTGGCCCACCCAGAACTCACTCTGTAGTCCAAGCTGGCTCTGAACTCATGGCAATTCTCCTGTCTCAAACTATCAAGTGCTGAGGTTATAGGTGTGCTTTCATCACGCCCTGTGTCTTCCTCATCTGATAAAGCCACTAACGCAGGGGGGAGGGGTGCAGGGGGGCTAGAGAGATGGCTCAATGGTTAAGAGCACTGACTGCTCTTCCAGAGGACCCGGGTTCGATTCCCAGCACCCACATGGAAGCTCACAACTGTCTGTAACTCCGAGATCTGACACCCTCACACAGACATACATACAGGCACATAAAATAAAATAAAAAAAAAATTTAAAAGCCACTAATGCAATCACGGGCCTCTACCATTGCAACCACAATTTAGTTCTAATTACTACCTTTCAAAGGCCCTGCCTCCAAATGGCATCCCCAGGCCGATCTGAGGATTACATTTCTAGTACTTTGGGGTAAGCCATTCAAACCCATAGCAACAATGAAAAGCAGACCTGGGTTTGAATCTTGACCTGGCCACTTTAAGTCTTGGCCAGCTTCCCAGAGGCTCTGTTTTTTGTCCTTGGTTTTGTTTTCAGGAAGGATCCTAGCACCTGCCTCGTGGAGCTGCTGAGTGGAGAGCTCATGGCCCAGCACAGCAGTTAATTAACACGGGCTCAGTAAACGTTTGCTATTTTTATCGACTGGCTGGTGGAGAGCAGTTTCCCCTGTCAGAAGTCTCAAGGCACAGAAATTTAAACCCGAATTATTGAGCAGCCCCTGTGTGCCGGTAGTCTGCAGTCTTGACACAATAGAAAGCAAGGTTGTCGAATATTTATTGTTTTCTAAGAAGTTATTCTTCACCTTATTAAAAATGGTTTCAGCATGCAGGTTTGGAAATGAGTGCTTGGTTATGGTTTCCAAAGGCATGTAGCTGCTTTCCAGAGACTTCTTCTTCGGACAGAGTTGTAGGAAGGGGTGACCTGTGCTTGGAATGAGAGGCCCAGGAGGACATGAGGGATTGAGTCCTAGGGATTTGGGGCAGAGGCTCTCCGCTTGAGAGGAAACTGTTGTCATGCTGGGCTTGGTTACCAAAGAGCAGAACACTGAGCTTCAGCCTCCAGGGTGTGAGGCCAGGAAGTAGTGTTCCAGGTGGGTTGAGTGCAGACCTAGGTCCTGGCCAGGCCGCCTTATGGAGTTCACCACCTTCTGCTACTTCTCCTCCTTGGCTGATCTCTAGGTGTACAGCTATGGAGTTGCTGGAGAGGGGTCTTGCTGGCCTGTGGAGCAGCAGGACAAAGTACCAGAAATCAGCCTGCCTGGGTTTGAGTCCTCAACTGCTTAGACAGATTATTTGTTTTCATCTGTGCAATGGGCACACTGATGGCTAACTGGGACAGTGACATGGGGTACTACCTGTAATGTATTACAGCACAGCCTGGAACCAAGCAAGCCTCAAGCCGTGATTGCCAGTAGCTGTCTTCTTAACATGGGGTTGTGGGGAAAGGCTCTCGGGAGAATGTTCCAGATTCTCCACGTGACATGGAGTACACAGAGGCCTTCTTGAAGAGGAAGACTCATCATTTTTTTTTTTTAAACTTTCCTGAGTTTTCAGTAGTTATGGAATAAAGCAAAAGCTAAGAACAAGTTCAGTAAGGCCAGGGAGCTACTGGAGTGAGGCCGAGGGAGGCACCCGAGTGCCCCTGGGCCTCTGCTAAGTGCTGCCTGGTACTCTAACAAAGCCTAGCGAGTTCTCTCCCTGCCACCATGGAGGCAGCTGCCACTGCTCGGTGCAAGGCCCTCACACACCATTCTGATCTGGGTACTCAGGACATGGATGGGAGTGACAAAGAGGGGCCAGCCACCCAGCTACACAGCCAGCCACAGAGTAAGAAGTAAAGAAAGGTATACAGAAATAGAGAAAGATTTAAAAAAAAAAAAAAGCCCAGAGGCAAAAGATAGACAGGATGATTTAAGTTGGCTAGAAACAAGCCAAGCTAAGGCCAGGCATTCATAAAAAAAAGGAATAGGTCTTCATATGTGATTATTTGGGGGCGGGCCCCCAAAGAGTAAAGAGTGAAAAAACAATGAACATCAGGCCTGTCTTGTGAGATTCTTAATCTGGTAGGGGATACGTGTGAGAAACAGTGGACCGTGAGGTAGGTAGAATGTGCATGCTTATAAATGCTCTGCAGGAATGTCATGCACAGAAGGAGGTTTGGGTAGGGGGTGGAGGGTGGTTTTAGGTAAGGTAGTTAAGGGAGGCCTCACAAGATGATAACTCTGAATGACGGCCTGGGGAAGCTGAGGCTAAGAACCAAGTTGGCAGCTAAGGAAAGAACACTCTCTCCCTCTGTCCATCCTTCACTCTCTCCTACATTCCATCCTGGAAGTGGAACCCAGGGCTTTGCTCATTCTAGGCAGGTGCCCCATGAGCTGTACCTCTAGCCTGAGGCAGCCCTCAGAGGGTTTGGGAACTTCGGTATGCTGCATGGTTTGCTGCTTCCAACAGCCCTGTGGAGTTGGCAAGGCCGTTCCTCCCGGCTCACACCTCCCCTTGGAAAGGCCAACGGGCCAGGCTACCCTCTACCAGGCTACCCTCTACCCAGCACACTCATCCGCTCACTCTTTTACAGGTAGGTGTGGCCTTCCTTAATCCTCACGGAGTCCAAAAGGAAGGGCTTGATGGTACCTGTTTGAAAGACTGCAGAAGTGAATGGAGCTAGGGACTGCAGCCAGCCAGGGGTGGCCCAGCGGGCGGCTTGCTGGGCAGGGCCGTGGAGAGCGTGGCACAATCTCTGCTGTGGCATGCACAGGGAGTCGGTGTCTGTATTTCTCCCCACATCGAGCCTTGGGGTGCCGTGCATGGGAACGCTGGAGACAGAGCCCGCAGCCGGGTGTGTAGTTTCGCTGAAGTGGAAAGGTAGCCACTGAGTCAGGACCTGCTATTCCTGACAGGGGCTGGCTGGAGATGAAGGCAGCTCGGGCCCTGAGAACGAACAACAGCCACATTCCAGCAGGGAAGGAAGGGTATTGTCATCACCCCAACCCCCAAAAAAACCCTTTTTTTTTGTTTGTTTGTTTTTTTTTTGTTTTTTTGTTTTTGTTTTTTTTATCCAGCAAAAGGCTGGAGGGGCTGGCTGGGGACAGCCCAGAACAAGGCTGAGTCATGGGGTCACAGATCAGCTCAGAGAGAACGGGTAGAAGCCAGGGTTACCTAGTGATGCTTTGGGGCTGAGGAGGAGTATACCATGAAGGAAGTTGGCACTTCAAACAGTCGGTCAAAATGGGGATGAAGCATACTGCTGCTCCTGTTGGTGAAGAGACTATGGCTCCCTGCCGTGCCCTGCTTCTTGAGTTTAGAAGGAAAGCTTGCTTAGTCTAAGGGAGTTGAATTCAACGGGACTGTTTCTATCCATCTTCCTCTTCCACTGCCTTGCAGTTACTAGTCTCTGTGGGGAGTCTGAGGGTGGCATTTAGAGGCCTTCCACAGAAATTCTAAAACAATAGGCTAGACTCACAAATATGTGGTCTGTTTAGATGTCTGAGGTTGCTTTCCCTTGCTTTGAAAGAGAACATCCCAAGCATCTTGATTTGCTAAAAATCTTTCCAGAGCATAAATCACTGGGACACGGATGGGCTCGGGGCTGTCAGAGCTCGCTGTGAGATGGGTCTAGTTCTTTCTCCCATGATCCCTTGCACTCTCCCCTTTGCCCCCTGTCAGCTGGGTCCCCAGGCATTGCTTCTGCCCAAGCTCAGGGGAAAATTAAGAAGGCAAATGTCTCAGAAGCTTCACAGGAAAACTAGTCTGAAAGGGACATGCCCGAAAGATGACGCGTGACCATGTCCCTCCATGGCTCGGGAGACCAATACCTTTTTAGCATTCCCTTGAATAGATAAGGATAAAGTAACGTAGCCACCCTTTCTATCCAGCTCTGGGCCAAAGGCCCATGCTATTGTACTCTGGGCTGATTGCTCATATATCTATCTGTGCATTTTCTTTGATGCAGCTCTGGGCCTCCAGAGCAATGGGGAACTGTGGAAAAACCATAAGGTCAATATTTTTCAGCTGTTTCCCCCCCACACACACATGAGTTATTAGATCTTACCTATTCTTCCCAAAGAAGAATCCCAACTGGGGTGAGGGATTGAGCAGAGCCTGACACAGGAAGCCTCCATCTGGGATGGGGGTAGACCTTAGCTGTTGGGTTTCGCAGTTTAAGGCTAGGCTTTGTAAATTGGGGGCTGTGTATGCAATGTAGATACCGTAGAAATAAAGGTGTTTTGGTTTGATCAGTATCAGCCAGGAATACCTGATAATTCCCTTTCCCGATGATCTGTAGCACCATTTTCTTTTCTTCTTTCCTGTCCGCGCTCTGTAGCTCCCTCCTGAGAACCATCTCCCCCCTATCATGAAATGAATCGTCTATCACTCGGTAGTAGATGTCTGTGCTGACCCCAGCCACTAAGCCCTGCGCCTCTATGTATGAGGCAGTGGCTCTGACTTGATTTTGCCCTTAGAGCACTTAATCTCACCAGGCTCAGTGAGATTAAGTGACTTTACTAAGTTCCACTTGTCGAGATTGGGGTCTGGCTTGCTTTGACCCGAAGCCTCTGGCTCCGGGTGTGTTGACTTCCAGGGTGGTCTGTGTCTTAGGTAAGCTCGCACCCATGCTTGGCTTTTCTACACAGGTAGACGTTCCCATGACATCTAGCACGGTACAGCATATCCAGATCCACCTAAACCTGCTGTGGCCCTGAGCTTACGTTCACTTTGCATGATGACCTTGGGGCAGGAAGGAAGGGACCTAAGGACCTTCTGCTTAAAGGGGAACATAGTGATCCAGGGCACATCTTAAACGTCCTACCTCCCACTCTCTTGGAGGGCTTGTTACAACAAATTGCTGGATTCACTCCCAGAATGGCTGAGTCAGGAGGTCTGGGTGGAGCTGGGGAACTTGAATTTCTTCCACTTTCCAGCACGGTCAGGGGCTCCAGTATGAGAACCACGATTGTAACAGTAGGTACGAGGCAACATCAAATCCCACCTCGGCAGCCAACTGCCTGACCACGGGAAGCCTTCCAAGACTCTCAGGGAGTCGGGAGCATCCCCAGTAAAGAATGCAGAGTAATGCTACCAAGTCATGAAAATTTATGGAATATTCTCCCATTTGCATATCTGCGCTGCACATCACATTTATAGCGTTTCTTTTCCGAGCACTGATGCTCCGTGTGCTAGGCACTGGTTTGCAAATATACACAGTTCCATGACAAGCCCGTGTGGTAGCCCTCTCTCCCTGTTGTCTTTGTTGTGTGGAGATGGAGGCCAGAGCCCAGAGGCATGCTATAATTTACCTGGGCTCACCTGGTGTGCACAGCTGGGCAATAACACTCTGGGCAGTCCGGCTCCTGGTGGCCACCTTCTGTCTCTGTGCAGTATGTGGCTTGCCATCAACAAGTCTTCCCCCTTCCCAGGTAAGCTAAGAATTGCCTGCCGAAGGGCAATGGAACTTCTCTTTTTCTAGTTCCTAGGCAGATTAACAGTAAATGACAAAGAGGCATGTTTTATGACCACTACTTGGAAATCCCACGCCTGGCCTCCCCTCTGATACCAGTGTGGTTGGCCCAGAGTAGCTGTTTTCTCTTTCCATTCGCCCTGGCATTGAAGTTTATCATTGCTCAAGAGGAGGGTGCTTGAAAGAGGCCTGTGGCTGGAGGAGTACAGGAGGTGGGTTGCGGGTCAATAATAAAAGCAGAGAGACCTTTGTTGCTCTCCCATCCAGAGCCTTGGGAGTCTGTCTAGCGGGTGGTAAGGAGGCTCAGCCTGAGGAAGGGCAGTGATGGACAGGGTGGGAGGGGAGCAAATAGTTTCAGCCTGGCCAAGTAACTGAAGCTAAGAGGGCAGGCAGTGGGAGAATTCCAGCTATGTCATGGGAAATGGCTATGGCCAGCGCTCTGATTAGCTGTCGACCACAAATCCCCTGGGATCCTGCCAGGGGTCAGGAGACTGGGGCACCCCTCGAATGCCAAATGGCTTGCCTTATTTTATTGTCAGAGAAGAAGGAGGCAATTTTGTGTGTTATCCCTGTATGTATGCCCTGGCGCTGCCAGGAGCTGAGAGATGGGTGGGGACGTGGGAGGGAGAGGGAAGCTAGAAAAATCCACTTTTCATTCCCCGGGAACACAGAGGCAAAACCAGTACATGCCACTGGGGCCCGGCATGCTCTCAAAGCTGTTTTAGTCACCGCCTCAGAAGCAGTCTGCCCTTTCCTCCCCTTTCTGCAAGGTGACACATCAAAGTCTCCACCTTGTGAAAACCCTAAAAGGGGAAACATTGACCTGGATCCCTCACAGTTGAGGTGCCATGGAACAGTGGGGCTTCAAGAGAATGGATGTCACAGGTGAGTCCCGCAGGGTTTGCTTGCTTGACATCTTGGGCCTGGAACTGAGCGATGACATGTGGAAAAATCAACCGTGACAGCAAATGAGCCCAATGCTGTGCCACACTGGGCTCCTGGGAGGAATAAGGTGGTGTCACTTCATCCCCATAGCTCAAGCCTTTAGAAATGCTTCATTGAGGAAATAAAGGGACAGACTGACTATTTGATTAATTACGTCTAAAAAGATGAGAATTGAAAAACAAATCTCCAGAAGCTCTTTCCGGGATATTTGGTGACTAAAAGTCTTTCTGTGAGCTCTTCATGGTTCCTTGTCATAGCGGAAAGGAACCTTTCTGCTAGTTTCACAGTCACAAGAGTTAGTAGTTCAGGCAGGCCTTCGAGTTAGATAAGTCATGAAATGTGTGACCTTGGACAGATCATTTCTCCAAGTGGCAATTTTCTAATCATTACATGATGAGGATAGCATTAGTGTCCTTCCCTTCAGATTACTAATAACTCCTGTGAATGTTAGCACAGTGACAGACACACTAAAGGAACGTAACTTTTGGAACCAGTGATGCTTAGGATAACTACGAAGGATAGAAGACCCTGCAGAAACAGAATGTATGCAAGTGAAGGTTGATTTTCTATGAACTAAGCATCTGCAGACAGGAAGACCCATGACATGTGACAGATGCTCCAAGATCCAAGTTCTAATACTGTTCTAATTCTGTTCTAATACTGCCATGCTTTGAACTTATCTCAGTTATCTAAGTTTGATCACATACATTTTCCAAAGGCACATGGGAGAAAAAGTAAAGGGGGAAGGTCATGTGACAATAGCACATTTTAAGGAAAGTAACCACATAATGCTCTTATTCCACATTAGCTTAGAGTTGGTGCTGCTTTTTCTAAGCTACAATCTCTGTCTCTTAATTGGTGTATTTAGATCATTTACATTTAATGTAATTATAGGTATGTTAAGTCTGTCATTTTGGTTCTCATTTTCTGTTATTTTTCCTTTGGTTTCCTTTTCTTTGTCTTCTTGTGGGTTACATGAACATATTTTATAATTCTGTTTTGACTCATTTATATGTAGTGTTTGAAACACCTCTTTACATAGCACTTTTAGTGGTCCCTCTAGCCATTACATCGTGTGTGCATCATAGTCTATTGGTATCAACAATTTACCAGTTCAAGAGAAAGTTGGAGACCACACCTTCCTTTATGGCCCTTTACTGTCTTCCATTTGAATACAGTCTTAAATACTTCTGTAAATACACTGAGAACCATACCAGTTTCATTGTTTCTGCTTCAAGAGCCAAACACAATTAGGATAATTTAATAAGGAGAAATGTTTACCCGTCTTTGTATTCTGTCCATTGTTCTCTTGTCTCTGTTCCTAAATTTCTTTTACTCTTTGTCTCTTTAGGATATGTCTTACTGTGACAAATTCTCTTAGTTTTCATTCATCTCAAAATTTCTTGATCCTTTATCTGTATTCTACAGGATATTTTGGGGCGTGTATTCTGATCTAACAGTTCTTTTCTCCAAGCTTCCCAAAATAAAATAAAATAATAAAATAATAAAATGTGCTGCTTTCTTTCATGGTCTCTGATGAGAAACCTGAAGTTGTTTGAATTATTTTCCCTCTGTAGTTACATGGGTAAAATGTGTTTCCCTACTCCTGTTTTTATGATTTCTAAATTTTACTTTTTGGTTTTCAGAAATTTGACTGTGACATTTCTTGGCCCGGGTTTCTCTCAGTTCATCCTGTTTCTTATTGGTTTACCTTTTGAATCTGTAGACTTATGTCTTTTTCCACTTGGGAATTTTTCACCCCTTTTAGTCTTTAGGCTTTCTGAGCCCCTCCCTCTTTTTCCTCCCTCTCTTGATGTGGACGCTGCATCTCTGAGGTTCTCATCATTTATTTTCATTCTATGGTCTTTCCTTTATTCAGATTGGGTAACTGCTGCTCTTCTGGCCCTCCTCCCACTGTGGGGTCTGTTAACTGCATCCTTAATTTTGGTTGTATATTTCAGTTCTCAAACTCCCATTTTAGCACCCTCTTGGAATCTGTTTCTTTGCTAAGATTCTAGTGTTTTGGTTTGTATCAAACATGTTCCTAAGGCTGGAGGGTGGCTCAGCATTTATGAGCAATAACTGCTCTTACAGAGGATACAGGTTCAGTTCCCAAACTGCCTGTTAAGTCCAGTTCCAAGGGATCTAATGCCCTCTTCTGGCTTCCAGGGGCACCTGCATGCATATGGTGAACATAAATTCATGCAGGTGAACACACAAACACATAAAATAAACAAACAGGATATATTCTGTATTGTTCATAGAAGCCTTTGGCGTGTCTCCTTGAAAATCCACATTTGATTACCTTTACGGATTTGTTTTTTTTTCCCTTGTTCACATTAGAATGAGTGATTTTTTTTTAATTAAAATTGAACATTTTAGGTATTATGTTGCATAACTCTAGATCTTCTGGGTTCTGTTGGAGAGAGGGACTCTCCGTTACTGCTAAATGCATGGGGATTTCAGCTCTCCTGTAGGGCCCTGTTGATATTGCCTGGGTAGTGATGGCTTATTACACTGCCCATGCAGCCTCTTTAGGAAGGAGGTTGCTTCATCACTGCTAAGTAGTGGCTTTCCATCTTCTTGACTCATCCCAGAGGTGATGTCACTGGAAGGGAGACACTTTGTCACCTACTGAGACTAAGCTGCGGCCCACACGGTGTTCATGACGTGGTGTAAGGAGAGCGTTACTATCTGGCAGGAATAAGTCCCCTCCCCCAACCTGGTCTCCTGTGGTTTTCCTCAGTGAGGTCTTAGGTATTGTCACAGGTAGGTGAGGATAGAGTATATTGTCACAAGCAGGCCGGAGTAGAAGTCGGGGCTCCTTATTCACTCAGTTGTGATAAAATTGTAGTCGTATGAATTTCTGTAGTGTTCGTAGCTGAGTGCTTAGTGCCAGAAGTTATTTGTTTACTGGGCTGCCTCTTTCCCAAGTCTTTTAATAGCAGCAGCGAACTTCTCCCGTGCTTCTGTCCATCCCCATTGCATCTGCAGACTGCTGGTTTCCCCAGTTCTTCTCTAGAGCGTGGGATACACAAAGAAAGCTAAGAAACTACCATGCTGTGCCTCAGGCCCCAGGCCTGAGTCAGCTTGCCGCCTTCGCTCTCCTGTTAGTTTTCTGATACCTGTTTCATCTAATCCCGGAGCTTTAAATGGAACTCAGTAAAATGAGTAAGCTAAAATGTGTCTCTATCATCCGCCTTGAAATGGAAGTCATCTAAGATGGCTTTTCGAGCCTGTCACCGAGTACCTTGATTGCTCTGACGAAGCAGATGAGACCTCAGATGCTTTGCATATTTAAGTCCACCTGCTGAGTGTTTTTAATGAGTCTACTGAAACTTGGCATTCTGTGCTATCACTAGTGGAATGCGAGATGCTCTCTATCACACTGTTGGTGAAATCGGCTGCAAATAGAAGCAAACAGCGCAAGGCAGGGTGGAAGGTGGGGACAGATTGCCTTCCACCACTACAATCGGAATTCTCTTCTCCTGCATGGCTCAGGACCATACTGTGGGGGCAGGAAGATGATGAATAGGATGAGGTGATGTCAGTTAGCTTTTGGGGAGGGGAATTCATTAGGGCCATTGGATAGGCTCTCTCTCTCTCTCTCTCTCTCTCTCTCTCTCTCTCTCTCTCTCTCCCTCTCTCCCTCTCTCAGTGTGTGTGTGTGTGTGTGTGTGTGTGTGTGTGTGTGTGTGTGTGTGTACACGTATGTACGTACATACACCCAAATATGTATACTTGCAGGTATATGATGGCTTTCTGTATACTATCTGTCTTAGAGGAGGAGGTTTATGTTTTCAGGAGTTTCCCTTTATCGCCAACCATACTGATTTGTGGGAGGGAATAAGATGTAATAAGAACCTCTGGTTTTCCTCTAACAGTCAGAATGACCTGGGCAGCTCCTAATATTGAGCCTGACATTACCTTACCAAGTTTCCTGAGGCTTCTGTGGGCTAATAAATTAGTAAGGTTCTGTGGTTAAAGATGTATGAGAAACACAAAGTTAAAACAAGTAACACAACTTCTTTGTGAGACTATCCTAGAGTCTTTGCTCCGCTGCCTGTACTGGTGTCCTGTGGGTCTGCAGTGTTACGAAGACAGACCAGAGCCTGGATCCACTGTTAGGAACATCGTTCCCCTTAGGTGTCCTCAAGGGACATTTAGTGGGAGACATGGCTGTGGACAAGGTTGAACATTTCACAGCTTTTAAGGGGAGGATCCTTGGAACTAAGCTTTGGCCTTTCTGTTTCCACTGTGCCTACTTCTGGATTCCAGGAAGTCTGAGAAACTTTGTGCCACTGCCTGAGATTCATGGCCCCACACAGCTTATTTTAAATGGAGGAAGTCTTCAAATTCTGCCTTGAGTTTTCTGCAAATAGTTTCTGCAAAAGCCAAATAGCTCTGGCTTCCCAGGGGCACAAACTCATGGCTGTTCTGGAAGATTCACTGTCTTCTTCCTGCCTTCATCCCAGCCCTCTGCACATTAGCACAGAGACCTCCTCGAATTTAGGGATTGTTCACACTGAGTTGATGTTGCTTTGGACTGAGGTATGGGTGTTCGCCAGCCCGTGGAGCGTTGGGTATGCCAGTCAGTTTGTTTTAGATCCAAATTGGTGGTGTCTTTGCACGACTGCATTATGTGAACGTGACTCGGGCCAGAGAACAGCTCAGATGGCTATCAGTTGCAGACACTGGGGGTTGACAGTGGTGGGAACAGTCTTGCTTTGTCTGAGCAGGAATGCAACTTCTGAAAGCTGACTGTGTTGACTTGAACACATTATCCTTTTATGGAAGCAGTGTGTGGATGTGTTTGGTAAATGGACCTTTATCTGTCTCAGAGATTCAGGGCTGCTCTGTCAGCTACCGCCGAGGCTAGCTGCCGAAAACCGCAACTGCCGTGCGTGTTGTGTTCCTTTAATCAGTTGTTGAGCTGGGAGGCCACAGTGACTGCCTTTAATTTTGTCACCGTAGAGCTGATTCTTAGAGGATTTCTCCGTGACTGCTCATAAGGAAGCCTCCATTTCCCGTGAAATGTGGTCAAGTGTCAGAGCACTGTTGCTGAAGGGGAGCCCTAGCAAGGAAGACAGAGATGCCATCATCCTCTCAGCCTGGGCCTTGTCAACCCAAGTGCTACTGCAGGATGAGTCCCCAGGGAAGTCTGCAGGTAGCCTGTCCCTAGTATCCAGCAGGGTTTAGGCCCAAGGAGAAAACTTAGGCCTGGGCGTTAAAAATAAAGTCAGATTTCCAAATAGCATGTTGCAATCTGTTAGTGAAGGTAGAAAAATGTTAGAGTTGGGGTTTATGATAACCACCCCTGTTCTCGCTACCATAAAACACTATCTGCTGCTGCACATTACAGACTATGGTATTTGTTAAGACCATAGAGATTCTGCAAAGGGACACACAAACTACATGATAGAATTCCATGGCTTAGGAAAGGCTCCAAGTTGGATATTGGGCTTGGGGTCGGCAGGAATTATTCAGGGAGAGAAAAATCACAATGTTTTGTCCATTGGCCAAATGTTCCAAGTCAGAGTAGCATAGAAAAAGTGTTGTGGTGTTCCTTACCCTCCTCTAGGCCCCAAATGAAACCAGGGGTGAGTAGAGAACCTGCTTTGAAGTAACTTGTCAACATCTCACTGTGAGTTCTGACCTGACCTTTGTCAGCAGGGGTGACATCCCTTCCCTACAGGCCCCAGGAAGTGGAGCTGGGCTGAAGTCAGAGCAGAGGTGGCTGTGGTCTTCTGTAGGTATTTTTAGAATGTTTTTAATCTGAACAAGGGACAGTGCCATCTGTCCTGGGACCGTGGGCTGGGAATGACTCACAGCAACCCCATGCTAACGTGTAGTGGTCCTCTTTGGCTCCTCGCTGGGGTTGGTGGGGGTATCCTTTTATGTTCTGACAATGTAGCATGTAAAGGATGGAGGCAACTGTGGCCTCCCACTCTCTTCCTTAAGCCCAAGACCCTCACAATATCAGAGGCAGAAATGATAATTTAATTTTATGTTTGTGAATATGGCTTTCAAAATGTATGGACAGAGTTTATTAAAAAATGAAAACAAAAACCCTGGATGCACTGATCAGGCCTGCTGGACCACTGTTTGAATGAGGAGTATAGGAGCCAAGCTGACATGTCTGCACAGTCCTATAGTACACCCTCAACTCCTGCACTGAGACTCTCAGCTCGTCCCCTCAGCATGCAAGACAAAGAATTAGATGTTTGACTGAATAGTCAAAATCACCGCCTATACAAACCAAATGCAGAGTCACTCCCAAGAGCTGTGTTCCTAGACAGGCTCTACAGAGTGTCTTCAGTAGACACTATTCACAACAGTCAACTCCCATTCAGAAACCAAGCTTCCTTCCTTCCTTCCTTCCTTCCTTCCTTCCTTCCTTCCTTCCTTCCTTCCTTCCTTCCTTCCTTCCTTCCTTCCCTCCTTCCCTCCCTCCCTCCCTCCCTCCCTCCCTCCCTCCCTCCCTCCCTCCCTCCCTCCCTCCATCCCTCTCTCCCTCCCTCCCTTCCTCCCATGCCTGCTGAGGTGAATGTACTTGAGGAGCCTGTAGGCGCTGCTGAGATGGTCTCACGTATTGACAGGTTGAGTGTCCCTCTCCACACTCACCAGGCATTCGCTCTCTGATTCGTGAGACAAGCAGCTGTTGCATCTGTCAATACATGCTCTTCCTTGGAGTGACAGATGTACAGTGTTGGCTTTATGAGATTGCAAGATACGAGCAGGCATTGGTTCGAGGTCCCCTGACTTCATCCTGAGGTCTTTCCACCATAACCATGTGGCCTCCCTTGGCCTGCGCTGCCAAGGCTGACCTGTGGTAGTGATAAGCATGGTAGCTGCCCAGGAGAACTGAGAGCCCATCTTCCTCTAGCTTTACACATACTTTGTCTCTGTGGCTCTTAAAACACCATCTTGAGAGCTGGGTGAAGTGCTGCTTGCTTATAATCCCAGACTTTAGAAGACGGAGGTGGGAGAATTGGCATAAATTTGAGGTAGCCTAATCTACATGGTGAGTACCAAGCTAGCTTGGCCTATGTTACATGATCCTGTCTCAAAAGCAAAAACAGCAACAAAACTCAGAGCGTGTTCTCTAATAGTCTCTGTTCTGTGATGAGGAAACTGAACCATAGAAAGACTGAACAAGGTCTCTAGGCTTGGATGAGGCAGGGGCATGATATGAGTTCAGAGCTAGGTGTCTCCAGAGCCATTTTCCCCCATCAGCCCTCTCCCGAGCACTGCTTACGGAGGTAGGAAGAACAGCTCTCTAGACATCTAGCAGAACAGCCTTGGACGTTACCTGGGCTCTGCCTTGTTCTGCTCATAAACCTAGGAAGTGAATGGCAAATGGCCCTGCCATCTCACTAAATTAAGTTCTTAAGAAGGTGACACGGATGTCAGGTGAATGTGCAGCCGGTGCTGACAGGGTGCTCCGACTCTGGACACTGAACTCTCACGGATCATTTGGGTCCCTGACAGGAGGGTTGTCCCAATATCGATTTCCCCTCTGACAGAGCTGTTACTCCAGGTTGGCCTTGAAAGCGGTTAGCTCTTTGTGGTAGTGCACCCTTAAAGAGGTAGGCCGTCACAATCCTGTCTCCCCCAGTGCTCTAAAGCTCAGGGACGGCTCAGAAAGGGGACCTGGGAGCTGCTCCTCGAGAGACGGGGAAAAAAGGAACCCCGCAGGCTGGAGGTACGCACGCTCCGGGCTGTGACGGACTGCAAATGATGCAGTTGGAAACTATAGCGAGAGGACACCAAGGCCAAGAGGAGAGCCTTGCTTGGTGAAAAGCAGGGAGTGGTCGCTGCTTCTTTCTAAACGTTGACCTCAGTGTCCTTGACACTTAGCCTCTCTCCCTCCCTCGCTCCCAGCGCTGATTCCCAACCTGCCACCTGGCTTCCAAGCCCAGAGTTTTGGTGTTGTGGGGAGAGTGTTTTCCTGCTCTGGATCGCTCCGATCCAGATGTCCAGCTGCAGAGAGCTTAGGACTCTCTCTTGGGGGCAGGAAAGGGTTGCCTTTTGTTCTTTCTAGATTGCTAAAGAGTTCATTTCAGTGATGTTTCCAGCACCTGGGGTATGAGTTCAGTCTCGGGTTCCCAAAGGTAAAAGCAAAGTAGTTCTTGAAATCACTGAGCCATTGCTAGGGGCTCTTCCCTATCCCCTGGCCATTCGAAGATCCTGGAGATGAGATCTGTTCTTCAAGGTCAGAGTGCTTTAGTATTGACCCAGAACAGGAGCCAGGTTGCCTGAGTCAGCCATTTGACTTCGTGCATCCCCATGGTTCCACAGACAAAGGGAGCTGGAGAGGTGAGGAGGGACCCTGCTGTTTCAGGTCTCATCATCCCTCTGTGAGGCAGTGGGGGTGGGGGAAAGAGACAGACAGAGGCAGAGCAAGTATGTTTGCCTAGTGAAGTATGGTTTCTGTGTGTGTGTGTGTGTGTGTGTGTGTGTGTGTGTGTGTGTGTGTGTGTGAGTGCGCGCGCAGCTGGAGGAAGAACTATTTCTTGGTTCCCTTTTGGCTGAGACCATTTTCTTTTCCTTATTTAGAACTTTATTTAGACCCAAGTGTCATCTGCTTGTCCCCGAGAACCTGCACAGCCTCATGGCTTTCTCCTTATCTTATTTTATATTTAACCTCATTAGCTATTTGTGGGCCAAGCCTGGACCAGATCATAATGGCAGGCTCACAAGGAGGGGAAACTCTGATGTTTATCTCTGCTGTCGAGTGTCTGGAATAGCAATTAGCTTTGAGGTTCTGGATACAACAGGATATTGTTGGGGGGGGGGGGCATGAAAGTCAGAAGAAAAAAAAAGGGCTAACTTGCAGAAATCGTCATGAAGTCAAAACAACAGTTTTTCTATTTGTAGCTCATATACCCTCATGTATGAACGTCTGCATAGAGTTGCACAGCAGAGAATTAATTTTGCCATTGAGCTGAGTAACCCGGGGCATGTTACACTGTCAGTTAAGAGTTTCTTCGTCTGCAAAATTGGGGGTGAAAGGAGATACATGGTTGTGTAGGTAGAGGCAGCAACCCAAGTGAGCTCGTCCAGCCGGCTGTAGCTAGTTGGTGCTGGGCCACATCCATTATGCTCATGGCTCAGATTCTTGGTGAGTCAGAGCTGCCTAACTTGGGTCATTCCTGGCCCCGGAGGAAAGAATGAGTTGGAATTGGATTGTTAAGGACATTCTCCAAGACTGTCCTCCTCGTTCATGACACTATTGTATAAACAAGTTTTGAAAACTGGTTTACATAATCTGTGCTCTTGACTTCCCAGGTCTTTCGGCACCAGACTCCTTGTGCCTCTCAGGTCTCATAGTCACCCACAAAGTGTGTGCGTGGTGGCCCCTTTCAGCACCTCTTCTCTGTTATAGCCACTAGAGGGTGCACCAGGGGTCTCTGGGGTCTGGGTCTGTTGGTGACAGATTTGGACAGTTCCAAGCCAATAATTGCAGAGCCCTCTGAGGTCAAGAGCCTGGCTGCAGTGTGGATTGGACAGATGACAGGGATGGAATTTGGGAGCTGGAATTAGTGAAGGAGACTTAACTTGGGAAGACGAAAGCCCGTGCTGTACCCCTCCATAAGGGCACACTGGGTGCCTTTGTCTAACGAGAGCGAGTACAATTTGTTTTGCCCCCAAACAATCACTGCCTACAAGATGCTTTTTTATAAGCAATCAAATAAAATTTGTTAGTATCATTTCCTCTTAATTTGTCATGCAATTAGCATGTGATTAGAATCTCCCGGGCTGTGTTTCTTCTGTGTTGGGCAGCTGAGCAGCTGGGAGCCATGAACTTTACGGTAAGAAAGGTCTGCCTTCCAGCCCAGCTTCCTCTGGCCACTTTCATAGCTTCTGATGAGTCAACCTCTGTGACTCTCCATTTTCTCCACCGTGAGAGGGGAGTGATGCTACCACTCCTTTGCAGGACTTCTGTGGAGATTTCAAATGTATTGAGCATCAGATCTGGATATAACGGTTTTTCAACAAATGGCAGATGTGACTATTTTGATTTTGTCTTTAAATGAAATTGCCAGTCACACACGCCGTTACTCCTTCTTAGAGACCAGCTTCTGAATTCCAGGTTCTAATGAAATATTTCAGCTCTACCGCTGCCACGCTTTAAATTTCATCCACTGCGACTCCTTGTTAAACATTTATTAGACTATTTCACAAATATGCATTTTATAGAGAGCATCAATGCCAAATCACAATTAGGAGCAATTTTTATACCACACATAACCAAGGTTGGGAACTGTGTATATGAGATGAGAACATCTTCCCGAGCAATGTGCAATGCAAATGCTGTGCCTTCTCGGCCACTCCTAACATCTCAAACTGAGGTATTGCATTTAATTAATCTCTAGAAGGTTTCATCTCGGGCTTATTAGGTGCATTATTTTGGGAAAGCAGGCAAACAGCCCTGCTAGCAGCGCCAAGCATGTTTATTCCAAATAGTTAATTAAATTGTGTCAGTTCCTGCCCTGGAGCTTTCAGGCTATTCTGTTTTTCTACCCATGTGGACATTTTGTCATCATTCATTTTTATTTCCTCTCGGCCTTTTAAAGAGAGGCGCTGAGCAGCGGCCCAAGCATGTGCGGAGCTGGAGCATTTTGCAAAGTTAAATTGGTTAAATACGTCTGAGCTCTGCTCCTGGAGTGGGCTCCATTTTTCTAGAATCCACTGGGGGCTTTTCAGCATCACAACAAACCTGAACAGTTCTGACCCTGAACATGAACAATAGAGATCCCAGGGGTTCTTGAACCCCCCCGCCCCCCTTGCTGGAGCCAGGGTACGCGGAGATGTGCTTTCTGAAGCTGTGGCACTCTCTTGACCTGCAGGTCTAAATGGAAGTATTTATGGAGACTGTTTCTCCAAGAAGCATGGGGGGCTTCCTTGTGTTAAAGACAGGGGACTCTAGTTCTGAGACACCCAAGGGCCAGGGATGCTGGACACTTAGAGCAGATTGTAGGAAACCTCCTCTTTCAAGTAGTAGGAGGCTCAGCCCTCATCCCGGCACTGGTAAAGCCAGCTGAGAGACAAAGGTGCTTGTCCTGGGTGTCAGTAATCCGAAGCCATCGATAGCCCTGCCTAGCTGTGGTAGCAACACAGCATGTGAATTGTCATCAGATGTCCACGTAGGCATTAACGCTTTGCTTGTCACAAGCCTCTTACATACCAGACCTTCCACTGGCCTTCAGTACTGGGTGCTCGAAGCCTGTCTGGTGAGAGCCCACCCATTCTGTTCACAGGTATGTCTTGCCTTTAATATGGCCCTGAGCTGGGCCGTCTGAGAAGAAGCTCATAGATACGTGGCGTAGTTAGCTTCTTCGGAAGCTTCAGTGTGCCAGGTAATAATAACATTATTATGGCATTTATTGAACAAGTCCTCTCAGTCAGGCACTCAGCCCCATCATTTCCTGTATTTGCTGCAAGTGGCTCTCCAGAGGAGGTACAGTTATGTCCATTTCACAGACCAGGAAACTAAGGCACAAACAAGCCAAGCCATGCGTCCAAGGTCACCAGCTAGTAAATGGCACCTCCAAGATTCTGCAGCGTGAAAAGGTAATATATGAAGCCAGATGGAGTGTTGCATGCCTTTGATCCCAGTACTTGGAAGACAAAGGCAGTTAGATCTCAGTGAGTTCTAGGCCAGCCTGGTCTACAAAGCGAGTTGCAGGACAGCCAAGGCAACACAGAGAAACCCCGTTTCAATAAACCAAAGTAAAAGAAAAGGTAATGTTTATTCCTAGGATTTCCCTGGGGTCTTCATGCTTATAAAGTGAAGTGTGGGAGTTACATGCTCATAATGCCAGTCCTAGGGGGCAAAGACAGGAGACTTCATGGCGCTCACTGTCCAGACAGCCCAGCCTAAGTGGTGAATCCCAGATCCCAGTGAGAGACGGTGTGTCGGAAGAAAAAGGTGGATAGCCATGAGGCACAACGTCTGTGGGTGAATTCTTGCCTCCACTTGGACACAGTCACAGACTGAATCAATCTCTCTCTCTCTCTCTCTCTCTCTCTCTCTCTCTCTCTCTCTCTCTCTCTCTCTCAGTGCTGAGGATTAAAGCTATATATGTTAATTGCAGCTCAATCCCTGTGCCAAAGAAAGCTTGAAAAAGTCCAGCACTCCAGACTAGAGTGTAGGGAGAAGGGAAATGCTTTGGGAGTTGAGCTGGGCAAAGGTGACATATACCCGGGAAGTTATGCCAGTTGGGCCTGAAGTACTCCTGGAATGTGGGTAGAAGCAGGGCAAACATCCAGGAGCCAAAAGGTGGGCAGGTGGCAGTCCAAGGCAGAGGCGCCAGATGATCTGAGCAGGTGGGCAGCGGAGAAGGGCATTTAGGAGGCAGGGGTGACAGCTATGGCCAACTGGCTAGTAGACAGCTTTGAACTTCAAGCCGCAGCCAGCAGATCAAATCAGGGAATATGAGGTGTTATCGCCCTGAAGCTGGTGGAATCCTAAGGGACGGTGGTCTCCCTTGGGCTGGTAGAGCACCTCCTTCCAAAGAGAGAAACTGCCACTAGTCAGCAGGATGCTGGCTCAAGCAGAGTGTCATTGTTATTTGGCAGCATCCACAGATGCTGGAGAGGGAGTGTATTTATGATCAAGAGCAAATGCTCTGCAGACTGCCTGGACTTGGATTCTCGTTCTTTTGTTCGCTGTGTGTTTTTAGAGAAATGATGCAATCTCTTTATGCCTCAATGTCTTCTGGGCCATAAAATGGAACGATGCATTCCATGCTACGATAATTCACTAAGTATGAGCTATTGTTGTTGCTGTAGTTTCTGTAAGGCAGGGGCATTATTCTAGAACCCCAAAGCTGAGAATAAGATGCTTCATCCCCATATTGTATCGTCCTCTGCTCCTCAGTCACCTAAGGCCATTGGCTCTGTTAAAGGGTGACAGGGTACCCCCTGGATGGAGCCAGACCCTTGGCTGGGCAGGACTTAATTGCAGGTACATTACCAGAGGGCTAGTAACATAGGTGGGCTTCCTTTAGCACAGAGAGCCTCATTAAGCTGGGGTCTTGGGGTCTTGCCTGCAGCTCTAGGCTTCCCCAGCCTCTGCACATCTGTGCCCTGTGGATACATCTGTGCTTCAAGGAGTAGAATTGGCCAGGTGAGAGGCTGGTTGTTGTGCCCTTGTCCTCAGTGGACCTGGTGGGCACGGAGCAGTAATAAACCGCACTTCCTCTCCAGTCCAGGAGACAGGAAGCTCCAAATTGGACTCTAATTAACTCTGAGGGAACAATGGTTTTCTCCAGAGCCTGGCAGCTCTGACCAGGTCTAAGGAGGTGTCACGCAGCCTTGGAAAATAATTACAACCAAAAGGATGCCTCTAAAGCCTGGCTCCTGATGGTACACCTCCAACAAATGTGTTTCTCTTTCTTCACAAGGTTCGCTGCCCTTAATTGCCACCCTGCTTCATTAAGGGGCAATTAATTTTGTGACTTAGTTTTAAAAGGCGGTAATTGTAAGGTGAGGACAAAAAGCCCACAGTTAAACAGAATCAGGCTGGATGTAAAAGGTGCTTTCTCCGAAAGATTAAAGAAACCAGGAGGCTGCGTCCCAGGCAGGCAGCATTTCCCCTACGCCCGCTTGGCTTGCTTTCTTTAATTCACACGAGCTTCTGCTGTGGTAGGATGGAGCCCATTTCTTTCTGTCCAGGTTGTAGGGCTTTGGTCTGAGGGTCTTGGCCAGTGGCCATCTTCCTGCCATAGAAGTCACCCTGAAAGACAAGTTTGTGCCCAGAAACCTGGGGCCTTGAGAGGGTTTTGGGATATGGCTTCCAAAGAGACCATGTGGCAGACTCCACATGTTAGGGACACGCTGTATCTCTCTGTCATTCTAGATACACATTCCTTCTCCTGGCATCCATTGAGTGTTAACTGAGAGTGTCCTAGGCTTGGTGTTAAGTGCCCCTTGAGATGAAATTTGGTGAAGGAGCATATTCTGTGCTGTTGGGAGTTTGTAGTCAAGAGAAAGAACTGGAATGCCAAAGAAGCAGGAGCCTCAGTGAGTTGTGGGAATCGGCAAGATGCGCAGCTTCCCAGGAAGGAATGGGGCAGGAGAAAACAGGGCCATCAGAAAGGTCAAAGATGCCCTAGAAAGGGGCCTCCAAACTGAGGGGAGGAGTGGAGCTCTGTTTCCAGGTCACTGTGAGGAGGAGGAGGGGGCACTCTGGTCCCAGGGAAGAACATGCACAGGCTCTGAGTCAAATGGCACCACCGGACAGTAGAAAATTAAGGCGGCAGCGCCGCCGGGACGAACGTCACGAGGTGGAGTGACAAGCCGATAGTGCCACTGGCCTCGGTGCTTCTGCCCGTGAGGTCAGGATGGCAGCCTTGCCGGGTCCACACCGGGGAAAGACAGGGAAGACGAGATTCAAGCACAGCCGTGCACATGTGTGGTCCACTCAGGAGGTTCATGGAATCCTTGCTACCCGCTTGGCTTTCCCCTGGCCTTGACTGTGGTGGTTTGAGAGGAAATGGCCCCCAAAGGGAGTGGCACTATTAGGAGGTGTGGCCTTCCTTGTTGGGGGGGGGGAGTATGTCACTGTTGGGGCGGGCTTTGAGGTCTCTTGCTCAAGCTTCCCTCGGTGTGACTGTCAGTTGACTTCCTGTTGACTGCAAGATGTAGGACTCTCAGCCATTCCTCCAGCACCACGTCTTCCCGCACGCCGCCATGCTCCATGCCGCCACGCTCCCCGCCATGATGATAATGGACTGAACCTCTGAAGCCGTAAGCGAACCACCTCAATGAAATGTTTCATTTGTAAGAGATGCTGTGATTATGGTGTCTCTTCACAGCAGCAGAAAACCCTAACTAAGACAGTGACCATCCAAGGCTGGAACACTGATTTGGACAGTTTGAGACACAAGGCCTTCTCGTTTGAGCCTCTGTCTTCTACTTCCCCTCCCCCTTGTAAAAACATGTTTCCGAATGAGCCTCCCTCTCGTAAACTAGCTCTTTTACTACCTCTCTCTCTCTCTCTCTCTCTCTCTCTCTCTCTCTCTCTCTCTCTCTCTCTCTCTCTCTCTCACGCACGCACGCTTCCTCACACATTCAACTGCTGATGTAGATAGAAATGGAAATCGTACTACAGCAACACAGTGTGGGTTTGAGCATGGACCATGGTGTGAGACTGAGCTTACACCCTAGCTATACAAGTTGCTAGCCACATAACCTTGACAAAGGCCCTTAACCTCTTTAAGACTTGGGATCTACCAAATGCAAACTGTACGTCCTCTATAACAGAACACCGGCATCTCACATTAGTGGTGCCGTGTGGCACAGCACCATACTGGCACTTACGTGGTGCTTGGCAACCGATATTGTAGTTAATGGTACCATGCTGTCAAGGAAGACTCTAGGGCAAAGAGCTCACAGAGAAATGAGGACTGCTGGCCACTACGCTCATGCTTTTCTCCTCTTGGCTTCCCTTTGTATCTCTTCGGTCTCTTTTCTGATCTAGATGGGCTTCCGGTCGGAGTGCAAGAGGTAGCCTCGGGCAGCTGCAAGAGGAGTTCTTCATCCCCAGCCAACTTAGAAAGGTACACCACTTCCAGCTGTAAAGTGGACACCCCCCTTGGGAACTCCCAGTGAGTCTGCCTAGACCATGTTTTCATTACAGGAACCAATTGCTGTGCCCCCAGCTCTGGGTTGGAGTGATGGGCAGTGCTTGTAGCATGGTAGGAGGTGAGGGTGGTGTTAGGAGAGCAGAGGAAGTTGCACCATGCAGGATGGGGATAAGAACAGACGTGGGCACTGGGGAGAACCCCCTCATGAAGGCTCCATGCTGTCGCCCCTCCTCCTGCAGCCACATGAAGAGTGAACACACTGCAAAGGGGGTGCATACCACACTTTTCCTCTGGAGGCTAGACGGTCCGGGCTCCTGGTGTACACTCAGTCTTCGCACTAATGAACCGCTTTCCTATCTCTCTGTCTCGGGGCCGAATCCAGTGGGCAGTGACCCAACACCACCGTGATTTGTGGCCCTGCGGGAGGAGGGGAGAACACGATTATGGAGGCAGCAATTACTCTGCCCAGGCCCCTGCCTGGCAGGGCCTTATCTTTATTTATAGCTAGCTCAGCCGCCCAGGCCCAATTTTTGCCCTTGAGTGACTAGTGCACTGCAGTTTTAGTTCATAAAACACTGTTTGTTTATAATCCTTAACGGATTCTGTTTTATTAAAAGAGAAGGCTCCATGCAGGGTATAAATAAAGGAACCGGTTGAGGTTGAGTTCGGATTCTTCACAGCGACTATGCAATGGATGGGAGCCCATGGCAGAATAATGCTCGCTCATGACCTGAATGCATTTGAAAAGGTCTCGTTTCAAGGTCCTTGAAGTTGGGGCTGAACCATTTCCTCGGAGGGTAGTAAGCGGGGGCAGAAACAGGACCTCCACGTGGGCGTTCCTCTAGTGGCTGGCTTCCTTTAGAAGCTGATGGGGACTTGCATTTGTGAGGCACTGTGACAGGCAGAATGTCGTCTGGGTTCAGTCCCATGACTCGGAGGAAGAGGCTGTGGCAGCGAGAGGGAGGGAGCCAGCCTCCAGGAGGCCGAGGAGGCTTTTTGGAGCAGGTGGCATGAAGGATGAGCTGGATTCTGATCAAGAAGGAAGCGAAGAGTGGGAAACCTCAGAGTCAGATCGAGAGCCGCAGAACTGTTTCAGATGCTGTGAGGGGACAGGTTGGCCCAGAGCGTGGAGATGGCTCAGGAGACTGGGGTAGGGGTCGTGCCCTGCTGCCAGGGAGGGCTGAATCCAAAGGGTTTTATGTTTGATTCAGAGGCAGAGAGGAACCTCTGGGGAAAAGGGGGATGGAGGGAGAGAGGGTGAGAATGTTAATATTGATGAATATGTGGGGCCATGACTGGAGGCACCACTGGACCACCTGATTCCTGCTCTCTACTAGTTACATTCATCTAGTGCCAACCCTCAGAACAACCCTCTTCCCTCCCAGAAGTGATGTCTTGGAAGAATGCCCCCCAGAGGGCCTCGCTGCCATCCCCCCCCCCCACACACACACCTACCTTTGTAGTCCCTGCAGACTGAGGTGGTAGCCTCTGTAGGAAATGTTTCGCTTGGGATTTCAAAGTCTCTGCGATGGCAGAAAGCTACGTGCCTTATCCAAGACCTACCACGTACTTCCGTGGCTTCTGGGTAAATACCCCTGGGGATGGGAAAGGTCTGTGGTGTCCTCCTGGCGCAATCTTACAGAGGTGTCGTGTAGTGGTCGCAAAGCCTTTCAGGCTACAAGATGCCAGGAGCTACCAGCACCACCTCCTGCCTGCTTCATTTCTTTCTTCCCGCCAGGGCATCCAGTAGGCACCTGTCAGGCTGTGCGTGTTCACAGAATAGCCTGCCCCCGCCCCTGGAAGATTCTACAAAGACTACCTGGGATAAAAGATCCAGATCCCAGAGTCAAGCAGCATCTGCAGCATTAGCCATAAACATCCAGAAAAAGACCCCCAGGTAATTGGCCTATTTGTGGGGACTCCTCCCATGTGCCCATGGCTGACACTGTCAATCCATCGCAGAACACTATAGACCATGGAGTCCAGAAGACGCCTCAGAATCATTCTTGCTCTGGTGCTGTAAGCAGGACCTTCCACTAGATTCTGCCACAGTTCTGTCTTGGCACCCTTACTGCATACCAACCGGGCATGCGACCTTCACACTAGATGGTCCACCATGCTCCCAGCCCACGGGTATGCAGCCTAACCAGCAACCTCTCGTCTCTCATACGTATTACCCACCTAGCACTTTCTGTACCCACTCAAAGTTCACAAACAGACTGGCCACAACTGGAAGCTGCCAGTGATGTGTGAGAGTAGGAGGCAGCATCGAGGGCATAAGGATCCATGCCACAGGACACTAGATGCCAGGGTCCATCCCTGACTTGTCATTTATCATGTGGGACCCTGGCAGATTAGCTAACCTTCCTGAGGCTGTCTCCTCATCATTACATTAGGAGTTTGGGTTAGATGATCTCGATTCTCTTCCAGCCCTGCCATCTTCTAATGTAATTAACTGACTATAACACCTTTAAATGTACGAAACTCAGTTCCACTCCCTTCTTTAGGGATAGAGGGAATAACATAATGAGACGAGGACGAGGACGAGATGAAGCCGTTTCTGGTTTTTATTACTCTGTAAATATAAACAAGAGCTCCATCATCATAGCAGGACCGGACTCAACTCCGGGTCTCCATTAGCCTGTCAGCATCATTATCAGGGCCCTGGAACACCTCATTCCCCAGGCCCTTGCTCCTGGCCTAACTGCACAGCTCTGCAGCTTGCACAAGGAAAATGATGGTGGTCCCCAGAGCTCTTTATGAACAGACCTTGGTTCCATTTCCAGCCTCCCGTACCACTTGCCCATCATCAGGAATTTTTTTAGTATCCCCTGGACTCATGTCGTCCAGCTAGCCTCGGTTCAAAGGCCCTGCCGAGATTCCTCCACTGGGAAGAACAGCCCATTTCTGGCTCTGGGCTGCAGGGAGGTGGCCACAGGCCAGCCAGCCCGCTCCGTGCTGAGTGTGTGTGCTGCTCTTACGGTGTTTGAGCTGCGGTTAATATATCAATATTTGCTCGGGAGGGTATCTGGCACGGAGCAGGTCCCCGGGACACCGGCAGATAGATTGCCTTCTCCCGAAGCATTCTTCATTTGCGCCGGGCAGGGATGGAGGGGTTATAGCTGTTGACAAGCGGCACAGAAAATGATCCCCCGTTTTTCCCAGAAGAGCCTCGGCCTCACAGTTCGGCACGACATGATCTTGTCACTCTCTCGCGTTGTCTCCATCACTGACTTCTTCCTGGTGTGTTTCCCTCATTGCAGCTTTGCTTGCAAATCGTCCACCCACATTTGACTCCACTGGAAGCCCCAGGGGTCTGACTGGGGCTCTGGGGAGGAGCCAGGATCGGACGGCTGGGGATGAAGCCTGTTCTCCCCAGCTAGCCGTGTGTAATGGACAAGTTCACTCATCTCCCAGGGTCTCAGATTCCTTCTGAGACATGAGGATCCTGAGAACACAATAGCTGTAAGGGAGGGAGAGCATCGTGCATGCAGAAATTATTTGCAAAGCCCCTTCTGCATCATAAATGGCAGTAAATGCTCAGTCTTGTTCATCATCCTTCTCATTCAGTGAATGGTGGCTCATGGGTCCTCTCTCCTATTATAAGTGTCTCGAGGACAGAACCCTCTATTTTTCTATATCATCTCTTTCTCCTTAATTGAACTTGGTACTAGGTATCCAGAAAAGGTTGCCCACGGTTTTAAGGGAACTAACCTACACCAAGGCCAGCATCCAGGAAACAAAAACAAAGGACTTGTGTTCAGTCTTGGGAGGTTGGTTGGTGCAGAGTGAGAGAAAGCAAATCTGTGTATAGTTCCCTTGAAGAAAGAGTCTGGCCTAGGGAAGGACTCCAGGAAGTGCTGGAGCAGCTCTCCACTGTGACCCACTGTGAGGACCGTGCTGCTAAGAACAGCCCTGAAGCTCATCAGTTGCTCTACCTCAGAACAGAGTTCTGCGGAATCCTGTCACTGGTGCCATTTTCATTCTGCAGAAGTTTCTTGACGTGCACGTCAAATACTCTTAATAGCCGGGGTACCCAGAATCCACCATGCCCCTGGGTGTGTTGTGCAAAAGAGCATTAGATAGCAAGAATGGGCGTGGTGGCGGGGAGTGGGGGTGCCAAAGAGAGGGAACCCTGGTGCTGCTGCTGCTGCTGCTGCTGCTGCTGCTGCAGGGAGACCTGCATTCCCTGGACCTGCACTGTGCACACCCCTCAGGTCTGCCCTCACCTGAGACCAGTGGGCTGGACTTTTTCCATCAATCAGTCCTCCCCTGCGGGCCTGTAATCCCACCTCCCGGGATAGGGTGGAGCCTAACTTTCTGTGTGTTTCTGGTTGCACTATCAGTTGCCAGAGCTCACAGAAGGGAGGGTAAGAACTGACTGACTTTGTAAAGAGGAGCTCATGGCATCTTCTACCAAAGGCACAATGCAGAGCCCATTTTTCAGATAAGGAAACTGGGCCCTAGAATGTTTGTCATTGGCCCCCAGGTACCTGGAACCAGGGATCCTTGTCTTCCAGCCTCTGAAATCAAGGTTGGATTTGGGGTTGTTATTGTGTGACCATCCTACTGTGTCAAGAATAGTCTCAGCTCTGACACTGGAATTCCCGAATCTTTGGAAGCCCCTTAATGTGGACAGAGGGCAGTGGGTGGGTGGGAGGAAGAGGGAGAGAGGGGTCACTGTGACACCATGCAGTGTGACCGGGCGAGGCAGTTCAAGGGGAGCAGAGCTCTAGAAGTCACATTCCCTTCAGCCAGTGACTACTTAGGAGATGTGGGTGAGGGGGACTGAGCCAGGCAAAACCCGGGCAGGAGAGTCTCCTGCAGGGGCCGAGCAGGCAGGGTGGTCTGAGATCCAGGGTGGGCACGGAGAGGCAAGGCTTGTTCTGATGGCTGATCGGAGGAGGCGAGTAAGTTACCAGCCCCCTGAGGCCTCCTCAGGGAACTTGCCAGAAATAGATACCCTTCTCCTGCCTCCCGCTTTGAAGCAAGCTGTTTTGCTATGTGTGCCTGTGAGTGGGAGGGTGTGAGGGGAGAGGGGGAGGGGTGTGGATTGATTGAGAGAGAGGAGAGGATGTAGGTCAGGATTGATCCAATGAGAAAATGTCCTTTCAAGTTCTTGCTGCAGCCATAGGCTGGGCAAGGTGAGATAAGCCACTGAGCTTCTGAGGGCCTGGTCTTCTGAACCAGGCCTGGCCAGAAAGCCTCTGCAAAATCATGCCCCTTGGGGAAACTTTCTGGTCAGGATTCAAGTGAATGGTATGAGCTGGAGTCCAGAGGCCTCAGAGCAAAAGAGGGTGCCAGGTACCAGGACGGAGACTTGGGCTTTAATGGCACAACTCTTATTTTTGTATGTGTATACACACACACACACACACACACACACACACACACACACACACACACACACATGAATATGTGTGTGGGGTGGGGAGAGAGAGAGAAAGAGAGGGGAGAAAACACATCATCTCTTTCTAGGCAGAATAATTGACGTATTTTTCCTAATGGGAAAGCTGAATCCAGTCCTAGACCCCAGGATTGGCTTTTTAGGAATTGAAAGAATGGCCAAAGCTCACCATGGTTACCTTGTAAGAGGATCAAGTTAGCAGTTAACCCTGTAGCATTGGCAGCGCCGAGGCCTCTAGTCTGCCTGCCAGGTGGATTATCATTACTTGCCATTCCAAGACTGAGGGTGGCCAAGGCTGCATCCAGGGTCACAAGAGCTGTTTATATTGACGTCCTGGCCAGCTTCATTCTAGTCAAAAGCCTTGGTGGCACTGGGCTTGTGGAGAGAGCGGCCAGGACTGGGTGTGGGTTGGAGACTGTTGGGAAACACTGTGCCTTTTGGCTGTAGTAAAACTTGGTCACAGAAAGCAATGGCCCCTGGTCCTTTTGCCTGAGAGACGCTAGGCTTGCTACTGAAGTCACCCTCCAATATTTCCCAATCCAGGTGGCCCACTATGAGCGAGGCCTGTTCTAGAGAGGGGGAGGTGGCCGGCTATGAGCGAGACCTGTTCTAGAGGGGGGGGAGGTGGCCGACTATGGACGAGGCCTGTTCTAGAGGGGGAGGTGGCCGACTATGGACGAGGCCTGTTCTCGAGAGCGGGGAGGTGGCCGACTATGAGCGAGGCCTGTTCTCGAGAGCGGGGAGGTGGCCGACTATGGACGAGGCCTGTTCTAGAGGGGGAGGTGGCCGACTGTGAGCGAGGCCTGTTCTCGAGAGGGGGGAGGTGGCCGACTTCTGGACAGACTGGGCTCCGACCTCGGTGCTGTCTTCATTCCCTGAGCTGCGTTCGATCGGAGTCAGCTTCTCTCTGATTCTCTCTTCTTGCTCTCACGGCCCATTCCCGAGAGTTTCGGGGCACTGTCCCTGGAGTGATCAGTGCTAAGAAAGGACAGTTTCTCTCTCCCTGCCTGGGCTACATGAAAGTCAGGACAGAGGGTGACACCCTTTCTCATGACCCAACACAGTTGCCTAACATCTCTTCCTCAGCTCCAGCAGGGATAGTGGCTGTTCCACTTTGATCTGCCTCTCACTGCCCTAGTTGTGAGAGGAAAGCAGGGAGGGACCTCAGAACCCCAAGGCTGGGACCAAGCATATACCTTAGAGATTATCTGTTTGAATCATTTTCCAGATTTGTGTGTGTGTACGCCCATGCTCCAGCCAGAGGAGGACATCACACTCACACCAGGGCTTTAATGTGGGTGCTGGAGATCGAAACCCAGATCCTTATTCTTGTGAAACAAGCACTCTTACCCACTGATCCATTCCCCCAGCGTCGATTTCCATATTTTTGAAACTTTGCAACATCTCATGTTTGTGCCTCATGAGAGAAATGTGAATACTTTGTATCATGATCAGGAAGCACACACACACACACACACACACACACACACACACACACACACACACACACACACACATCTCCTGACAGTGAGTATCATGAAATAATACCCTTGTTACCTATTTTTGAAACTTTGCAACATCTCATGTTTGTGCCTCATGAGAGAAATGTGAATACTTTGTATCATGATCAGGAAGCACACACACACACACACACACACACACACACACACATCTCCTGACAGTGAGTATCATGAAATAATACCCTTGTTACCTATGATAAGCGAGAGATTGTTATTTCTGTGTTTCTAGTAGTTTCTTTGGCATTTCATGTCTTGGAATTACTATGAGTCTTGACAGTTGTTGAATTGATCTCATGAACCCAAGAAGAGGGGACAGTCCGCGGGTTAAGGAAATATTGACCCAGTCCACTCTTATTTTATAGAGGAAAAGAGTTGACACACGGTAAAGGGAAACTACTTACGGCCGTCACAAAGCAGAATGCATGTGTGTTTCTCTCTTAGTGTCTTCTAGGAACGGCCCGGACCGTGCATGTACGGCAGTGAACAAACAGGTGTGGTCCTTCCCTCAGCGGGTTATAGACTGTGGGTACCGTAGACATTAAGGAAACTTAGACACACACACACACAGAGTTGTTCGAAGTACAATAAACGCTATGGGAGGAATAAGCCAAGAGCTGTAGTATAGACAGGCTCAGATGGGAAGGGACACTTCCTATAGGGTCATCAGGAAAAGTATCCCTGAGGCTATAAAAGTTAAGTCAAGTCCTGTGGAGAGAATGAGGGCTCTAGAGGATGGAGGAGGATTTATAGGCACAGGGGAGGTGTATTTGAGGACAGAGATCAGTGTACATAAAGCCTGAGGTCATTTAAAGAAGAATTGAAGTTGGAGAAAGCCTGGAGTGGACCGGGGAGAGATGCCAGGTGGTTGCAGGGAGATGATGCCCACTCTTTCTAGGTTGTCTGTACTTTCTTGTGGTCGATGAGTAGCCACTGAGCAGACTGAAAGCAAGCATTGGATCAGGTTTCACTGTCACCTTCACCATCTAGAATCACCTGACAAGAGGGTCTCAATGAGGAATGAGTACCCTCGGTTGGCTCGTCCGGGGGCGGGATTCTCGTGTTAATGCAGAAAGACACATCACATTGCTGGCTGCAGCGTTTCCTAGGCAAGGGGTCCTGAAATGTCCTAGGATGGAGAAGTGGAGCTGAGCACAAGCAAGCAAGTGAAGGAGCATTCGCTTTCCTCTGCTCTCTCAGTTGTGGATGTGACGTGACGGCCTGGGTGGTTTCCGCGCTTCCCACCTCCACTCTCCCGCGTGAGGGACATGAGTTCCATGTCACCTGGAACCGAGAGCCAGACAGACCCCTTCTCCCCTACGCTGCTTCTGTCACAGCGGCAGACATGAAACTAAGATGGCATGAACTAATGGATGTCTCTAAAATCCTCTTCGTTCATGAGAGACAAAATAGCACGATGCTCTTAGCTCTGTGCGGTCTAAACAAGCTGATCTCACGGAGGCTGAGAGAAGAGTGGAGCTTATCAATGCCTGGCGCTGGAGGGCTTGGGCAGAGCATGCTGTCACACTATCGTTAGAGCAGAGCAAAGTGACTACATATGCTTTGCACAGTTGGGTGACTACAGATAACAGTAGCCTAGTGTACATTTCAGACAGTTATAGCAAAGAACTGATAGATGTTTGCGGAGGTATGTTACCCAGAATTCATCATGACACGATACACACATGTATTGAACATCTCATGATACACTATGAATACATACAACTTTTACAAAATAGTAATAAGACTTCTTCTAAAACTATGATAAAAGAGAGAAACAACCCATGAATAAAATAAGATGTGAAATGATCTTTGTTACTAATGATAATCTTAAAAAAAGAAAAAACTTGAAAAGTTTTAAATAAAACATCTGTTGGCTTGTTGGCATTGGAGACTCCGCGGAGGAGAGGTGGCGAGGCTCAGTGTGGCGGGATGCCCATCCGTGGACTAGCTGGTCCTTGCATACAGCCTCTGGGGGGGACAATGGATCTGCCTGTGTGGTGGCCCAGAGCTTTGCACATTTAGAATGACTGCATTATTAATGAAACATTTGCATCTTAGGAAATGATAAAACAGGCTGCTACATGTAAAAATTAAGTAACTCAATTTGTTTTAACAGCTTGTGCTCTGGTACAGCAATTTGTTTTGGCATATACACAGGACTCCATCAGAACAGTAATTATGCCATGCTAATTATTTTACTGCATTGTGTACATCTGACATTTAATTATGGGAAAGTATGTGAGGGGAGATTTTCTTCCTCCCTCTGTCTGCCTGACAGGTAGTTTTCTTTCCTGTACCTTCTTTGCACCTACATTGTCTTTATGCCAACTTGTCATCTGCGATGGAATCGCGTTTCCATGACAGCTGTGCTCAGCCATGTTGCCTGCAAGTTTCAGACAATCACCAAAATAAACAGTTGACACAGATGTTATTCTTATCCTCCCCATTCCACAGCCCCTTCTCCCCTGATCTAGCGCCCACAACAAGGAATTTCTTTTATCCTTCTCTCTTTTTGAGAAGGAACATGATTCCTATCAACCCTAAGCATCTTTTGGTACATCCACATATCTCTTGGTGGTTTCTCCTGTCACCTCTGCCCTTCTCCATGGCGACGGTTGGCACACCCACTTGCATATCTGTTTGCATGGAGGACACAGATCAGAGGATATGGGCAATGGACCAGCAGCCTCCAGGTTGTGTTCCCAGGAAGGTGGAAAACGTGGACTTGCTACCCAAGACTATACTAACTCATCCCAAGGCGGGTGTACCCTTTCTCAGGGTACACGGACAAGTACTCCAGAGGTAAGCAGGTTGATGCCTGGGCTGTGCTCACAGAAGTGAGCCTGGGAATGGAAAGAAGTATGAAGCACCTGCCCGTGGACAGGAATACTACATTTCAGCTAGAACAAGAGGGAGAGAAGCAGAATGGGAAACTCAGGTACCTCTTACTGGTCCGTCATCCAAACTGGTATAACAAGGTTTCCACAAAAACCTTGGGAAAGGTTGTGGGTCCCTCTGTTGGAGGCAGTAATGAAAATGAGATGAGAAAAGACGTCTGGAGAGATGGCTCAGTGGTTAAGGGCACTGGCTGCTCTTGCAGAGGACCCGGATTCTGTTCCTAGCATCCACATGGCAGTTCACGACTGTTTGTAACTCCTGTTCTAGGGTATCTATGCCCCCTTCTGGCACTGCATACACATGGTACCCATACACCTATGCAGGTAAAGCAGTCATACACATAAAATAAAGATAAATCTTTAAATCTTTACAATTTTTCTTATAAGAGAAAAGACCCTTAAAAGCAGAGTAAGGGAGAAGTGAATGGTTTCAGGGTGAAAACTACCAGAATTGGGAAAAGAAACTGGAATGGAAAGAAAAAAGACTTGTCTCAAGACTCGGTGAAGTACAGTAACTGCTCTCAGAAGCATCCCACCACCCTGTTCCAAGTTTAAAAATACAGAGACTAGAGATGGAGACCCTTCCCAGAGCTAACGCCAGAGGCATTCTTCTTTCTTTGTGTTCATTACAGTCCCTTCTGTGCTTGGTGTTGGCCAAGAAGTTTGGCGCACCACAGGGAAATAAAGAGAAGACACATAGAGACCTTCAGCTTGGTACAGAGTGTGCACTCCAAGCGGTCCCGGTTCCCGCTCAGGTTAGGCAGTCTCAGATTTGTATCTTTTCATTTCGGGTTTGGCTGGTCCAGACCTAAGGAAGCTCCAAGCCCTTGGGCCAGCAATGTGCAGAAGTCAGCATTCCCCATGAGAACCAGGCAGACCTCTGTTTTCTCAAAAGTTGGTTTTTGGTGGCACACAGGCCATTGAAGATTTTTAATCATTGTGCGCTGGTTTTCATGTGCACTAAATATGTCTGAGCTGTGCCTCGAACCTGTGCTTTAATGGCTGTAATAAACTTCCTTGTGTAAATGCAGGTTTGGCAAGTCTCCTTCTGCCTCCCTTCCCAGCCTTTCCTCCCATCATAAACTTGCTCAGAAACTCATTCCGGCACCCTCAGGATTCACACTTGGCTGCCTGGGACGCCGCCGTTGTCTTCTCCACCACTTCCTCTTCCTTCTCCCAGTTATCAACTCCCAACATTCCTTAGGGCCCGCTGCGGCCGAGTTCGCCGGGGGTCCAGCAGACTGGATTCCGTCCAGCCGCGGTAGCAGGAAGGCTGACAGCAGGGGGTTTCAAGACCTGAAGGAGGGAATGGCAGGCACCAAGGGCCCTTCCAAGAGGACCTTGAATCGATGTTCCAGATCCTCCATCTTTCCCAAGTGACTCTCAGCTTCCTGTTTACACAAATGTCCCCTGGAAGGAGATTTTCTCTAGACTGTGATTTATATTTCGGGAGCTCCACGCGGAGCACCCTGGCCAGACTGCCTCCTACTCATGTGCCTAGTGGCCATGGAAGTAGAGAGGAAGCATGGTTTAGGTTTCAGCCTCTGTAATGGAGAAAGGGAAGGAGACCCGAGTTATGGGTGATTTGAGGGTAGCTAAACCACAGTCAACAAGGCGGGCCATCGTGAGAAGCACAGACAGTGATCTCTGGCCGTGCTTTCTCCAAGTGGAGGGGGAAAAAGGATATATTAAAACTCTTAAAGTTGGCAGACTCCATAAACTTTGAGAATTGGAAATGAATTTGGACCTGGAACACAGTTAATGGGATGAAGAAATGAAATCAGAGATAAAAGGGGCTGACTTAAGGCTAAACAGAAAAGGAGTTGCAGCTGCAACCAGGCAGGCTTGTTAGAATACCATGGCCCGGTCCCATCTCAGCATCCCAACT